>NC_081760.1:30499756-30812672 GCF_963082965.1 Carassius carassius
TTCACTCTGATAAATAAGTTTGTGAATGTTGGGTGTCTGAGCTTCATGAGAAATGCAGGTCTGGGAGACAGATATTCATTAGTGGGACGTTTCTACAATTCACACTCGTATTGCACCTCCAGCTGTGATTCCTCTTCCAGAAATCAAATACATCAAAATCAAAGAAATCCACTGCATTCACAGATATGTGGTAAAAAAAAAAGGTGTTAAAATCGCACTGTAATTTAGCTAAACCTATATATAGTGAATAAAATATTTACAATCAACATAAGCAGAGCAGTGTTAAACAGAACCAAAGCAGCGGAATATACTACATCATAAAATACTAGAATAGAAGAAAGTATTTTAAAACATCAGTCAACAAATTACTCAAATTACTTATCTTAGGCTTACGTTATTTTATTGTTATAGTACATAGTAAGCAGGTGTTGAGTTATACTAATATCAATATGGCTTCAGGCTTGATGTTTTACCTAAATTTACTGCGATCTGTTAAATTTTCGACATTAAAATATATAAATCACATAAAAGAACATAAAATTACTACAACTGACCCAAAAACCGCCACTGAGTGTCACTGCTATACAGAGAACTCAGACAGCTAAGACAAAGGGATGCTTTAGAATGAATAAATAACATGCAATTTCTTGGCAGTTTCTCACACTATGTCCTAATGAGTGGCGTGCACAGACCTCTGGATGGGCAGGGGGAAATGGCGTTATGGGGGCACAATCGTGGACCAGGTGTTTGTTTTTTTTTGAAATATCATGATATCATGATCATGTTTGTCATGTTGGTTTTTCTATTTTGCAAGCTGTTTAAGCATCACTGCCAAACTAGTATCCCTATAATAAAGACAAAGCTTGTTACATTAAGGTAACAAAATATGAAAAAGTATGGATATTTAGGCCAATGTGGGAGAAGATAAAAATCCTTGTTATTATTAAAAAGATACACATTACAAATACACATAATACATAAATAAAAATAAACAGTGTTTTATTTTTTAGGTACAATAGTATTTAAAAGAAGAAACCTGATTGAGTTTTCTTCTTCTGCTAAACATAAACTCTATTTTGAAAGAAGGTGGAAAACCAAACCGGATGTTAAGGCAGAGATATTATCACCGACATTAAAACACGTTATCAACTTAATGTTATCAAAATCCCAAAAAGTTTAACAGGATTATAAAAGTACCTAAAAGTGATGCACGGGCCTGATCTTGGGATTTTTTTTTTCCTTATCTTGGCGCTGGACTGCTGTTGTCTTTTCCCCGGCATAGTTGTCCATCAGTTTCAGTTATGAAAATTTGCACTCAGCCGCAAACATGAGGTGAGAGCGAGCACACGCTCGGCTGCGTTCATGTTTACATGCTTATTTACTTATACGTATATGTTAACATACATATAAAACGAAAGTATTTTTTTTTTGAGCAACTGGGATGGTGCCCCCCTGGGAGTTGGTGCCCTACGCAAACTGCGTAGTCTACTCTGTCGCAGTCAGTCTATGGTCACTCGCAGTATATTAATTCCGCGGCACCAGAACTGCAGCTGATAGAACGTGCGCGGCAACAATACAATGATATTTCTTCAAAACTTGATTGTGGAGACATTTTTTATAGTCCACGATCAAAAAACTTTGTATCGCACACCCCTTCCCTCTGAAGAAATCCGGACCGAAAGGGCATTTTAGCGTCGGACCTCAAAGGCAGTCAACATAAACAGCAAAACAGATATTTTCAACTAGGACTCTGAGAGACTTCATCTCATTTGAGTGTCTAAACAAATTTGATACTATTCATACACATTAAATGTGTCAAATATGCCCTTGAAAATTCCAGCACCTGTTGTCTATCACTATTTAAACTGATTAAAAAAAATGTCTTAAAGATAAAAAGAGGGCAGACAAATAATATTCCAATCATTATAAGGTGTCTAAAAACAAACATCATTACTTACTACATACTTTCAAAAATTTCAAAAACATTTGTAAATAGTAGTACTTAAATCACCTTTATAACCACTAGGTGGCAGCCTAATATTCCAAAAATATTCTCTGACAGGAAGTTAATACTACCACTGTGATGGTTTCCCAATTTTTTTTTTTTTTTGTTATATTGTCCTTAGAAAGTAGAGCATTTATAGAAAGTTGATAAAACAAGCATAAGAGGTGATCTATTGATTCTCTTACATTACACAACATTTTTGCTACAATATGGTTACTTTCAAAATGTTACATTTACAGATTATGGTGCTTGAAAGCATGGAAGCTTGGAAGTCTACTTTTTTAAATATAACTTCAACTAGATTTATTTATGTATTTATTTATTTATTGGCCAATGTTGTGAATTTGGGCAGGACTTCCTTTTAATTAGACTTCTTGAACAAAGCACCAAACAGCCAGTGTTTACACCTTAACAGGGACTACAACGATTTATCAATGGCATACTTAAAAGTTGACACAATAAATGAGATTTAAATGAGTTTAAACGTTGAAAAACAATTAACAAACTGCATCATTTTACAGATGGATATGCTGCAATAAACAATATCTGAACCCTGAGTGTACTCACATCAAACTCATTGAGAGCTGCGGCCAGCTCGCCGATGCCAGCGTGCCCGTGCTTCTCGTCGGTGGGTGAAGTGGCCTGGGCAGAGCTGGAGATGCCCCCTATGGCCTCTTGGACCTGTTTGAAGACATAGTCACGGTTGGCACGTGTAGCAGCCACGTCTGGGTGGCGCAGGAAGGCCTGGGAGGCAGTATAGAGCATAGTGGCATTCTTCTTAAGAGCCCCTCGAGCCGCTGCCATCTCATCCCTGCACTGAGGGTCCTTCAGCTCCTGGGACACACACACAAATATCTGTTTCAGACCTGCCACTTTAAGACTGAATGCTAAGATATAATATACTGGCAGACATCCAATTTTCTTCCTAATGTTTATATTTGTTTAAAACCTAACCATCTTGTGTTTTTTGCAAATAGTCAGCACGCAGGGATTTATTTTTTTTTTTTTAGAATTGTAAGTGCATTAGCCATTGACTAATTTATTGTTAGAACATTTCTAGTTAAATTCTAATAGTACTTAGATAACATAAGCGACACATCACTAGCTACCACAGGCAGATGTCAGATGGCTTAAATTTACATCAAATTAACTGTAGTCATTGTGTTTATAAAATATAAAAGTTTCTTAAGCTAAACCAATAATTCAACCCTGAACTCTGACTGTCCATTAAATAAAAAAATTATCTGCCCTCCCCCTCGATACATAATAAAAAGTTTTGTTGAGTGCAGTTGGTTGCTGGCATTTATTCATATTCATTTATTGTGCAATTTTACATGAACTATGTAAGATAGCATTAGGATTAGTAATTATGACCATAGTAGAATGAAATAAAATGCATGAATTAATGCATGAATACTTTAAATGTATTCTAAGTTATGTTAGACATCCCTCTTCCCTCCAAAATTAAACTAAGGAAAACATGATTAATGCAACAATATGCATTAATATTTACGGAAACCTGATCTGTATATGCTACTGATATTTGTCCCACTTAAAAACTATTTGGACAGTGTTTGTTTGGAACTATTGAGGGATCCTTTACCATGTGACTGTATATTTAATAATACCTGCTGTCTGCGAGCAGCAACATAGTTGAGTTTGACCATCTCTTTCCCAAACTCCTTAAAGCGATTGGCCAAGTCCTGCTCATTGGTGGCATTCTTGACGGCTTCTAGAGCTTCTTCCACCTGTAAACCAACATCATCCATAAAATGAAAGATAGTAGAAACACTCTAAAAGTTCTCCTTTTGCAGCCATCAAGCTTTACAGAGTTAGTTCTCAAATTTGTTTAGTGATTATATAACAGACAGGCCGCTGGTAAACAAACAACAAAAAAAGTGGTTTGAACACCCTAAACTACACAATAAAAAAATAAGTTAGAGTGGAAAGAATTCTATTTGTTGCCTTAGTGCCAGTGAGGAAAAAAAAATCTAAAGAAAATAGAATAGTGCAACTAGAAGCAAAGGATTATGGGTGTGAAAATGAATGTATAAGAGCAAAAAGCTTAAATTCAGCCATAAATACAAATGCAAAATATGGAGCTGATGAGCAGAGGCAAGAGAAGTGATATTTGAGAATGTTATTTATGCATTTTAACAGTCTTTCACAAAGTTATGCTAAGAGGTTGTCGCTTCAGCAGTATGTGATATGCAAATAAACAGCAGGACTCAAGATAAAGACAGCTTCTTTGTACTATAATAAATATAACTTCCTGTGCCCTTAAAATGGGTCTCCTTGGATATCGAAACGATTAAGAGGCAGGTCTGGCTCGTTCAGAGCCGGTGGACGGTGATAAGAGGTGAAGACCAGCTTGACAACTGTAAATGTTAAGGAGTAATAATGCTTAAAGTGGTTAGTTGAGAGTAGGGCTGTATGACATGATAAACAAACAAATAAAAATAAAAATAAATGTAAGAAACTATTATTAATGACAGATAAATTGTTATTCATTTCACAAATAAACTGATAAAAAAGGATAGTGAGAAATGAATAAGAAGAGATCATACGATCTTAAGGTGAGCCAGGAGCCTCATGACATCAGCCATGTCAGCCAGGATGAGGAGGCGAGTGACGGCAGAGAGGAGGGCACGGGCGGCACGGACCATGGTGCCACGTTTCACAGAGGAGCATGGGTCATCCGCAAACTCTGAGGAGGCCACGCGCATCGTCTCGCCTGCACAGAGACACAAAACAACCAAGGCTGGGCAAACAACATATGTTTAGAGTTCTACCACACAGCAAATCTCTTGAGCATGTCTAGCATTTTTAACTCGGAACCAAATAGAGCTGCATGGACATGTCGATGGTTTATTAATAGCTGTGCATCTGTTAACCAGTGAAATAAACTGCGAGTACAGGCAAGATTGCCAAGGGTGTTCATTAGTGAAAGAAAGAAAAAAACAGTGTACAGGGGGTTGCTGGTGTCTGGGAAACAATGTGCCAGTTTTATGTCATACTGTATTGTGAATGAAATCTAGTGCAGTGCACTTTCCTGTTCTTACTTTTCAGAACTTTAACCGCAAAAGTAGAGCTCAGTATGCAGACAGAATAAAGATATAGTGATGACTTTAATACCCTTCCATTGTGGCTGACAGTATTAGATGACCATGCACCTCCAGAACATTTATTAAGTACTTTTTTTGTCAAAAGTAGCATTTTTTATGTATTTATGTGTATTACTTAGGCCTAAAACTGATTCAGACCGCCAGAATGTTATTGTGGCATGCTTGGTAAAGTAGAAATTAGCAATTTGTCTCAAGGTTCATTGACAGAATCTATTAATGACCCTACAGTAAGTGGACTCCCACCTTCCATCTGAACAGGAGCTGCAGGCGGGACAAGAGTTATTAATGAAAGCTTACAAAAAGCCAGACTGAGACATTAGCAAATGTCACTGAATCTGAGAATGATATACAGAGATGAAACATTGTGGCAAACCGACTTCCCAGAGTCTAGGGAAAGAGCGAACGAGAATATTTGTTTTTAAGCCTGTACTGGCTCTGTGTGGGTGAACACTTGCATGCACATAACAAATATGGCTGTACTTTAGAGTACGTACGGGTTCTGCTGCTTCTCTCACACAGTGAACTGAAACGACAGAATGCCAGCTATTCTTAACAGTGCCTCGCTGCTGCCCCTCCACTTTACAGGGGAAATGTCAGCACTGTCCTCTGGCTCTGTGCATTCTTGTGGCAGCTCTACATTCACGGATTACCACGGAAGGTATAATCTCATTTCCATCCTAGCTCTCTCTCTCTCTCTCTCTCTCTCTCTCTCTCTCCCATACCGCAGTACAATTTAACCAAGTCAAAAGGACATACATACTCAGACAAATCCTTATCCAAGCTGCTTGAAACAGTCAAACAAAAATAAAACCTGTTTTAAACCTGCTTTCAAAGCACCAGACAGTATTACATCCGATGACCTAGACTAAATGAAAGTGTTAGTGATACCCAAGTCAATATTTAATGAGTACAGTTGCTTATTTCTCCAGAGAAATTGAATCATAAGTTAAAAAAGCATTTATACAGTAAACTAAAATCATTCACCTCATCCTGTCTGAAATAATTTGTTATTCTATCTACCAACTACTGAACCACAAAAACAGAACTGTGTGGCATCAAGGGCAGTAGATTCATCTCTCCTGACTTAAATAAACCAGATGGAGTAGACATCATCTTAGTAGACACAATGTTGACAGCCAGCCTACTTCCAGTTGCTGCTTGATAAGAGAGAATTTGAAGGTTTTAGACACACACACACACACACACACACACACATACTCTTTTCCTCTCTAAAGACAGAAACTGTATAGCAAGAGTCATGCAGGGATATTAATGGTATTTTTTCTGACCTGCAAGAGGATTCGAAAGATTCAAGAGGATTCTATCTACTTTATATGAACAACAACTTGCTTTGTTAAATGAGGAGAAACTGTAAGCTTCATTATACTACCTCCACTGGGATTGTCACTACTTAAATAAAGTAAACTAATCGCCAGTTGGACAGGACAAAATGCACTTAATTTTTAGTTTTGTTTTGAAGACCTAACATGGGAGGGTAAGAAACTGCCAGCTTATTTTAAATACTGTCATATTAGCAGCTAGCAAAAGTAAAAACAATTACCGTGTGTCATAGATCTTTTGTGTCTGCTTGTTTGGTCTTATAATTGACTACTAGTAGCTTAATTGTCTTTAGCTTGAAAGTTTCGCAAAGTTATTTTTCATTGTCATTAAATGAATAAATCAATAACTGGGGGACACAAGTGACAATTACATCAAAAAGACTGATTTCTAATTTCTATTTTAATTATTGTCTTTGTCCTTTAACCCGTTTCACACAGAGCAACAGACGGTCAGCCTTGAGAGTGGTAAGTCATTCGGACCATTTTGCCCAACCTGTGTTCATTAACTTCATCCCAGCTAAAGGTCAGTTTGCTAATGGTCTACGCAGAGTATTTTAACACACTTCAGGCTCTATCTGTCAGTGTTGCAGTCCCTTCACTGTAGATATGAGAACACTTGTATATTTTCACCACAAAGGGCTTTAAAAACTCAGTGAACAGGGATATGACTGGGGCGAGCGTGATTTCACCAAGTACAACAAGGATGTTGATCCAGGAACAACATTCCAATCAGCCAATCAGAACTGAGATATAACTTTTGAGGAAATGTCAGTTTTAGGCTTACAGTCAGGATCAGGTGCTTCTACACCAGTGCTTTAAGTGGCCCAAAAGAGGTGACGGTACTCTATTATAGCCTATATATATATATATATATATATATATATATATATATATATATATATATATATATATATATATATATATATATATATATATATATATATATATATATATATATATATATATATATATATATATATATATATATATATATATATATATATATATATTTATTTATTTATTTATTTATTTATTTATTTATTTTTTGATGACTCCCGTCATCCCCTGAGGTAACAATAACTATATTGAAGGGGTTTTATATACAGCAGTCAACAGGCGACCTTATAAAAAATAATAAATCCTTTAGTTTTATTATTAGTTTGTGAATTTGCTTGAGCTAGAAAGAGCTACTGAACATAAATAAAATGTGCTAAAGGATTTTGAAAAAATACCCTTAGAAAGAGCTACTGAACATAAATAAAATGTGCAAAAGGATTTTGAAAAATTACCCTTAGAAAGAGATACTAAACATAAATAAAATGTGCAAAAGGATTTTGAAAAAATACCCTTAGAAAGAGCTACTAAACATGAATAAAATGTGCAAAAGGATTTTGAAAAAAATACCCTTAGAAAGAGCTACTGCATTACTTCATTTGCTTGCGTCTGACCTGCAGCGATATCATTCAGGCTTGGTGGGGTGTCAGCCAGCCAGTCATCTGATTCTGACCGTGTTCTTTTAGTACTCAGAATCTGAAGGCAGGAGAGTATATTAAGTGTTGTTCACTGTATTTTTACCGAGACGAGTGTGCTCATTTCACGCACCCTCTCCAGCCATGTTGAGTTGTTGACACTGACAGTGGCAAAAGTGACACATGCGATTTTCACTTGCAAAACTCAAGGGTGTATGGGTAATGTAGTCTCTGCTCTCGGTGGGACGAATTAGGTGCACTTGCGGCATTCTGAAAAGTTGAGATGTTTTTAAGTCGATGCGGTGCGGACGCGCCTGGAAAAAAGTGTAGCTTCCATTATACATTGGAAATAACGAACTTGAGCGCGCAAAAGACGCGATATGTGAACGGCCCCTTAGGAAGCTTGCATTGTGAAGGGGTGCTCTGAAAAGCGGTAGCGCAGGCAAAGGATTAAAACCTCTATTAAAACAGATGTCCAAAGGAGCGTACTGGTACGCTAAAAGCACGTTCTAGGCGCACAGAGAGGTGGCGGTACGCTCAAGAGCTATATTTGGAAGTGGCGGTACTGAGTACCGGTGCGTACCGGCTCACTTAAAGCACTGTTCTACACCCTTGTTAATCAGCTATTATTTCCTACCAGTGATGCGCGGGTTGATCCAAAATGGTTGCACGCAGTTACGAGTCATCCAAAAATATTTTTTAATGATATTCGGGTCGCGATCGGTCGGGTAGTTTGAAATAAAGATGCCAATTAATAAACCTTTGTAATTAATATAGTACTAAACACAATTTTGAAATACATAGGCCTACACTTTATTGGCTGAATAACTGCCGCGAAGATGACGCACAAGCTCAGTCTGCAGGTAGAGATGGAGGAGGCAAGAGAAAAGGTGAAGACGCTGTTTTTGGTAAAACATGATTTTGACGACTTCATTAAGTTTTGTTTTATAGAAAACTCTTTTTAATCTTAATTTTGATCAATGTTTTATCAATCAATTGCCGTATTTAATAAATAAGAAGCAAATATTTAGCAGACAATGTAATGAGGCGCCGGCAGGATCACTTGCATTGCATGTGAACTGGAGGGCGCCGAAACTCAGCTTGAGTCTCACAGATTTGAGAAATATAGGCTATATATTACAGAAAGCTTGAAATGTCTACTTTTAAACTAAAACATTAAAACCAAAATAAATAGGCTACTCTCTGATTATGTAATCCATATGAAATGTGCATTTCTCCGCATCGTCAGCTTAATCTTTGCAGTGACACAGAAAACACCAGTTTATTACTAAACAATTAAATGTCTACTTGCATATTTTCAAACCAGCAGGCCATTCTGTCTTGAGCAAGATCCCACGGAATGAGCGAGCGGAGCGTAATATATGGAGAAATGTGCTTTCTGATCAGAACAAACCCGAGCCTCACTGTCTGCTGAACAGAAACATCAAAATAGACATATACAGACTAGACTATTTTAGAACAAATTATGAGCTTATTGACGATATTCTTTTATAATCCTTGACAAAATTGGAATATATTAAGGATTTATTTTGGTGTTTTTTTTTTGTTGTTGCCTAGTTCCTACGTCTATGGCCCAATGATGCTATAATGAGCATTTACTACTTTTAAAAAATGCGGGTCAGCAAGCGGGTCGGGTACAATATTTTCTTTTCCTTTTTTTGCGGTCCGAGTTGCGAGCGGGTTAGTTGAAAACATCGGTCGGGTGCGGGTTATTAATACATTGACCCGCGCATCACTGTTTCCTACTGATTTTAGGAATAAATTATGAGTAAGGTTAGGTCTAGGGGTAGGGATTGGGTTAAATCTATATTTTTGGACGATAATGTTGATCTAGGATCATCAGAAGATGTTGATCCAGGAACATGTCTTACTTGGCAAAATCACGGCGTGGAAAAATATACACTACCATAAGTAAGATTTTTTTCTATTATTATTATTTAAAAATACAGGGGGGGGAGGGTAATATTGTATTACATGACAGCTATGCACCATTATAATTATGTAATTATATTTCATGACTTTTACATGGAAATCCTTATTTGAAAATTTCAAAATATTTCAAGGTTCCCCATGACTGTGAGAACTATAAAAAAAAAAAAAAAAAAAAAAAAATATATATATATATATATATATATATATATATATAAATTTGTAGGGTTCTCTTAAACTGATTTTCTTCTTTGTTTTCCTCTGAATTAGTTCATATTTAAATACCAAGACAGAGACAATCACCACAGACTCCAATTAATATTATATTAGCAAGTAATTGAATCCACCACCAAACTAAACATATTAAATGAGGATTTCACCTTCATACCTCATCAAAGAGTCCTCAAAACAAAAACAAAACAAAAATAAAAAAGAGAGAGAAAACAGATGATTATTAATAGGATACAATGACAGATTATACTTTTCAGCTTTTGCAGGCTTTTTTCTCTTCTCCACAAGCTCATAATTGCTCTTTAGCTGTGTTTATGGGATGACAAATGCTCTGAGAAACACCATCAATAACTGTTTGCCATTTTCATTGAGGTAATTTGGCTGAGCAAACACTAACTTCAGTCCAGTCGTTAAAGAAAGGAAAGGAGAGAAAACTTGGTAAGAGAGAGAGAGTGTGTGTATTGTGCTGCCAGATATGGGCTGTAAATAATAGGCTGGACTTATAGGTGGAGAAGGAAAAGAAAACGCTAGCTTAGTTGTCTACAAACTGCAGCACACTGCAGCAAACTTTAATATAAGTACATGTTTGGTTGCTTGGTGGGACATTGGAACAAATAAGCAGCAGTTTTTTTGGGGGGACAGTATCTCTGGGTGATAAAAGGCTGCTCACCTTGCTTGCGAACATCCTCTACAGCTGCGATCAGCTCCTCTTTCAGGTCCTGGCTGTCCTTAGCAATCTGCTCGCCCTTTTCTAGAAAGTTCTGGGTCGCCTGCTCCACAGACACAGCCAGCACATGAGCTTTCTTGGAGCGTCCCTTTTTCTTACTGGATGGGCCTTTGTTACTGGTGTTGACCAGGGTGGTCACCTGTGGACGAGAGGAGTCACAGATGAAGATGGATGTAAAAAGTTACCAAAAGGCTAGTTTTTAATCACATTTGGACAAAGCTGCAAAAATATAAAGCTAGTCTAGCAATGTAGGTCATTTGACACATTTAATGATAATGAGTGATGAACAAAAGCACGATTGAGTCAGAGCTTGTTTATTTCTAAACCAATGGGTCAGAAAAACTGCTGGATTTGTTTGCTGCTTTCAGAATTATGAACAGGTAAGAGGCTGCTCACAACAATCAAAGACATACATCTTCAATAAACGCATAAACAGACTAACAATTAAAAAATGCAGTCAAACGCAAGGACGCGTATGTGTGAGCAAAGCCCAAGTGTCCCCTTCAACCTTCCCATTAAAAACCAAACATGAATTATCGGCACCATGCAAACTCAAGTGTCAAATCTAAACCTTTTAATGGTTTATATATACAGTTTAGTTTAGTTGGACAAATATAAGTCAAGATATATATTTGAGTTTAATTCCAATGAATAATTTAAAAAAGAAAATAATAAAGAAATAAATAAAAAAGAAATAATGAATAAAGAAATATAAGAATGTTATAAAATAAAAATAAAAAATTCATTGTTTTTATGTTTATTTAAAGCAGGGGTCAGCAAACTCGACCGAATTTGGTGACAATGTGAAATTAAAAATATATTAATTAATTAATTAATTAATTAACACACATATGCTTCACTTGAGAAAATAAACCAAGGTTTTATTATAGTAAAAGTGTAGTAACCATGGCTCTTTGGCAGATTGATTGTCATGTAATCACAGTTTTACTTCAGATACCATGGTTAAACTATGCAAAACTCTGGTTAATTTGTGGTTATCAAGGTTTAACTACAATAACTAATAAACCACAATAAAAACGTATAAATAAAGTTAATAATAAATAAAGTTTTTATTTACCGTGGTTAATTTTCATAAGGGTTTGACGGAAGATATTATTTGCCTTCCAGACATTTTCTGGCAATTTACCACATTTGTCTACACGATTAGATCTACATACTTCTAATAAAGCCTGCGCTGTTTTTACAAACATTTTCTGTGATGTATAGTGACTCATTCAATAGTCAAGCTTTAAGCTCTCAAAGGGCCCATAAAACAGTGTCTGGTTTTCACTTTCTGTTGCAGGGCTCTGCTGGGAGCGTTCTCTCAGGGCAATGTATGTTCAAGGACACCCACGCTATGTAATTACCATGGTACAACAAAGGACTAACTCGAGTTCCTTGTCCAAACTCAGCCTATACAGCTGATAAACCTTAAGACCCCATTTGCCTGAACATTTATCACAGTTACTCCCAAAGCTGATGCACAGAATAACATTGGATTACATTAAGAGAGGTTTAATCAAAACAAAGCATATAGCTGACTTTTAAAGGAGAACATAGTAAGTGATCTTTAAATTCACCTTAGATTGGGTTAATCATAATGAAAACCATGATATTGGGACATGACTTTGCAAATGACTTTGCAAAGCAAAGCTAATGCAAGGCATAACAGTTAATATTGCCAGCAAATGTTACATTAAGCTTTACTACAGAAACAAGAGAAATGGTATTCTAACACTCTCCACTAAACAGAGTTCAGAAAGTTCAGATGATACATTAGGGATAAATGCACAGTCAAGACTATCATTATCATACAGCAAACCCCAGCAAGGCCTCAGCATGAAGAAAAGATGAAAGATTCTGACATGAAACTATGGCAGTTATGTTGGGAATCAGTTGCCTCAGATTATAAAAACATATATCTGCAGAATGCAGCTATGAACAGAATCAGAATCAAGTTTGGTATGTAAATACTATGGCTCCTTAATACTATAATCATTATGGAATTTATTAGGGCTGAAGATGTTAATTTGGTTCGACTAATTATAAACTTCATTTCTGAATGAATCAGTAGAATTAATGACTGAATGATAGAGACTTGCTGCCACCTACTGAAATACAATTCAATTAGTATTTCTTTAAAATACTTTTTAATACCCATTTATTATCAATATTTATGCAAAAATATTGGGCAAAAACTTGGGCAAGTTTTAAGATATAATGTTTAAGAGACAGACAGACAGATTCACATAGTGATTCAAATGTTACCACAACTGCAACTCATGCAAAGTCCTCCAAGTCCATCTGACAGCTCTGGTCTAATTGGAGACAGACTCCACTCCTGGACTTTTATTGACAAACAGAGACTGGGTTTCCATGGAAATGCCCACAGTCCTGTTAAAGCCGTCAACAAAATGTCCAGTGAAAAAAAAAAAAGAAAAGTTGCACTGCCACATTATATTTCAAAGATGATGTGGCAAAAGTCAACAAAACTATAAAATACAGTAAAACAAATGGAAGTATTAGAACTATAAAGTGACACAAAAAAATGCAAAAATATATATATATGTATATTTTCTCCATTCATTTTTAACATAAGATATTGTACATTTTAAACTTATTTTAATTAATACTTTTATTCAACAAGGATGCATTCTATTGATCAAAAGTGCCAGGTAAAGACATTTATATTGTCAAAAAAAAATATTTTTTATTGTTAAAAAATTTTTTATTGATAAAAAGAAGAATTGCATTTTTAAGACACATTCAAATATTAAAGTAAAATAATTAATTAAATAAAATAATTATATATATATATATATATATATATATATATATATAATATATATATATATATATATATATAATATATATATATATATATATATATATATAATATATATATAATATAAATATATATATATATTTTTTTTTTGTTGACGGAGGTCTGGGAGGATTCAGCCTCCTAGCTCCTCTGAGGAACCGGATGACTAAATCGTTCCTTCCTATTGACTGACCGGACGCCTTTTCAGAAAACGCCGCGATGGCCGCCACATAAACTTTGAGCGTGGATGGGGCTCTGCCCTTATCCAACAGCTCCTGTAGGAAGGAGAGGACCTCCGTCACCTCACAACTAAGGGGTGAATAACCTCGAGCTGTGCACCAGCTGGAGAACACCGACCACTTCGAGGCATACAGACGTCGTGTCGACAGAGCTCTAGCCTGAGTGATTGTATTTAGCACTCCCACTGCGAGATCAGCGGGTAACCGTTGAGTGCCCATACATGGAGGGACCACAACTCCGGTTGAGGGTGCCAAATCGAGCCCCTGGCCTGCGAGAGGAGATCTCTCCTCAACGGTACCGGCCATGGGGCGACATCTGCTAATTGCATCAAATCTGGGAACCATGGTTGAACATCTCGTTTCTCTCACCCGTTCTATCACCTGCGGAAGGAGGGAGACGGGAGGGAACGCATAAAGCGGGCAGCACGGCCATTTCCGTGACAGCGCGCTTTCGTTCTTGGAAAAGAACGCGGGGCAGTGAGCGTTTTCGTGGGACGCAAAGAGGTCCACCTCCGCCATAACAAATCTCTCCCACAACAGCCGAACTGTTTGCGGGTGTAGAGACCATTCGCCTGTAGGGACATTGCCTCTGGACAGCCTGTCTGGACCCAGATTCTGCAGTCCAGGCACATGCACTGCTCTCAGCGAGCGCACGTTGCGTTGAGCCCAAATCAGGAGGCGTTCCGTCAGCCTGTACAGGTTTCGGGACCCGAGACCGCCCTGGCGATTTATGTAGGACACCACGGACATGTTGTCCGAACGGACTACGACGTGGTGATCCTTGATATGGGGACAAAAGCGCGTCAGCGCGTTCTCCACTGCCAGCATTTCCAGGCAGTTGATATGATGGAGCTTTTCCCATTCTGAACATAGGCCAAAGGACGGTCTGCCTTCGAGCAGCGCTCCCCATCCCGAAGTGGAGGCGTCTGTCGACACCATTTTCACACTCGGGGAAGTCCCCAGGCTTACACCTGATCGGTACCAGCCGTTCGCTGTCCAAGGTGCTAGAGCCGCAACACAGCTCTGATCGACCTTGAAATGCAGCCGGCCAGACGCCCACGCTCTGCGCGGCACCCGAGCCTTCAGCCAGAACTGCAGGGGGCGCATGCGGAGCAGGCCCAGCCGCAGAACCGGAGATGCTGAGGCCATGAGACCCAGCATCTTTTGACAGTGTTTGAGCGACACAGTCGCGCCGCAGCGGAAAGAACTCGCTGCGCGCTGAATGCCCATCGTGCGCTGTGGTGACAGTCGCGCCGTCATGGAACACGAGTTCAGAACTATACCCAGAAACAGGATCATCTGACTGGGGTTCAGTGAACTCTTCGCCCAATTGACACTGAGGCCGAGCTTCTCGAGGTGATCGAGTAAAACGGCCCTGTGGTCCACGAGCTCCGCTCGTGATTGGGCCAGAACCAGCCAGTCGTCCAAATAATTCAGCACTCGTATGCCTCTGAGTCTGAGAGGAGCGAGCGCTGCATCCATGCACCTCGTAAACGTACGAGGAGCTACGGACAAGCCGAATGGCAGGACTGCAAACTGGTATGCCTGGCCCTCGAAGGCGAATCTCAAAAACCGCCTGTGGTTTGACGCTATCTGTATTTGAAAATACGCGTCCTTCAGATCTATTGACATCAACCAGTCCCCTCCGCGAATCTGCGCGAGGAGCTTCCTGGTCGTGAGCATTTTGAAACTGCGTTTCATCAATGCCTTGTTCAGCTGTCTTAGATCCAGTATGGGCCTGAGACCCCCGTCTCTCTTGGGCACCAGAAAGTATCTGCTGTACAGCCCCCCCTCGCTTTGAGCTTGAGACACAGGCTCTACAGCCCCTTTGCTCAACAGTTTTGATATTTCGGCCCGAAGTATGTGTGCTACTTCTGTTTTGACCGTAGTTTCGACGCGCGCTGAGAAGCGCGGTGGGCGTCGAGAAAACTGTAGCGAGTAGCCTCTCTTTATAATGCCTAGCACCCAATCCGAAACCCCTGGAAGTGCTGACCATGCATCCGCATGAATGGCTAAGGGCTGGATGTGACACGCGCTCTGTTGACTGGGCAACGGCGGCGCTCGAGTGTGCTGCGCATCTGAGGCGGGGAGCGCGCTGATCACAGCGGGCAGATCGCTCATCCTCGACCCCGTTCCGGCGCTTAACCGACTGGAGGGAGGCTGAGCGGGTCCCGTGTGACTCAATATATCTGTGAGTAACCGTGGGCTGCATGTGTGCACTTTTACCACTTCCAACTCGCCGTCTGCCTGTGCAGAATGTACGTGCACGGGCCTCGTTTTTACAGAAGCCCCGCGCCGTAAGTGACATAGTGTATGTGGGCACTGGGAAGTGGGCACGTTTACTATGCGGCGCGCTCGACCGATCTGTGTCGATCTTATGTGTGCCAGCCCTGTGTTCAGGGCTGTGCTTACATGCGGGGATGGGCACTGGGTAGTGGGCATCGTCACTGCATTTAAAGCACCATCGGCCGTGGCCGGATGAGTGTGCACGCGTTTCGTTTTTACAGAAACCACATGACGCGTGTGACATAGTAATTGTGGGCACTGAGGGGTGGGCACGTTTACTATGTAGTGTGCGCGACCGACTTGAGTCGACATTATGAGCGCAGGCCCTGTGTGTAGGGCTGTGCTTACATGTGGAGATGGGCACTGAGGAGTGGGCATCGTCACAACATTTATAGCACCATCGGCCGTGGCCGGAACACCAGAAAAAACACTGTTTTTGTGAAACATCTGGGTAGCCGTGATAACGGCTTTTGTGTGCAGGCAAGCGGGCACTCGTGCAGGCTTGCGCATTGCAGAAGACACTGAGGCAGTCGCAACTCTTGGAACTGCAACAGCGGCGTGCTTGGGTGAGAGCTCGGCTGCAGTGGAACTCGAACACCGGCGCTTTCCCAGCAGTGCTAGGATGCTTTCGGGGCTTCTGGCTTCACCGCAATCCTCTGCCGCGGCTCCCGCGGCGCGGGGCGACGGCTCGAAGAGCGAGAACGGGATCCCGAGCTGCGTTGCTGACGCTGTCGTGATGGCGCAGCAGGAGGCGGTGGGCGTGACTGAGAGCTCTGTGGGGCCGGTCTAGAGTGGCTAGCTGCAGAACTGGAGCGCTTCGGCAAGAAGTGCTTGAACGCCTGTGAAGCTTTCTGGTCCTCGGCGAATCTCTCCACAAACTCGTTGACGGAAGATCCAAAGAGGCCTGCAGGAGTTAGCGGAGCGTCAAGAAACGCAGCGCGCTCAGACTCCTTGATGTCAGAAAGCGTCAGCCACAAATGCCTCTCAGCCACCGTAGCGGAAGCGATAACCCGTCCCATGGCCTGTGCAGCGGACTTAGTAGCGCGGAGGGAGAGATCCGAAGCACTCCTCAGATCCGCGAGACAGATCGCTTCAGGTCCCATCTCATCCAGCTTGCGGAGAAGATCGCCCTGGAAAATCTGTAGCGTCGCCATGGTGTGTAACGCAGACGCAGCCTGCCCAGCAGCAGAGAATATCCGTGCGAGCAGCGATGACGTCATGCGGCAGGCTTTGGATGGCAACGCCGCCTTAGTCCGCCGTCCAGCAGAGGGCGGGCAAAGGTGCGCTGCTATAGCCTGTTCCACCGGCGGAAGTGACAGGTAGCCTCTGTTCTTAGCACCGTCCAGTGTGGAGAATGCTGACGAAACAGATGAGCGGATTCTCGCCGAGAATGGAGCGTCCAAAGCCTTCGCCACTTCTTCGTGAAGCTCAGGAAGAAAAGGGGCGTGTTTTGAGCTTGAGGAAGAGCGCTCATCCGGAAGATAGCTACCATCCATCCGGGAACGTGAAGGGGGCGCTGGTGCAGACCACTCGAGGCCGAGGCTCGCCGCGGCCAACGAGAGTACACGCATCAGCTCCTTATCGATATCCCCCCGTCTGCTGGGCCTCTGAGCAGCGGGCGCGAGATCCACGGAGCTCGCCCAACCCTCACTGCCCGAAGCAAGCAGAGAGCACGTGTCTTCTTCCTCCGACGCGGGCCTGAGATCCACTTCCTCCGATGACGCGTCGGCAAGCAGCGGACGCTGAGCATCGGGAAGCGATGCAGGGGAGACCGGCGAAGCGGAGGGTAGGCGCTGCGAGCGGCGCTTCTTACGGCACTGCGGCGCAGCGGATGATAAAGGCTTCGAGAAGGATGCCAGGCGAGTCTTCAGAGTCACCATAGGCATCAACTCGCAATGAGGACATCCGCCATCAGCGAGCGCGAGCGCTGCATGGTCTTCACCCAGACAGGAGACGCAGATGACATGACGATCTCCTTCGCTGAGCGGGGTTCTGCACGAGCCGCACGAAGGCATCTTTAAAAAGACGCAGCTCTTTTGTGAATGTGCGTCGCAGGGCGAACACACACACAGAATATCACAGAACAAGGATTATAAAGGATATGGGCGCCGGATAGCGCAGCAGGAACGGCAGTGGAAGGCGGCGGTGCCAGCGGCTTCAGGATGGCTCGTCCTGCTGATATGCTCTTCCAGACGGCGCTTGCTTCCTCGTTATCCAGCGATGCGTGAGCTTCGCTGAAGAGATGAAAAATCAGGTGAGTCAGCCTTTTCGAGCTCCTTTTATAGGTTGGGCCACACCCGTTTCGGCGGGAAGTGGCAAGAAGGGTGCGAAGCTACATTCGTCTGATGTTGCATCAGCCTGCGCTCGATAGGCTGTGCAGTTGCCGCAGAACAAGCCAATGAGCGAGCGAGCCGTCTCGCCTATGGCTGTGTACTGCTGCAAATGCGCTTTACAAAAATACAAAATTAAGGATAATTTTTTGCTTCAGTATTTCGTGAAAAGAGACTTTTCCCGTAGCGTCTTAGCTAAGACGCAGTACGAGAGAGCTCTCGTAAGAGAACTGAAGTGAGTCATGTAAAATGGTCTCTTTAAAAGCGGCATTAACCTTTAGACAAGTATAATCAGTCAATTAGAACATTTAGGATTTACTAACAGCTTGCACCAGTGAAAGTCCTCTTTCGGTGTCAAAGACTACTGCCTGGGCTTTTTTTGTGGCTGACCTTACTGAATATGCTTTTGTAGGAGTATCTATTTCAGATGCACAGTGCATGGGAGGAGAGTATTTTAATTAATCATGCAAGATTATTTACTTTTGCTTACAGCAATTAATATAATGGTATTTGCACTGTTATTTAACACCCAAGAAAGCATGCCTTAACCCATTTTGTGCTTGATATGGCTGTAACACTAATGTGGCTAATGTGCACTGCTCTTTATTGCATTTAGTGAATGTAGCCCTTTGTGTGTGACCCAAAAAAAATTACAAATAATAATAAAACATATGCAAAGCTTCTTTGTCTTTTGCACCAGAAGAATTTCAAACTGTCATGGCAGCTATAAATGTTTTGGCATCTTTCAAGCCATTGTCTTGAGATGTGACCTTTACACATTTCTTCTACTAGATTTAGGACATTTGGATTGTTCTTTGACAGCTCAGTTAGACAACTGACCACTGAGTGATTCAGCACTGTGAGAATTCAGTCACTAATTCTAGCTCTCAATAGATGTCAGATGTCCTGCCACACAGGGCAGGGACTTTCGCCTACAGTGAAAATGAGATTCTCAATTTGAGAGACATAATATGTCGAGTTGAAGCAGGTGGCCTGGAGAAAAGACTGACAGCTCAGTGTAAAAGCACCTGCCTAACCATGCGGTGAGGTCTAACGCTTAGTCAGACTCGCTTTAACCTGCAAATCGTGCTCATGGCCAGCCTGGAGACACGATGAGTTATTTCACTTCAGTAAGCCAAAGTAATAAACATTCGTTTATTTAAAACAACTGCTTAGTGTAGCGGAACGTGGAACAGCTGAGGGTCTGGGCGTGATAAAACTGTCAATGGCATATTAAAATCCCCAAGCGTGGTAAATGACCTGAAAACTTGAAATGAGTTCCAATAAAACCCACAGTCCATCTCAAATGCATCACTAGCTACCAGTGCCGACCTTTCTCCACAGTCCATAGCCCTCTACCTTTGTGTTTTATCAGTAATCAATAATACTAAATGTCCCACAAGTGATCTCCTTTGCTCAGAAACCCACCAGTGAATCCAGTCATGTATAATTAAAAGGACACCACAATACTGCTCAGACTTATGCCGGCTGTTGTCTAAACCTACTGCTCAGGGGGGCGTTTCCCAAAACCATAGTTGCTAACCTGTTAGCAACTTAGTTGGTTGGCAATGGGAAATTGCATTGCAACCAACAAAGTTGCTAACTTAGGTTTTGTGAAACACACCCCTGGTCTAGCGACAATTTAATGCTTTGGTATTAACTGAAACTTTGACCAAAAATGTTTTTAGCTTAACTGCCGAAGGGAAGGAGGTAGTGCTTCATTAATTGGTAAAAAAAAAAAAAAAAAATGCAATTATTTTAAACTTTAATATTACAAACATTCAAAAGTCATACTGCTGCATAGACTTCAATTCTAAAGAAAAAGGGACAAAAACAGAATTAAACAAAGAACAACCAAGTTGTCTTTGGATTTGCATAATATTGCCAAATTTACTGCAAAGGTGGCACATAAGCACTTCTGAAGTAACATTTAGGTGTCTTTACTTAGACTTTTTAATGTTTCTTAGAGGTGCCATAAATGCATTTACACTGCAATTACAATTGTATACTTTGATATACTTTGTATACTTTTGATAGTGGGTCAGGACAAGCATAACATATAATGTAGAATGTCTTTAATGTGCCATATCTTTACACTGAATTTTGAGCAGGCACAGATCAGCTTAAAATTGATGTGTAAAGATGCATTACCTGGACTTAAAAGTGTGTTTCAAATGATTTTTTGTTTAATTTGGAACAGGATTGCATGGTTCATTTGCATATATTTGGAACCTAATCAACCTAATAGTGATGTGTCGTTCGTGAACGAATCGTTCTTTTTGAACAAATCTTTTAGGTGAATGAATCGTTCTTGTTCACGTAAGCCACTGACTCATATTTCTCGTTCACTGAAGTTCCTCCCTCCAGAGCAGCGCGGTGCTATTAGACAGCTCTGTGAACTGTTTCATCCTGTCAAAGAGTTACTCAACCTAGAGCCAATAGCCTTCGAGTAAGAGATGTGACGGAGCATGTGATTTGCTGAATGTAGTGAACGAATACGCCCTTCACTGAATGAGTTTCACATGAGTCTGAACGAGATCGAGAGATATCGTTTGTGAATGAAATGACTGAACTGGTACCCATTTCGTTCGTGAACGAGTTGAATGAACTGACACATGTCGTTCGTGAATGAAATGACTGAACTGGTACCCATGTAATTCGTGAACGAGTTGAATGATTTAGTACATCTCGTTCGTGAATGAAATGACTGAACTGGTACACATGTCGTTCGTGAACGAGTTGAATGAACTGATACATCTCGTTCGTGAATGAAATGAACTGGTACATAGCTTATCTCGTTTGTGAACGAAATGAATGAGAGTAAACCGGGTCAGTTGGCCATTTAGCATATGTCAATCTCGCAAAATGCCTAGTTTTCATATTTAGCATACAGAACATAACAAGACATTTAATCCCCGATTTATGAATGTGAATATATAATATACAAACTGTCTGACCAAACAATTAAAATGCTAATTCTGAAAGAAAACCTTGTGCTTTGTAATCTGAACAACTTAATTAGATTTTATACATTGAATGTGATTATGCACACATTTTAATAAAGCCAAATCATTTTTTGAAACAAGTGAATACGTTCATTGACTTAAGACACATAACACATAAGACACTCTTTTTCGCCACCTGTTGGCATATTTTGTGTAATACGAAGAAATGGTCACTGAACGAATCATTTTGGTGAACAAACTGAAAATGAACGAATCTCTTGAAAGAATCATAGTTTCCACCACTACAACCTAAATACAACCGTATAGCAAAAATATATACTAATAATACAAATGTTACTAATAATATATATTTTTATTTATTTTTTAATTTATATATTTTTAATTCAGTATTATTGTATTATTATTTTTATCGATTTTGTATTATTATTATTATTATTATTATTATAAGAAATATAACTGTGGACCAAAATGAATCATACTCAAACCAACCCTACATTGAGAATGTATTTAAATCTACAACCTATGCATAGTGCATGAGGAAGCCACCAATTCTATGTGAAGACTATCAGGTTTACTCGGGGGAATGGAGGAGAGAGATTTCTCTTTATCTCATCATCGCAACGTTGCATCTCCTTTCCACCTCATCTTTCCTCCTGTGTGTTGAGAATCCATTCCCAGATAGATTTCCATTCCAGAATTCCATTCAGAGAGAGTGAAAATGACATTGCCAGAATCCCTAGCACAAGGACAACCATAAATATCATTCCTGATTGAAAAGCAGAGTGAACGAGCGCTCTAACACTAAAACAATATAGCCTCCCTGAGCAGCTCTGACCTGAGGTGAAGGTCAAAGATATGCTCACAGAAAGAGTGGAGCCCTGCCAAAAGAGACTGGAGAGAAAATCCCTTGTTTCTCTTTACCCGCCGGATTTAGTCAGAATATGTTATCTCCTCAGTGAAAGGCAGACATAGAAAATGCCAAGTGTGAGCGAGTGCACTCATGCCATGTGCCAAAATTAAGACATGGAGACCAAGTGATGACTACAGTAGAACTTTTTACCTGCTTCAGTTACAATCAAGTACATTGTCAGAGTCACGCAAAGAACTGAAACAAGAACTGTATGAACTACCAATCAGAAGTTTGATGTCAGATTGTTTTAATATTATTATTATCATTTAAGAAATTATTACTTGTATTTAGCAAGAATGCTTGCAGTATTGATTCGGAGAAGAGGGGAAGCCTCGGAGTAAAAATGGTTGAGAACCACAGCATTAAACTGACACTAATGACTTTTACATTGTTCCAAAAAAAAAAAAAAATCTATTACAAATAAACACTGTTCTTTTGAGCTTTGCATTTATCAAACATTCTTGAAAAATGTATTAAGGTGTCCAAAAAACATTAAGCAGCACAACTGTTTTCAATATTGATAATAAGTTAAGTTATACTATATTGTCCTTTACAGGAAAGTTGTCTTGGACTCATAAGCTGCAGTATTACACAACCAGAGGCGTAGCCATCTTTGCAGAAGTGAGGGGGACAGAAATTACACACACACACACACATATATATATATATATATATATATATATATATATATATATAAAACATTACAATATAACATTTCTATAATCTATATAGCCTACCAGTCAACAGTATTTGAACAAGATTTTTAATGTTTTTAAAGAAGTCTTCTCTGCTCACCAACCCTGTGTTTATTTGATCCAAAATACAGCAAAAGCAGTAATTGTAACAAGGAGTCGGAGGCGTTCGGATCCATATGCAGCATTTTTTCCACAGAATGGTAATACAGGCAGAGATCAGGAATGGCGTCAGGGATAACCAGAATCGTAACCAAAAACAAGCAGAGATCGGGACAGGCAGCAGAGAATCAGAGTCGGAATACACAGTCCAAAGGTCAAAACACAGGAATAACAAACACAGGGAAAAACGCTCGGAAATGTCAGACTGGCTAAACAAGACTTCGCATTGAGTGAGAGTGAGTGTGCCGCTTTTATGTGTGTGTGTAAATGAGGAGGTGTGGCAAGGAAATTGGCTGATGAATAAGGTGCAGGTGTGGCAGGGTGATTGTGATGCAGTGACTCATGGGTAATGTAGTTCGGGTGTGGTGCAACAGTATGAGAGTTGCTAGTGTCCAAGTGACATCTGGTGGTTGATGGATGGAATGGTCCTGAGTGGAGTGCCCTCTAATGAAGTTCATGGGCACTCCATCTAATAATCGTGACAAAGCCCACCCCCAAAGGAGCGGCTTCCAGACGCTCAAAACAATCTAGGAGGGCGGTGGAGCGGAGGCGGAACAGGGGGAGGGATGGAGGGCCAGGTCCATGAGGAAGTGCAGTGGACTGGGGCAGAGCAGGTGGAACTGGAGCCCTTCCTGGACTGAAACAGAGAACATTGACAGGTTAATAGCGGCCTCCGTGGCCGTGATGAGATGGTAGCTGGTCTCCTTGGCCATTACAGGGAAGGCGGTTAGTTCATGGAGGACCTCCGTGGCCATGACAGGACAGACAGAGAGTTGGTGGATGATCTCCGTAGCCCAGACCGGAATGAATGAGAGCTCATTGATGGCCTCCCTGGCCGTGACAGGATAGGACGAGAGCTCTGAGATGTGACGAGGCTCTGGGAGTTCGGCTGAGATGTGACGAGGCTCTGGTAGATCTGTGGTGATTTTATTGGGTTCATGAAGATCAGCTGTGACTTGACTGTGCCCATGAAGATCGTTGGTGACTTGACTTGGTTCCTGAGGATCAACTGTGACTTGACTTAGTTCACGGAGGTTAATGGTGACTTGACTTTGCTCATGAAGATCATTGATGACTTGACTTTGCTCATGCAGATCATTGATGACTTGACTTGGTTCCTGAGGATCAACTGTGACTTGACTTTGCTCATGAAGATCGTTGGTGACTTGACTTGGTTCCTGAGGATCAACTGTGACTTGACTTTGCTCATGAAGATCGTTGATGACTAGACTTTGCTCATGAAGATCGTTGGTGACTTGACTTGGTTCCTGAGGATCAACTGTGATTTGAGTTAGTTCATGGAGGTCAATGGTGACTTGACTTTGCTCATGAAGATCAACGGTGACTTGACTTTGCTCATGAAGATCAACGGTGACTTGACTTGGTTCCTGAGGATCAACTGTGACTTGACTTGGTTCCTGAGGATCAACTGTGACTTGACTTGGTTCCTGAGGATCAATTGTGACTTGACTTTGCTCGTGAAGATCGTTGGTGACTTGACTCGATCCTTGAAGATCACCAGTGACTTGACTCGGTCCTTGAAGATCACCAGTGACTTGACTCGGTCCTTGAAGATCACCAGTGACTTGACTCGGTCCTTGAAGATCACCAGTGACTTGACTCGGTCCTTGAAGATCACCAGTGACTTGACTCGGTCCTTGAAGATCACCAGTGACTTGACTCGGTCCTTGAAGATCACCAGTGACTAGCCCTGGCTCCGGAAAGTCCACGGTGACTAGCCCTGGCTCCGGAAAGTCCACGGTGACTAGCCCTGGCTCCGGAAAGTCCACGGTGACTAGCCCTGGCTCCGGAAAGTCCACGGTGACTAGCCCTGGCTCCGGAAAGTCCACGGTGACTAGCCCTGGCTCCGGAAGGTCCACGGTGACTAGCCCTGATTCCGGAAGGTCCACGGTGACTAGCCCTGATTCCGGAAGGTCAACGGTGACTAGCCCTGATTCCGGAAGGTCAACGGTGACTAGCCCTGATTCCGGAAGGTCAACGGTGATACCGGAAGGTCAACGGTGACTAGCCCTGATTCCGGAAGGTCAACGGTGACTAGCCCTGATTCCGGAGAGTTCACTGGAACCTGACTCGACTCTGGAGAGTTCACTGGAACCTGACTCGAATCTGGAGAGTTCACTGGAACCTGACTCGAATCTGGAGAGTTCACTGGAACCTGACTCGACTCTGGAGAGTTCACTGGAACCTGACTCGAATCTGGAGAGTTCACTGGAACCTGACTCGACTCTGGAGAGTTCACTGGAACCTGACTCGACTCTGGAGAGTTCACTGGAACCTGACTCGACTCTGGAGAGTTCACTGGAACCTGACTCGACTCTGGAGAGTTCACTGGAACCTGACTCGACTCTGGAGAGTTCACTGGAACCTGACTCGACTCTGAAAATTCAACGGTCAACTGACTCGACTCTGGAAGGCCAACAGGAACTAACCCTGACTCTGGAAGGTCAGCGAAGACTTGACCTGACTCTGGATGGTCAACAGTGACCTGATTAGACTCTGGGAAATCAACAGAGACCGGACTTGACTCATAAGGTTTAACTGTTGTTTCACTTGACTCTTGGGTGTTAATGGTGACCTGACCTTGTTCTGGACGGTCAGTGGAGACTTGACCTGACTCTGGAAAGTCGACGGGGACCTGACTTGACTCTGGAAATTCAACTGAGGCGGCCATCTTGTGCAGCGGCGTTGGGCTGGCGGCCATCTTGTGCAGCAGCGCTGGGCTGGCAGCCATCTTGTGCAGTGGCGCTGGGCTGGCGGCCATCTTGTGCAGCGGTTTTGGGGCTTTAAAGTCCTCTGCCTCTCCCACCGTGAAAGGAGAACCACATAACAAGAGTGCATAGTCCATTGTGTCCCTTAAGCTGCAATTAAACTCCCCTCTAGGCAACCATGATTTTACTGGTTCATTGAGTCCAAAACGGAATAAATCCTTAAACCAGACTGCATCGTCTAGAGGAACTCGATAAACCAATTCACAGAACTGTTGAACATAGTCCTCAATAGATCGATCTCCTTGCTTAAGATCTAACAGCAGGTCAACTGGATCTGTGGTTAGGCTGGATTGGTGATATGCTGACATTGAAACAGGAACCGATACCTCAGTGACAAGGGGATACCGGGCTGCTGGATCCTGGTATGGCGAAGTCTTCTGTAACAAGGAGTTGGAGGCGTTCGGATCCATATGCAGCATTTATTCCACAGAATGGTAATACAGGCAGAGATCAGGAATGGCGTCAGGTGTGTCAGGGATAACCAGAATCGTAACCAAAAACAAGCAGAGATCGGGACAGGCAGCAGAGAATCAGAGTCGGAATACACAGTCCAAAGGTCAAAACACAGGAATAACAAACACAGGGAAAAACGCTCGGAAATGTCAGACTGGCTAAACAAGACTTCGCATTGAGTGAGAGTGAGTGTTTCGCTTTTATGTGTGTGTGTAAATGAGGTGCAGGTGTGGCAAGGAAATTGGCTGATGAATGAGGTGCAGGTGTGGCAGGGTGATTGTGATGCAGTGACTCATGGGTAATGTAGTTCGGGTGTGGTGCAACAGTATGAGAGGTGCTAGTGTCCAAGTGACATCTGGTGGTTGATGGGTGGAATGGTCCTGAGTGGAGTGCCCTCTAATGGAGTTCATGGGCACTCCATCTAATAATCGTGACAGGAATGTTGTGAAATATTTTTACTATTTAAAATAACTGTTTTCTATTGTAATATATTTTAAAATGTAATTTATTCCTGTGATCAAAGCTGAATTTTCAGCATCATTAATCTAGTCTTCAGTGTCACATTCTTCAGAAATCATTCTTAATATGCTGATTTGCTGATTATCAACATTTAAAACAGTATATTTTTTTTCTTCAGTATTCTTTGATGACTAGAAGGATCCAAAGATCAGCATTTATGTGAAATTAAAAGCTTTTGCAACATTATACACAATATCATTCAAAAGCTTAGAGTCAGTATAATTTTTATTTTTTGGAAAATAAATTATAGAAATGAATACTTTTATTTAGCAAGGATTCTTTAAATTGATCAAATTGATCATCATTTTACAAAAGTTTTTTCTATTTCAGATAAATGTAGTTCTTCTGAACTTTCTATTCATCAAAGAAACCTGAAAAAATTCTACTCAGCTGTTTTCAACATTATCATAATAAGTGTTGTTTTGAGCAATAAGTCTGAATAACAGAATTATTTCTGAAGGATCATGTGACTGAAGTAGACAGAAGAGACTTAACATTAACAAGATTACTGTTCAAAAACGTCTGACTGGTAGTATAGGTAACTTAATTTTTTCTCTAATTACTAGCTTTTAAATTGGCTTAGAAATCTATAACTGCAGGACAATAACAAATAATAATGATTTGTTTATATACTACAATCACACAAATCACATAAGGCAGAATAGTTTCTATACTGTAATAAATGCTATGTCAATTAGTACTGCATTGTTCATATTCTTTATTTATCACCTGCTGAAGATGACTTGAAAAACCATATGTTGTCGCAATCGTATGTTTAATGTCTTCGTGTTTCCAAAAGTTTCAGTTTTTTTTGTGAAAACAACTGTTTTCACCCAGCGATAGCCGGACGCTTTTGTCCATATTAGGAATTTCCTGGTATGATTTTCTGCTCGAGAGCGCGCTCCGATTTCGAGTATGAATGAAACCCAAACTGCACGAGAGTGTTGAGTGCTCCGTGATGTTCATCTCGCTGTATTCTGGGTCCAAATAAAATAACAGGTCATGCGCAGACTGTCCTGTATCTTTGAGTTTAAATCTTTATTTAATTATACCAGCTCTTGAAAACCTCTATGCGAGCACACTTGACCGAAAAAGTGTGGGGGACGAATTTCCATGATATTAAAAGTGGGGGGCACACGTCCCCCACGTGCCCCACGTAATTTACACCCCAAAACCAATCAAGTGCTGAATACATATGTGCTCTTGTTTTTGTGACATATCAGGACACAACTCTGTATAATGACATGGGTATGACACAGGTATTACAAGGAGAGGGTGACTTATGAGGACATAACCCATGTCCCCATTTTTCAAAATGCTTATAAATTATCCTGTGAGGGTTAGGGTTAGGTGTAGGGTTGGTGTAGGGCCATTGAATATACTGTTTGTACAGTGTAAAAACCATTACGCCTATGGGATGTCCCCACTTTTCACAAAAACAAATGTGTGTGTGTGTGTGTGTGAACTAAATGAAAAGCATTGTTCTACAGAATAGTGTGCAAGTCCAATTTGATTTCATCTTTTCTGTAGAACAATCGCTCCTTGGCCTGACGGTTTTGATAGTCCTTGGATGACATTTTCATCCTACACGTTCACACCCACATCTCTTGACAAAGCCTTCCTCAAACAGACAGGTTGCTTGAGCATTTTTGGTTGATGTAAAGATGACCAGACATATTCTGCAACTGCAGCAGAATTAGTGAGCCCTTTGAGCTTAGACTACATACGAAGCACTGGCTGGCAGATGACTCAGCGTGTCACAGGGGCCTCGAAAGAATTATGAGGCAGCGATGCTGTGGCCACATGTCAATTCTGTGTTAGTCACAGTCAAAGGTTTTAAAAGAGCAAGGGCACTTGGAAGCCTCTTACCCCTGTTGCCCATCTTTTTCATGTTTGCAGCATGGCGAAGCAATATTTCTGTCTGCACCCCCCCCCCCCCCCCCACCCCGCCTCCCTTTCTTCTGTGCTTGCTGACAGGGGCCCAGAGTTGATTCATTCATATTCATCAAGTCAAGGGCAAACGCTTAAAAATAAACAGAGCAAACTGATACACAGGAGCAGGCACATGACGGAGCCGGAGAAAACATTGATCCTTTTAATTTCCCTGATCGGCTTGATCGCTAGCAAGTCAGAGAGGGAAGTTCAATATTTTTCTCATCCCAAACACCCAGAGCTGTTGTAACTGAGATTGTGCAGTGATTTCAGAATTGGATTTGCAAACCGTAATTAGAACACAATCCATCACAGCCGAGATCAGATTTTTTATTTACCGTTACACAGGCAAGATAACGCAACATGCTGCAAGATTTGCACAAAAAATTGGAATTTTAATAAATTAGCTCTAAAATTAGTTAAGAAAAGCAAAAAGTCCTCACCTAGAGCCCCCATCCCCTCCGTTAGCATATTTGCTCAGCCCAGATAAGCCTGTCTTAATCTAAATTACCTAAAAGATTAGGAAAAGGAAAAATAAGATACAATTGCATCAAGGGTATTTTCTCTGAGGAGACAATGGAGACATCACCTCCACAAATTTTACACTATCTGTTAAAGATTGTAATAACTATGGTTTATTTAAGAAATAAGTATCTTATGCTCACCATGGCCACTTTTATTTTTTTGTAAAAAAAATATACAGTGAAAACAGTAATACTGCAATATTATTAAAATACAATATTTAACCATTGTTAATCATTGAGTACCAATAATAATCGCTAATAATTAAGTACCAAACCAGCATATTAGAATGATTTCTGAAGGAACAACCTTGACTTAGGAAAGTCAATCATATACAGTATATTAAATACAAATCATGTCCCTTCTGTGCTGCAAATGGCCCTGCGAGCTATTCAAAAATAAGACTAACAAATGCAATAGTATACTATCTGAGAGAACATTCCTGTCTATGTCATTCCACAGGAAGGGTTAACATGGTGCTTACATAAGGCAGTGACTGCCTGGTAGAATGAACTCAGACGAGAACAAAAACCATGAACAGGCTCTAGTTAATCTGTTTATTGAAACTGAAGGCCTACAAGGCCATGTGAAAAGCAAGCTTTCAGAAAATTTTACGCCACAGTCTACCCAAAAATGAACATGCCATGCACTGCTCCAGTAAATGCACTAAGTGCACAGAAAATAGTTATGGAAAAACATTGAATCAAAGAGTCTCACTAATGGTCAGACAAGCACATTAATAACTCAATGTACAAGGATCAAGTGGAAAAAAGATCTGGCAGCTTCATTTGTGGAGATTGCTAAATGCTTGCTATAGTAAACATTGATAAACATGCATAAAATATACTGCATTGCATATGTACAGTATGTTGACCTAAATCTATTGTATTCTTAATGCCACATTTAGATAGTCGAACCTAATTTCATGAACACATTTATGCTTCACAACATTATAGTACTCACTTCAGAAACGTTAAAATGCTATAGTGAAGATATTATAAAGATTATATATTATATATAAAGATATTATTGAGAGTGACTAGAGAGAGACGAGTAGTAGACGAGAGTATTCAGATAGCGCAGATTATAGATAAATACATAGATATAGATAGATAGATAGATAGATAGATAGATAGATAGACAGACAGACAGACAGACAGACAGACAGACAGACAGATAGATAGATATCGACCAACAGCGACCCAAACGCACTCACTTCCCTACAGCACAAGCTTTTCAGTGCAGTTTCCATGGGACAGCACCCACACAAGCACCTGCCAAACACAGCGACACACACACGGCTACGTTTGCAACAACATTTTCACCGGAGGAAGAGAGAAATGCTTAGAAACGTCCATATAGCTAGCATGATGCCTTCTATTTCTAGATGACAAAGACAACGTTTACCAGTTCTACGACACTATGACAAAGGTTACCGGTACTTATCTGAACTAACGTCATGATCACTGCCACTAGATATAAAGAAAACGTTGATTTTTCACTCGGTGCTACTCAATGACAGTAAAAAAAAAAAAATAATAATAATAATAATAATATATATATATGTGTGTGTGTGTGACGTTATTGTCACAGTGTCTGGGTTGTGTTCCCTGGGGTTCCACTAGGTGTCCTCAGTTCCCACGGTGTTTATCATATTATCACTTTCTGTCTCCTTATTTGGTCACCTTCCTCCTTGTTTAGTTAATTGATTGTTCCCCACCTGTCTCCTGTTTCCCCATTATCCTTTTGTGTATATAACCCGGTCTGTCTTAGTATGTGTGACGGAGTCGTTGTTTATTCATGTCCGTCAGTTCGTGCCCTTGCCTTGTCTTCTTGTTTAGTTTATGTTTTGGATGGATGTTTCCTATTGACCCCTGCCTGGACTGTTTATGCTGTTTGGATTACCCCTTAATAAAAGACTTACTTGCAATTGGTTCTATCTCCGTGCTTCATTGGATCCCGTCCGTGACAGAACGACTCCGTCAATCTAGGAACCAGCGGTATGTCGTCTTTCCGTTCCCCAGCCAAGATGGCGGAGCGGCGAGCCAAGTATCTTCGGTTGATCGCCCTCCGCCAAGAGGGAAATGAAGTGGGTGCCCTGGCTCAGGTGTTCTGGTCCCTGGCCGAGGGCATGGGCTACAATGATGCGGCCCTCAAGGACTATTTCAATGGCGGGCTGGATGATCCAGTGTCTCAGGAGGAGATGGCGCAGTTAGAGACACTGGAATTCTGGGAATTCGTGCGCTACCTGCAGCATCGGCTTCGGTGGGATGCCCCAGCCACTTCTGTCTCTTCCGGCGGGGTGGTCGTCAGCCCAGCACCACTGCCCAGGATTGCAACCAGCCAAGCGCCACAACCCAAGATGACCGCCAGTCCAGCACCACTGCCCAGGATGGCTACCAGCCAAGCGCCACAGCACAAGATGGCCGCTAACCCAGCGCCAATGCCCAAATTGGCCACCGTTCCAGCGCCACAACCCAAGATGGCCGCCAGTCCAGCACCACTGCCCAGGATGGCTACCAGCCAAGCGCCACCATCCAAGATGGCCACCAGTCCAGCATCACTGCCCAGGATGGCTACCAGCCAAGCGCCACAGCACAAGATGGCCGCTAACCCAGCGCCAATGCCCAAATTGGCCACCGTTCCAGCGCCACAGCCCAAGATGGCCGCCAACCCAGCGCCAATGCCCAAATTGGCCACCAGTCCAGCGCCACAGTACAAGATGGCCGCCAGCCCAGCGCCAATGCCCACTTTGGCCAACGGTTCAGTGCCACAGCCCAAGATGGCCGTCAGCCTAGCGCCACAGCACAAGATGGCCGCTAACCCAGCGCCAATGCCCAAATTGGCCACTGGTCCAGCGCTACAGTACAAGATGGCCGCCAGTCCAGCACCACAACCCCAGATGGCCGCCAGACCAGCACCACAGTACAAGATGGCCGCCTGTCCAGAGTCATGGCCCAAGATGGCTGCCTGCCCAGCGCCGCTGCACAGGATGAGAGTCTCAGCTGACCCTTCAGAGTCGAGTCAGGTGCCCGTGGACCCTCCGGAGTCAAGTCAGGTGCCCGTGGACCCTCCGGAGTCGAGTCAGGTGCCCGTGGACCCTCCGGAGTCGAGTCAGGTGCCCGTGGACCCTCCGGAGTCGAGTCAGGTGCCCGTGGACCCTCCGGAGTCGAGTCAGGTGCCCGTGGACCCTCCGGAGTCGAGTCAGGTGCCCGTGGACCCTCCGGAGTCGAGTCAGGTGCCCGTGGACCCTCCGGAGTCGAGTCAGGTGCCCGTGGACCCTCCGGAGTCGAGTCAGGTGCCCGTGGACCCTCCGGAGTCGAGTCAGGTGCCCGTGGACCCTCCGGAGTCGAGTCAGGTGCCAGTGGACCCTCCGGAGTCGAGTCAGGTGCCAGTGGACCCTCCGGAGTCGAGTCAGGTGCCAGTCACCGCTGATCCTCCAGAGTCAGGTGCCAGTCACCGCTGATCCTCCAGAGTCAGGTGCCAGTCACCGCTGATCCTCCAGAGTCAGGGCTAGTCACCGCTGATCCTCCAGAGTCAGGGCTAGTCACCGCTGATCCTCCAGAGTCAGGGCTAGTCACCGCTGATCCTCCAGAGTCAGGGCTAGTCACCGCTGATGCTCCAGAGTTAGGGCTAGTCACCGTTGACCTTTCAGAGTCGAGTCAAGTCACCTTTGACCTTTCAGAGCTGAGTCAAGTCACCGGTGATCTTCAAGGACTGGGTCAAGTCACCGGTGATCTTCAAGGACTGGGTCAAGTCACCGGTGATCTTCAAGGACTGGGTCAAGTCACCGGTGATCTTCAAGGACTGAGTCAAGTCACCATTGATCTTCATGAGCAAATGCAAGTCACCAATGATCTTCATGAGCAGTGTCAGGCCAGCACCGATCTTCTGGAGTCCAGTAGAGACACCATGGAATTACCAGAGTCTCGTCCTCCCGTTGATCCGGCCGCACGGAAGTGGTGGGCTTCTGATCCGCCCTGGGGGCTTTGTGCATCGACCACAGGGATGTGGTGGTCTTCTGCTCCGCCCTGGAGGGCTTCCGCTTTGACCACAGGGGGGTGGTGGTCTTCTGCTCCGTCCTGGGGGCCTTCCGCCCTGACCACATGGTGGTGGTGGTCTTCTGCTCCGCCCTGGGGAACTCTGGCCTCGACCACAGGGTTGTGGTGGTCTTCTGCTCCGCCCTGGGAGGCTTCCGCTCTGACCACACGGACATGGTGGTCTTCTGCTCCGCCCTGGGGGGCTTCCGCTCTGACCACACGGACATGGTGGTCTTCCGCTCTGCCCTGGGGGGCACTTGCCCTGACTAAACGGTTGTGGTGGTCTTCCGCTCCGCCCTGGAGGGCTCTGGCCTTGACCACAAGGGTGTGGTGGTCTTCTGCTCCGCCCTGGGGGGCTTCATGTTGTTTTTTCCTTTGGTTTTTGTGTTAATGTCTGTCCCTGTTCCTTTCTGTCAGTCTGGCCCTCCGTCCCTCCCCCTGAACCTCCTCCTGTCCTCCTCCCTCCTGGTCTTTCTGTGTTGTGTTTACATTCTGGTGCCTGTTCCCCATGTTTTTCTTTTCTGGCCCTCCGTCCCTCCCCCTGAGCCTCCACCTGTCCACCTCCCTCCTGGTCTCTGTTTTGTGTCTGTCTTGGAGCGTCTGGGAGCCGCTCCGTAGAAGGGGGGTACTGTCACAGTGTCTGGGTTGTGTTCCCTGGGGTTCCACTAGGTGTCCTCAGTTCCCACGGTGTTTATCATATTATCACTTCCTGTCTCCTTATTTGGTCACCTTCCTCCTTGTTTAGTTAATTGATTGTTCCCCACCTGTCTCCTGTTTCCCCATTATCCTTTTGTGTATATAACCCGGTCTGTCTTAGTATGTGTGACGGAGTCGTTGTTTATTCATGTCCGTCAGTTCGTGCCCTTGCCTTGTCTTCTTGTTTAGTTTATGTTTTGGATGGATGTTTCCTATTGACCCCTGCCTGGACTGTTTATGCTGTTTGGATTACCCCTTAATAAAAGACTTACTTGCAATTGGTTCTATCTCCGTGCTTCATTGGATCCCGTCCGTGACAGTTATTGTGCACTGCTGCTCGTAGACTAGCTCCAGCGCTCATTGCTGCGATGCTAAACGATAGCAACTCACCAGGACACTTCACCAACTCTCCACTCATTCTCTTCGGACCATGCATTTAATAAGCTTTGACGGACATCGGTTCTTGGCAATTCCTCATTTGCCCTCTCACGTCTGGCAGGTTCGAAATTACACAGCTGCAGGTCATCATACATGTTGGCTCTTGCCACCTCTTCCTCATCCCAGTCAGTCGCTATAACATTAGTTCCAATGCTGCGTTCCAGGCAGGTTTTTGAGCTCGTAATCACTATTTCATACCACGACTAACGACTTTGTACCATTCCAGGCAAGTTACGCCAAAATTTCTGAGTGCAAGGAATTGTAACTAGATTATTTTTTTTATTGCAACGGTACATTGACCTAAAATCGTTTTTCAACGTGTGCCACTTGCATAAACTGCATCCGTAGGCAGTATTATCCGTAGGGGCTGTCATTGTTGTTTCGCGTGCTGTGTGACCTCGGAACTCGGAGTACATCGATCTAGTACGAGACACGAGTTCACGGGTGGGAAGTCACGAGTTTGATTGCCGTTCCTGCGCACTTTCACGGGTTTAAGGTTGGAAAAACACGGGTAACGGGTTGCCTGGAACGCGGCATCATACTAGACTGAGGCTACCTTTCCTCGACTTCTCCCCAACGTGACGTCATCGCCGAGTTGCATAAAAAAAACGTTAATACCAAAAACTTAAAAAAAAGGTCTTTAAGACTATTTTTAAGACATTTTAAAAATGATATACATATCTTGAGTGATTTATGTACCCATTAATCGAAAGTGGTGGTTAACCTGCAACATGGCCTTTAAGGCTTAACTTCAGAATTCCAACAAGTTATCTTAATTTTTACCTAAGACTAAAATAATGTTTGTTTTGTAGATGTTGAAATCCAGAGACAAGATAACTTAATTCTTATGAAACTGATGTGAGTTATTTTTTGTTTCTGTTGTGTCCTCCCTGTTTACTTCACATTTTGATGCAACAACAGTATGATTACATGTTAATATTTTATTGAAACCATTGATGTCCCTCTTTGCAGAACTCAAACTAACTGGAGTTAAGGACACAGATGTCTGCTTGTGTGAGGAGGTGGTTTTCTCAGCTTCTTTGGAAGAGAGGGAAAGATAGTTTAAGGCAAGTAAACTTCATAATTTGACCATTGATGTATGTGTTTTTCATTGCAGAACTCAAACCAACTTTGGAGTTGTCTTGTCTGATTTGGAGAGTCATCATTCTTGGTCTTCCCTCTTAAAGGTAAAGTTCACACAAAAAAAATCATGTAATTGCCCTCATGTCATTCCAAACCTGTAAGACTTTTTTCTGTCTTTACAACATAAATGAATATATTTTTTATTTTCTCATAATTTTGTTAATCGATTTATAGTCTAGATAATCAGTATTTTCAAGCCTCATAAATCCAGAGTTATTGTAGAAGTAATTAATTCCGATATTTATATATAAATAAATCTTAAATTATATGATAGCAAACATGTATGTTCAAAATAAAATATTGTTCTCCCAGACTAGCAATGGAGGACACAAATTAAGAGAATATTAAATGTATTCATTTGTTTTCCAAAAATGAGCAGAGTTTGTGTGGGTCTGAAACAACATGATGGAGAATAAATTATGACCATTTTTATTATTTGGTGAACTAACCGTTTGAAGAGCAGCCCTCCACGTACATGAACATTTGTGAGGTATGTGAATGTCATGTCTATTTTAATGTTTCAGTAAAGAAGCTTTCTGAAAGCAATACATTTATTCAAACAATATGACATGCCCTCACACTAGTACTGCCATTATAGCCTTCACGAGCGCTGTGGTAGATCGAGACATTAAACAACCACACAAAGTGTTGAAACTTTAAAACAGATTATTTACCTGTCCTTACGGATGTTAATACACCTCTATCTGAAAATGGATAGAGTTTAATTAAATGTTTTCTTTTTTCAAATGTGTTTCTCTTTTTAGGCCACTGATGAAGAGCAGGCGGTGACTGGGATGAATGCTGGTCGAAGAAGAGATCGTCCTTTCCCCTAAACTGATGCAGCAGTGGTTTTAAAGGAGGACGCTGCCCTGGATGATGTAGATGTCGTCACATGCTGATGGGGCTTCTTCATGACTGCATCAATTATGCTAAAGAGATCATGAAAGTTGACAGCGATGCATGATCTGTATTCATGGATTATGAAACAAACTGTAAGTGTATAATTTGTAAAAACAATGTTAAATGCTTGTTCTGTGTTGTTGAGTAGAAGAGTTTACACTCTGTCATTCATACACATGCTCACATTATTTCACACACGTCTGTTAAATGTTATAATATCAATGTTAATGTTGTGGTTTATTTGTGTATTGTCATGCTAGAATACTTGGTGAAGAACCTAACTAATTGTACATTTATTGTATAATAGTGTTTTCGTATATTTTTATACAATATATAAAATTAAACAGTCCAATTTGATCTTAAGTTATATTCATCAAATGTTCAATGCTTCATGAACTCTGTAGCTGTTAATGCCATCATTTTCTGCATTCCTTCTTACATGTTACTTTTTTACTTTTCTCTTGTTTTTTAATAAATATTTTCCTTTTGATAATTATTTGTGTGTAAACGTGATATTTAAAATGAACAAGATTTGTAGGTTTAATGCCTAGCTCAGTTTGGGTTCATTTTAGACTAGTAGTACAGTGTTTCCCTTACGCATTCTCATCCCAAGGCGTCATATACTGACCCTCTTGACATTTCGTCAACATCCTACGCATATGGCACCCTCTAGCGTCAATATGAGACACAGATTATGGGTTAAGGTTAGGGTTAGACCGCTAGGAGGCGCCTTCTAGCCCATTTTTATCTGCTTCTAATATTGACGCTAGAGGGTGCCATGTGCGTAGGATGTTGACGAAATGTCAAAAGGGTCAGTACATGACGCCTTGGGATGAGAACGGTCTGGTTTCCCACATCGTTACACTCAATTGGTGGCGGCACTTAATTTGCTTCCAGCAGGAGGCGCTAACAGCGGGAGAGGTAGGTTTCACCAGTAAAAAATTGTTCAAATAAAAAACAGCAAATTTACATTTCGGCAATGCTGCTGCCAAAAACAAACTACTAGAAAATAGGTGCCATCCATACTCTCTTGATAACAAGTTATTTAAGAACTGTAATTGCCTTCATGAGGAAGCCAAATGTTGGAGTGGACGTGGGCAAGTCGATAATGAGCAATTAATGACATGAGAACAGTTCGTATTGCCACAGGCCATTCTCATTAGTCTGTTTGATACTGCGAATATACCCTCAGCTAATCAATCTCTGATACCTTTTTGAAAGCTCACTTTCATCATCTTCACATGATAAAGATCTGAGTCTATCAGCCCCATGTTTAATATTTACACAGAATGAACTGTCTCTCTTCGGTAACTAGGGCTGCATGACATCGAAATAAAATCAATATTGCCAGCCATTGTCAAATCCCACAGGCTTTGATTAAATAAATATATGCTTTACCAGTTTCAAAGTGAAGTGTGGCATTTACACGCGTAGTTATTGAAACAAGTGTTTCGAAACAAAATATTGTAAAGATTTTTCCAATAGGTGCAACCACCTCAACACTGGAGAGTGGGCACGGAGTATGACAAGTGATTGTTGGGGAGAAAATGACGTCTGGTGGGGATCTTGAGCAGATAACGCAGTGTGCATGTCTTATTTATGAGCTCTCTTAATAAAGCAGGAGGGTTGGGATGGAAAGCATTGTCTGGAATTTGACAAAGCAAATTTTGGTTCAATGCTGTGATGTAAACAGGTATGTGCATGAACGTCAGTGGAAATGTCCACGTTTTCTATTAAGCACATTTCCAATGAAGCACCACATTCAAAGGACTATCAAATATTGTGTGATTTGAAGTGTGTGATGTAATCCCTCTTAATCAGACAATTTGTTAGTGATCTGCATATCCAGGGTGTCTAAAGACCATGGAGATGCTTCATTTGAATTCAAGAGAAAGAAAGAGAAAGCTGGTGAAACAGTTGCATTAACTCAAGTAGCTTCCTCTGCAGAATACGGTCTTTGAATAATGCAGGCTGAAGTGTTTTTTTTTTTTTCCTCTGTAAGAAATTGTGTCTCCAGTGACGAGGTCAAGAAAAAAAAAAAACATGATAGATGATTGAAATAGTTAATAATGGTTAAGTTACTTGACAGTGAAAAGCAAAAGATAAGATTAAAAATAATAATAATAATAAAAATCCAAAATCTTGTCTTTGCTAACTGTGATGGAATGTGAAGAAGAAAGAAAAGAAAAAAACACAAATTGCATATACTGTTAGGTTAGATGCATTAGAGAATTAGAGTAACTTAAAATACTCACATTGTCAGGCTTGAAAGCAACTTAAGAAAGCGAGAAATTTACTATAAACAAGAGTAAGACAAGTATCAAAACTGCTTAAATACCTGAAAGTCACAGGACATTATTAAAAAGCTTAAGTAATAAAATGATGTTACTTTGCTCACTGTTGGGGAGTAACTAGTTACATGTAACGGCGTTACGTAATTTAATTACAAAATTATTGTAACTGTAATTAGTTACAGTTACTACGAAAAAATGAGTAATTAAATTACAGTTACTTATGAAATTTTTTACGATTACAAAGGGGATTACATTTGAATATTTACACACATCCACATACAGATTTAACTGATTTCTTTCCCAAATTGCACTGACTATTCTGAGACATACCGCCCTAATAATTTCCGGGATGCGGAAATACAGTCTGGTTCGTAGAATCCAGTCATAAAAACGAAATGCCTAACGCGGACGGAATATGCCACATTTTGAATGACTAAATCAAAAGTAGGTCAGTACACTTGAATCAAAACATGACATGGACTAGTGTCTGTGAATATTAAGCCGCAAAAATGCGATATATGACTTTGCACATTCTGCGTGTCTGTGGAAATCAGGCGCGGACTGGACACCGGGAGAACCGGGACAATTCCCGGTGGCCTGGCAGCCGATTTTGCCCCACTATTTAATATAATTTTTGTATAATTGCCTGCCGAATGTACTAAAGCGATCATTTGCGAATCCGCCATTTGATAATTAAATCTCTAATAAGTCATGAATTGTTAGTCATGACTCGCGCGCTCTCCGCGCCTCCGCCAAACGGTTTGGATCAGACTCAGAGTAATCAATGCGAGAGAGAGAGAGAGAGAGAGAGACAGAGAATAGAGTGTACTGCTGGAGCAGAGAAGCAGAACTTCTGTTCAGGGTTTCAGGTCAGTTTCATCTGTAAAGATGCTTTTTTGTCGTTTTTTTATTTATTTAATCAAGCAGCAGCACGTTGCTCATCAGTCATCACTCAAAATACTATATAAAGGACATCATTATTATCTGTTGCAATGTTACAGTAGTAATTTAGCTGAAAAAAATTCAGATTTTTTTTTATAGGTTTAGGGGGAGCTATGACAGACAACAACACAACCCTTACGAAAATTAACATTTTAATATTTAACTATAAATCCAGAAAAAATGGTTACTATTGTTTAACTGTGGTAACCAAAAATGTAAAATTATTTTACAAATGTATTTATTTAAGAATAAATACAAATCCATTTGCAAAAAAACAAAAAAAAAAACAAGGTTATTTTACTTTTATATAGGCTAATAAAAGCATGGTTAATTTTTGTAAGGGAAAAACATGACTCGTGTACAGTATTAGGATTTTTCTATAAAGATATTGTAGTATTGTATTGTAAAGTATAGTTTTGTTCAATCTTGAGTATTAAAGTCACGAGAGAGATGGATAACAGGGCAAAATAAAGAGACTGAAGAGAAAAATGGAAGTGAAGGTGCAGTTCAGGAGAGAACTTTTGATTATTTTGCATGTCCCCAAATTAAAGATTTAAACCTTTTTTATGTCAGGTCCATACAAAAAAATAGTTTTGTCCATGAATTTGTTTGTATGAGTTTGAATTTTCCAGTCTGAATTTTTTCCCAGTCCACCCCTCCTGTAAATTAATGGCAAAGACATGGTTTCATTTACTACATGTAGGCTTACTGAAGCTTGCAGTGTTTTCAACCTCTGCTGCCTCAAAATATGAGTACACGAGCACATAAACATAATTTCTATAACTGCTCTGTGTCACTTCATGTGCATTTTACTTATTTTGAGAAAACTATCATCATATACAGAGACAGCAGTTTAAAAAAAACACCAATGTTTCAGGAGTTTAGTACACAGAATACGTCACATGCTTATTAGATAACTGTATTTAAGTTGATGTATATGCTTTTATTTATTATTCTTTAATTTTCACAAATTTAGAAAAGTAATCAAAAAGTACTCAAAAGTAATTAGTTACATTACTTTAATAAAGTAATTGAAAAAGTTACACTACTATTACATTTTAAACAGGGTAACTTGTAATCTGTAACCTATTACATTTCCAAAGTAACCTTCCCAACACTGACTTTGCTTTACTTGGGCTCAAATGTTTCTCGAATTCTTCTCATTACACTTTTCTACTGTGATGAGTAGTTTATCTGCGCTAAACATGAATCATAGATTATCTGTGCTGTAAACAACTGCAAATAAGGCCCGGTTATAAAATACTGAATTATGTCTCAGTAAAGCCTGAAAAACAGTAACTAAAACATGAAAAAGGTACAGTAGTAAGACTTTGGTAGCTGGGAATACATGGACAGAAAATTATTTCCAAATCAAGACCTCAACAAGCTCTCAGTCTGTCTCGTGAATTACACAGAACTTTCATTAAATAACCTAATTAATTTTAACCTTTTTTTTTACATTAAAATTATCCATCACTTGGAAATAAAAGGAAAACATTTAAAGAATCTACTTGTTATTTTATGTTAAATATGGGTTTGAACTGACATGAGGGTGACCAAATTATGGTAATTAATATGGTAAATAATACTTTTAAGCTAATCACGGCATTTAATGATGCTGTATCAATTCCATCCACTGCATCCAATAACAGAAGCCAACATCAGAGCCTTTCAATATTCTCTGCACTCGCCGTTGAATGGCACAGCCTTGTGGGACACCAAGCCAAACAGCACAAAAACCCTTTCAGCCTGACTCAGCTTTGCCAAAAAATTGTGATTATGTTGTCTTTGCATCGCCCTACAGTCTAAGACACAGACTCAGATGCTGTTTCCTTTTGTGCACTGTCAGTGTTGTACATTGAGCACTGCCTACAGACTTTTAACATTCTTTTTTCTATTATTACTATATTTGGCAGAAAAGGAGAAAAGTACCCTGAAGCTACAAGAATCGATAAAAGGGGGGAGGAAAAATGTGGAAAGTTTACTTGAGGGCCATATGCATATAAAGCTTTTGCAGTTTCAACATTTAATTAATGCTACGTATATGACCTTCTCACAATGATATTACTGGGGAGTTATATGTCTATACATAAAAATGTAATTGGATAAATGAATTGAAAAAGAAATAAATTAAATTATCACATAATTTATTTATTTATTTAAAAAAAAAAAAATTAACCCAAAAGATTAACATATCATAGGCGCTGCTGCATAAACCTTATATCATGATAATTTCTGTTCTTAACTCCACTTGTGTTTGAGCAAAACCAGATACTCTAGCGGTACTGAAACTGTAACAAATGTATTGTGGGCTGTTTTCTCTATTACTAAGTAATTAGTAATAAATCTAAACCTAGATCAAGAACTGTGTACTAAAATTATGACATCAGCTATCCGTTCAGCTTGCTGCAGTCAGGTTTCTTTTTCAATACCACAAAGATCCACATTTACTACTGCATTCACCAGAAATGAATGCTTTAAAAACAGGTTATTCATCTTTCACACTTAGATTCAGCCCATTTACACATGACCAGTGGCTAATGTTTATGCTGATGCATATATTCTGTTATCTCACAGCATTCATATTCCACTGATACACTGAGGGGATGAACCAGCACGTGTAGTGTGTGGTCTTCTCTTTGTGACTGCATGCTCTTCAAGCAGCATCTCCGGTTGGTTTTAAGTTGATTAGATTGCAGCAAAGCATGGCTATGAAGAAAAACAGTATGGTTTGACATCAGTATTTACACTACAGGAGGGAAGGATAAAGACAGAGAAAGAGAAAGAGAAAGAGAAAGAGAAAGAGAGAATATGATACATAAGAAACACTTACGCAATCGAGGCTCTCATCTTTGTGAATATAAGACTTATATCTCAGCTACTTACTGTTCAGCAGACACTTTTTTATCTAAAGCAATTTACAGCACAATTTATAGTACAGTAACTGCAGAGTCAGTCGTTCCAGGACAGCCCAGAATTAAGTGCCTTGCTCAATGGAAAAATGGTGATTACAGAGAATTGGGATCTCAGTAACCTCCCAGCTCCTGAATGGCTCCTAGCTGGAACTTAACTGGCAAATTTTAGTCTTAACAATCAGGACGGGGAGTTAACAACCACACCAGGCAAATGTATACTTTTTCCATAATTGTGGGCAATTTTCATCTTATCCACCAGGTATTGTCATGTAAAACTAAACTGGCTGTTTTTGGTGTAAGAAACATTGAAAGTGCATGTTGTATTGCAAACACTATAAAATTTTAGAAAATGACCCTTTTAAACGTATACAACAGTTATGATACAACCACAGGTATATAAAAAAAATATATACCTGTGCTTGCCGGATTGTGAGCGTCAATGCAGCATGAAAATTTTAATCTACAAAGGGAAATACATTTCATGGATGATCAGTGAACTCTTTTTGTGACGATCCATAAAAGTGTGCATAGATTAGTGGGTCAGAAGTTATAACCTGCATGCCTTTAAATTAATGACTTCAATGGATATCCCTTACGAAGGACCTCCGCTCGTTTTCCCGCCGGTGAATTTCTCGACATGTAACACATTGTTCTAAGGAAGAACATGTCATCCGCTCCCTAGTATAAATTGTACCCTGGGCGTTTCAAAGAGATTATATTCTTAATCATTTGCACTTTCATTGTGGATTCGTTCAAATGCGATTCTGCATGAAATGGATTAGGTGCTTAATTCAGAGTAGGGAAGAAGTCTGACTTTTGAATGGAAGCTGAAATGAGACAGGACTTGTTACTTCCCTAAAAGGAAAATATTACAATGGCAGTGTAAAAAGTAAGTTGAACTTGCCAACAAAACTGTATAACTAACTCCTGTTCTGCTGTATTTCTAAATTAAAGCCAAGATCATCAAAAGCACTGCCAATAATAATAATAATAATAATAATAATAATAATAATAATAATACAACAATATATATAAAATCTACAAGAAAGAACCTGACTTTAAATAAATTCTTATTTTTATGACCAAGTTAATTCACTTTAAAAGCAGTTTACTAAATATACTTAACCTTTTTCAACTGTGAAAATGTACTTTAAAAGACCGCTGTTGTATTGACAAGGGGAACACGAACAAAAAATTACTCAGTGCAGTTTTAAACAGATATGCTAAAATGAGATCTCAGTGCAGTTTTCCGGGCAACATCTTCCAAGATTTCTTGCCTTGGCTAATAAGCTCCCATATTTTAATCTAAAATTCAGTGTCTGCTAATAGGCCAAATGAAAAGGTCATTAAAAGTGTTAGTGTGCATCCAGGGTTAACAGTGTATACATAATAGCCCTTCTTACAGTCAGTAATTCAGGATACAAGGGAAAAAATGGATGGACAAAGAACCATGTGATTTAATGATTTTGGCTATGCTTTCTGACTTCCATAGTAAGGGGCGGGGGGGACTATTATGGTCGAGGGACCATCAACTGTTTGGTTACGCCCATTCTTCAAAATATCTTCACACAGGTTTGGAACATCATGACAGAATTTTCATTTTTGGGTGAACTATTTCTTTAATCCTATTTGCACACCATAATCGTCTATACTGAGCAACCCTGCTAGAGTCAAGCATTGACCTCAGGTGATTTAAAGCTTGAAGACATGTTAAGCAGGACTCACAAATACAGCTATGAATTTAAACAGTTTTACTTTTGGCTGAGGATATTTGTCTGTGCTTTTCGACATTCTTAAACTATCAGATAAACAAATAATAATAATAATGATTTTGCATGCATAACAGAAAACCAAAATGTACATGATAAATGATCAACAAACATTAAAACACAAGCCAGAAACGCTCTGAGACAGGACTTGTGCCATCCTTACTGCTGAGACCTGGTTAAGTCAGGCGAGCATCTACCAAAAAACCTCAGACAGGCTCCCTGAAGTAGGGAGCACACACTCTTAATACTAATCCTACAGTGCATGGCTGCAAAAAAGTGGAGGCAAGCATGCAATACTGAGAGAAGAGGAAGTCAAAGTCGTTAATGTCCCCATCACTGTGGCTCAAATTTATCTAAAGGGCAGGATTACAAGCAGGAAGGACAGATGTTGAGAAAATCCCTTCTCTGTCCTTGATAACTCCATGAGAATGCATGGAGAATCAGCTCCTTCCTTATTGGTATTCCAGAGGCAAGGGCTTGGGTGAAAACGGAACACTAAAAACTGTACAGATGGTGATCGTCCAGTTAGTGCAAACCAAAATGGGATCAGCTGTAGTGCAATTAGGCAAAACTCTAAAAAATTAAGTGGATTTAATAAAACTGATTGCTTGCTAAAATGTGTCAATGGATAATGACAAGCAACTCTACAGACAGATATAGACAGCAGGAAGGAGAAACAAAGGCAATTTTTGGTCAGAAAAAAAAATGCATTTATTGGCCACATTCTGAGAAAAAAAAAAAAACACTTTGCCATGTGTAATCAAATAACAGCATCCAAGACATCTGGAAAGCAACATGCATTCAAAATCACGATTGCAGATCATCAGTTCAAATTCCATCCAACATTTTACTTGACATACGGAAAGGAAAGAATGATGATATAACATTACTAAAAATGATAAATGACAAGAATAATAATGTGAACCTTTGCAATTATCAGAAAATAAATAAAAGTCCCTTAGTTTTACAAAACTTCAAAAACATCCATATAAATTCCTGGAAAAACTGGAAACTGTTCCAGTTGAAATGAACACTAGAGGAAGTGAAAGTGACGTGACATTCAGCCAAGTATGGTGACCCATACTCAGAATACGTGCTCTGCATTTAACCCATCTGAAGTGCACACACACAGAGCAATGAACACCCACACACACACACACACAAACTGTAAACACACACCCGGAGCAGTGGGCAGCCATTTATGCTGTGGCGCCCGGGGAGCAGTTGGGGGTTCAATGCCTTGCTCAAGGGCACCTAAGTCGTGGTATTGCCGGCCTGAGATTCGGACCCACAACCCTAGGGTTAGGAGTCAAACTCTCTAACCACTAGGCCACAACTTAAAACATTAACAATTTGTTTCCTGTTCACACAAATTATACTTGCAGGAGTAGATCATCAATTAATAAAGACAAATTTTCATGCAGTTCCACAGAGTTATCACCTCAAAACACCTTTACTATTTGTGAACTAATACATATAAATATTTGCATTAAATATCTAGTTCCATATGAATGGTTTTTCCAACATAATAAACTTGCTCAGTAGCTCACCTGGTACAACACTGTTATCGCGATGCAGAGCTCTTGGGTAAGAGCCCCATGAAACACAGTTTGACAAATGCTCAAAGCAGTGTAAAAACATAGTAAATGCATTTTTATTTCACTTTTTCTTTCTTCAACACTGTCAGTTAAGTTTAGGATAGGTTTTAGTGTAAGTGGTATTTTATTGTGAAACGTTCCACCAAATGAATGTAATAAAATGGTAGCAAATATTTGTTTAAAAGAACATTTAGCACGCTTTGTACCATCACTCAATGGACATTTCACTGCCACGAAACAAGGAATTTTGCTAAATTTCATCACAGGCACATTTTTTTCATGAGCCTTGGTTGACAAAGGACATCCATTAATCAGTCAGAGGTATAGACATTTGCATGCAAAAAAAATAATAATAATAAAACCTGAGTGTGTCAATTTGGTTTTGATTAATTCATTTATAACTTCTAGTTTTATTAAACACACACATTTTAAAAAGCACTTAAAAGCACTTTGAGGCACACATGACTACTGTCAGCTTATTAAGCATAATCAGTTTAAGATTTGCATGTAAATGCAGTGGATCCATGTTAAACCAAGTGTCTTCAATTAGAATGAAGAGAAGGCATCTACCTATACAAGTAGCCTTAGAAGACAGCAGTCAGCGCACTAACTTCTGTAGTAGAGCCGTAGTACAGTTAGAACACTATACCGATCTCATGTGCTGCCCATCCAGACATAGGCGGAGCGTGTTGGCCACGAGGACTTGGGGCAAAAATGCCACTAAATTGGACAAAAATGCCCCTGCACAAACAAATTAAGTATATTACGTCTGTTGCTAACAAAGTGAAAATAAACAGACAGTGCCGATTGTGGTATCAAATTAAGATCTGCTCATGTTGCATCGCATTTCATTTTAGATGTTTTTACAGTGTTACGCATTTTAACCAATTACACACAATTCTGATGAGCTTAGGAATGCAATGGCCAATCAGAGGCGTTCAGATGAGTCATCAATGAAACTCAGTGTGAGTGTGCGCACGTTCTCAGACTGAATTCCGCAAATCTCTCATCATAAACAAGGCACAGATGCACGTACATTCATTTCACAGTGTATAAAGCTTCAGTGGTTATAACAGTAGTTAATTCCCATTAAACATTGTGTTAGCCTACATGACATCCATGTCTGGTTGTTGCCTAAAAATATGGGTTGGTTAGCCTTACCCTGGAGTTGGTTCACCCTCCAACTGTGCATCCAGAGATGCCAAATTCTCTCATGCTGGGATTTAAAGGACGCTTGTCTTTTGATCTGAGATCTCTACAAAGCAAAGTGAGATCTTGATGTGCCATCTGACATATGATCTGCTCTCTGCTCTCTTTGTAAGCTGAGTGTTTAATGTTAGTATCCTGCATGCAGATGTTTGCTATCCTGCAAATATATCCATGAAGACGCCTGGTAAAAATGTCACCAAACGCTCACTAATTAAGCCTTAGGTTATTTTCTTTGCCTATTTCTTTCTCTTCAACCCACATGTTCTTTCACTACAGGGAAAGACTGTCAAGTTATGAAGCAAACTCATTACCAAAATATACTCAAGAAAACCACTACACTAGGGGCCAAAATCTTTAACAATATTAGTTATAAGTGTTTTATTTTATTTTATTTTATTTATTTTTTTTCAACTTTTGCTGGAAATTCCAAAATGCTTTATATTTTACATAATGCAGTGTAATGCAGTAATTTATATTTTAATTTCCCACTAGAATTAAACTTGCATCTGCTACACATTTAAAATCACGTATGTTACTTCAAAACCAGTTTGTGATGTTTTGAGGTTTCTACTTTCTGGTCATATTTACATTTACATTTACATTTATTCATTTAGCAGACGCTTTTATCCAAAGTGGCTTACAAATGAGTTCAGTGGAAGCAATCAAAAACAACAAAAAGAGCAATGAAATATAAGTGCTATAAGTGCATATTTATAACATACACCGTTGTATCAATACTAGCATCATATGAAAAATTCTGAAACTGTTAAAAAGCCCATGCAAATGACATTTTAATACCAATGAAAGTGTGCAGAAAATAAAGTAGATACAGAATTATTAAGAAATAGAAAATAGCTCCATATTCTACAGAAGCAGTGTAACATGATTGGGAAATCCAAAGACTGGAACTTTAAACATTATGAATAGCACTGGCATATTTGCCACCAAGCTCGACATCAAACGTACAAAACCACCCGCCACCATCTTCTATATCCATCCTTTCCCAAGTGAACTATCTGACAACAACACAGCTGAAGAGGAGGATCAGCTGCAAGATCAATGTGCATGCAGCTTTCAGGTTAGCGGTAGGAAGCTAATCTCCATGAAAAAGGTTGAAGGATGGCAACAAATTGGTTAGTAAAACTCTGCTATCACCAAGAGAAGGCAGCTGTGAGACCCTGCCAGTCAATTCCGGAGAGATATTATCAAGGAAGACATCATAAATCAGCTGTTTAAAGCATAAGGAAAGGGAAAGACAATGATTAAACAACAGAAAGCCACAAGGAAGAAATGACAAGGGAACAGAGAAGAAAGTTTATGAGAGAGCAAGAGAAATGAAGTATAAAATGAGGGCTATAAAAATAAAGAGATGAAAAATGAAAGATGTGCGACAGACAGACTGAAATGCCATGGTTACAAGGTATCGTAGCTTTAAGACCGCCTGCCTATCTGGCTTCAGATCAATGTTATCAAGGCCACACAAAACCGTCTCCAGACTCCAATCAAACACCTGTACTGAGGGACAAATGTTGACCGTGTCAATAAAAAGACCATTAAAGCCAGCACAGAGGCTGGCAGAACAGATGAACATATTTCAAATAAGCAAATGTAATTATAAGCCTTAAAGGGTTAGTTCACCGAAAAATGAAAATTATGTCATTAATAACTCACCCTCACGTTGTTCCAAACCCGTAAGACCTCCGTTTATCTTCGGAACACAGTTTAAAATATTTTAGATTTAGTCCGAGAGCTCTCAGTCCCTCCATTGAAACTGTGTGTACGGTATACTGTCCATGTCCAGAAAGGTAAGAAAAACATCTTCAAAGTAGTCCATGTGACATCAGAGGGTCAGTTAGAATATTTTGAAGCATCGAAAATACATTTTGGTGCAAAAATAGCAAAAACTATGACTTTATTCAGCATTGTCTTCTCTTCCGTGTCTGTTGTGAGCGAGTTCAAAACAAAGCAGTTTGTGATATCCGGTTCGCGGAAGAATCATTCGATGTAAGTGGATCTTTTTGAACCAGTTCACCAAATGGAACTGAAACGTTTTAAACGGTTCGCGTCTCCAATACGCATTAATCCACAAATGACTTAAGCTGTTAACTTTTTTTAATGTGGCTGACACTCCCTCTGAGTTCAAACAAACCAATATCCCAGAGTAATTCATTTACTCAAACAGTACACTGACTGATTGCTGTGAAGAGAGAACTGAAGATGAACACAGAGCCGATCCAGATAATGAACAAAACATTGACTCATTCACGAGTCAAGAACGTCTCAGGTTACGAATGTAACCATGGTTCCCTGAGAGGGAACGAGACACTGCGTTCTCTGAGGGGACACTATGGGGGAACACCTCGTCGTGACCCGTGTCTGAAGCATACTTTGAAAAACGCCAACGTGTTGGCCGGTGACAGCCTCTGACGTCACTACCAGCGCGACTATAAATACGCGCCCGTAGGACCCGTCAATATCTTCTTCGTGAAGCTTGCGTCCGAAGCATGGCAGGGAGCTAGAGGACGCAGTGTCTCGTTCCCTCTCAGGGAACCATGGTTACATTCGTAACCTGAGACGTTCCCTTTCAAGGGAACTTCGAACTGCGTCCTCTGAGGGGACACTATGGGGAACAGTATACCCACGCCGCCATGCTGAGGGGAGTGCAGACCAGAATCATGGCAAACACTAAGTACCAACTCTACCGCTTTTCTCTTCACCGGGAGTCGCCCCTGGGACGGTCTGACGGCTGCCTTATGACATTATCCCTTACGGCCAAAGGCCTAAGCTACATACCCAACTTATCCTGTAGGGCCCTGGCCCGGGGTAGAGCTAAAGGCTTGGAATCACAGAGATTCCTTTAAAGGGATACGGCTAAGAGCCTGGCACTTTCCTCTACCAAGTCTTTGCCTGTCACACAGGGGCTACTGCTAGCTTTCGCAAAAACCTGCCGAAAGGGCTGTCCCCACAGCACTCTAGTAGCGGCGCCCTGTTCTAGATAGGTATCCGAGGATACCTAGGTGGAGTGGTGCCCAAGATGAACGGGGCTTAAACCAACTCAAGAAAGGGCACGAAGCAGCAGCGCGAAGCCCTTACCATCTAGGGATTTTAGAAAGAACGCAGAGACTAGCGTGCGAACTTACCACAATGTGGATTTTAGAAAGTGCGCAAAGACTCCCGTGCACACTTACCATAACATGGATTTAAAATACTGTTCTAAGGAGGGGTTCTCGTGGGACTCTGTCAGAGCAGCTCGTAGAAGAATGGCCCGGGAGCAGAGCAATTGGAGGCCTCAGCCCCTGCCTCAGCAGGATGCCTGCTCTCACAGAGCGTCTCAAACAGTATGTGGTACTGGAGCGCTCTGAAGAACCGGGAATCAGTCTCCCAAGAGAGGAAGACTCCGAGCTCCGAGCAGCATGCTCATAGGTGACCCTTTCAGAAAAGGGGAGCGCTGCTGAACTACCCGAGAATTGCCCACACAGCCCCCCCAAGTTGAGGGGGCTTGGGGGTGTACAATAAGTACACACCGGTTGGATGAAGCCCAAGGAACACCGGGGCGAATCATCCCGAGAAAGGGAACGAAGCGGAGCGCGTAACCCTTACCATACAGGATTTTAGAAAGGGCGCAGAGTCTTGCGTGCACACTTACCACCTTACGTGGATTTCAGAAAGTGCGCAGAGTCTTGCGTGCACACTTACCACTTTACGTGGATTTCAGACAGTGCGCAAAGCGTTAACGTGCACACTGACCACCATGTGGATTTGAGAAAGTACACAGGCAAGCGTGTGTACTGAAAGGTTACCTGACAACCACAGTATGTGGGAGCTCACATTCAGAGAGGCCTGTGAAGCCTGCTACCTGATAACCACAATATGTGGGAGTTCACCTACAGAGAGGCCTAGAGAGGCCTACTATCTGTTACCAGATAACCACCTCAGTGGAAACTGAAAGCAATATGGAACTCAACTCCAGGGAGGCCTGGTGAGGCCTACTACCTGACAACCACAAATCGCGGGAGCTCGCTTTTTAGGAAACGCACAGTATGTGGGAGCTAAATCTCCAGGTAGGCCTGGTGAGGCCTACTACCTGGCAACCACAGTATGTGGGAGCTCACCATCAGGGAGGCCTGATGAAGCCTACCACCTGACAGCCACAATATGTGGGAGTCCACCCAGCCCCTCATGTTAAGGGAAGCGATGCTTGAGGTGTATAACAAATACACGCTGGTTGGATGAAGCCCAAGGAACACCGGGGCGAATCATCCCAAGAAAGGGAACGAAGCGGAGCGCGTAACCCTTACCATACAGGATTTTAGAAAGTGCGCAGAGTCTTGCGTGCACACTTACCACTTTACGTGGATTTCAAAAAGTGCGCAGAGTCTTGCGTGCACACTTACCACTTTACGTGGATTTCAGACAGTGCGCAAAGCGTTAACGTGCACACTGACCACCATGTGGATTTGAGAAAGTACACAGGCAAGCGTGTGTACTGAAAGGTTACCTGACAACCACAGTATGTGGGAGCTCACATTCAGAGAGGCCTGTGAAGCCTGCTACCTGATAACCACAATATGTGGGAGTTCACCTACAGAGAGGCCTAGAGAGGCCTACTATCTGTTACCAGATAACCACCTCAGTGGAAACTGAAAGCAATATGGAACTCAACTCCAGGGAGGCCTGGTGAGGCCTACTACCTGACAACCACAAATCGCGGGAGCTCGCTTTTTAGGAAACGCACAGTATGTGGGAGCTAAATCTCCAGGGGGGCCTGGTGAGGCCTACTACCTGGCAACCACAGCATGTGGGAGCTCGTATTCAGAGAGACCTGATGAAGCCTACTATCTGAAAACCACAATGTGCTATTTAGTGGAACGCACAATATGTGGGAGCTAAATCTCCAGGGAGGCCTGGTGAGGCCTACTACCTGGCAACCACAGTATGTGGGAGCTCGTCTTCAGAGAGACCTGATGAAGCCTACTATCTGAAAACCACAATGTGCTATTCCGTAGAAACGCATAGTATGTGGGAGCTAAATCTCCAGGGAGGCCTGGTGAGGCCTACTACCTGGCAACCACAGTATGTGGGAGCTCGTCTTCAGAGAGACTTGGTGAAGCCTACTGTCTGAAAAAGCCACAATATGCTATTCCGTGGAAACGCATAGTATGTGGGAGCTAAATCTCCAGGGAGGCCTGGTGAGGCCTACTACCTGGCGACCACCGAACGTGGGAGCTCACCTTCAGAGAGACCTGGTGAAGCCTACTATCTGAAAACCACAATATGCTATTTAGTGGAGACGCACCGTATGTGGGAGCTAAATCTCCAGGGAGGCCTGGTGAGGCCTACTACCTGGCAACCACAGTATGTGGGAGCTCACCATCAGGGAGGCCTGATGAAGCCTACCACCTGATAACCACAGTATGTGGGAGTCCACCCAGCCCCTCATGTTAAGGGAAGCGATGCTTGAGGTGTATAACAAATACACACTGGTTGAATGAAGCCCATGGAACCCAGGGCTAATCATCACAAGAAAGGGAACGAAGCGAAGCGCGTAACCCCTACCGTACAGGATTTTAGAAAGTGCGCAAAGTCATGCGTGCACACTTACCACTTTACGTGGATTTCAGACGTCAACGTGCACACTGACCACTATGTGGTTTTGAGAAAGTACACAGGCAAGCGTGTGTACAGAGAGGTTCCCAAGCATCGCAGAGGCGCTGAATCGTACGGGAGCGGTGAGCTCCAACCCTCTTTTCTAGGCGAGGGGAGCATCACCTGAGGCAGTAAATACAGAGCTTCTTGCCGTAAACCACCCCCTCCCCGGATGCGCCAAGCGGCCAGGCGGCCCCTCAGGGTGACCTGGCCGGACATCTATGGAATTCCCTGCAGTGCTGTGCCAATTCTTTGGCCACCTAGCTACTGTAAAGGAAACTCACAGAGATTGTTAGTAGACATATAACCACCAGCAACATAACGTCCATAAACAGGTAGAGCAAGGGTTACGTACTCACCCACCCTCCTGTACTGGAGTCCCGCTGCGGGGCGCCCCCTTCTGGTCCGGACCGTCAGTAAGGCGGTTGCTATGAACATAGAACCAACCAAAACATCATAGGTCCAGAAGGAGACTGTTATGTGAGAGACCGTCCACCTAACCTCGATCAGGTGGAAAGCTGGTGGCTACAGGGGAATTAGGCAGGGGAGGACAAAAAACAGAGGTTAAAAACAGAGGTTAAAAACATCCGGAGCTACTAGGTCATCCTACCGCTCTGACCCGGGCTAGGACGCTGCCTCGTCCGAATCACGTCCCTCAGACCCTGCTTACCGTTCCGTGACCCGCGGTTCCTCTTGCCCCTGCCCTTAGGCGGGGGAGGAGCGCGAGCCGCAACACTAGCCTTCTGCGCCCCTCTACGACCCTCAGATCGAGTTGCTCGGGCTCGGACCTGGACCTTCGTGGAATGAAGGATTTAAAGGCCGCTGAGCGCGCCCTTGCCTCCCTGAACTTCCCGACCACCATCTCGACGGAGGTACCAAAAAGCTCAGAAGGCGAGACCGGAGCATCGAGAAGAAACCCCCTTTCTTCCTTCCCGATGTCAGCCAGGTTCACCCACAGATGTCTCTCCGTCACCACCATGGCCGCCATAGACCTGCCCATGGCGGAGGCGGCCTGCTTGGTAGCTCGGAGAGAGAGGTCTGTGGTGCGGCGCAGCTCGGCTACCTGGTCAGGTGAAAGGCCCTCACCTGTATCCAGGTCCTTCAGCAGGTCAGCCTGGTAGGCCTGGAGCACCGCCATCGTGTGTAGTGAAGCCACAGCCTGACCAGCTGCCGCGTATGACCTGCCATTTAAGCGGGATGTATCTTGGAGGGGCTTAGATGGCAAAGCGGGAGATTTAAGAGAGGACGTTTGCCCCACAGAGAGATAGCAAGCCAGCGTCTCTTCTACAGGGGGCATCCTCTCATAGCCGTTCTCATGCAAGCCCTCGATATTAGCATAGCTCGTATGCTGAAACCGGTGGATGCGAGAGGAAAACGGCCTCTTCAATTCCTTTTCGACTTCTGCATGTAAGTCAGGCAAGAATGGAAGGCTCACCTGGGCTGGAGGGCTATGGTCAGACAAGTACCGCTCAGCGAGGCGACCTCGTGGCGCCACCTTGCTGGCACGCTTCCATGGCAAATCTAATTTTGCCGTGGCGCGATCCATAACCTCTAACAGCTCCTCATACGCGGGACAGGAGGATCGAGAAGGCTCAGCCTCAGCTTCTTCAGCACTCTCAGACATCTCTTGCTCTTCCTGGGTAGAACCCAGCAGAGCACTAACTTCATTGTCAGAATGGGTTAATGATACCACATCTGCCTCCTGAAGTTCGCTCTCGTTCGCCGCCAGAGAGTGTGAAAAGGAAGGTCCCTCTCTACACTCCTCAGCGAGATCCATTTGTGATCCCCACGAGCTCATTCTCCTCCGTGCCTCGGCAACAGCGGGACCTGAGCCGCGGGATCCAGATGGCTGTCCCTCTTTCCTCGAAAAGAGAGACAAACGAGAGTGGAGCTTTCTCAGAGAGAAACGCTCGCAGTGCACGCAGACCGCCCCCTCAAGGACATCGCGCGCGTGCTCTTCGCCCAAACAAGAGACGCAAAGAGTGTGTGTGTCATCGGGTGTCAGATAACGCTGACACGGATGCACACACTGTCTAAACGCCTTGCTAGTGGAAGCCATGATGAAAACAGTAATAGATCGCTCTTACCGTCTTGGTCGTTTCTCAGATGCACGCTTCAAACAAAACAGCCAACTGAAGACGAAGAAGATATTGACGGGTCCTACGGGCGCGTATTTATAGTCGCGCTGGTAGTGACGTCAGAGGCTGTCGCCGGCCAACACGTTGGCGTTTTTCAAAGTATGCTTCAGACACGGGTCACGACGAGGTGTTCCCCCATAGTGTCCCCTCAGAGGACGCAGTTCGAAGTTCCCTTGAAAGGGAACCGTTTCTGTCGGATTGTCTGATTCAAGAACCGAGGAGCTGATGATACTGCGCATGTGTGATTCAGTGTGAACTGACTAACAAACAGAGCGTCTGAACTGAACTGATTCTTTTGATGATTGATTCTGAACTGATTCTGTGCTAATGTTATGAGCGCGGGTATACTGAAGGCATGAATGAAGGGCAATCATCACCAATGATGTCATTCCGTCGAGCGCAAAAGAACCGGTGAACCGTTTTCTTCAACCGGTTTATTGAATCAAAATGTCCGGAAGAATCGGTTCGCGGAAAAGAACCGAACTTCCCATCACTACTGGTGATCCGAAAACTGATGCAACCGGTTCTTGACTCGTGAAAGAGTGAATCTTTCGTTCATTATCTGGATCGGCTCTGTGTTCATCTTCAGTTATCTCTTCACAGCAGTTCAGTCAGTTTACTGTTTGAGTACATGATTTATTCCGGGATATTGGTTTGTTTGAACTGGGAGTGTCAGCCACATTAAAAAAGTTAACAGCTTAAGTAATTTGTGGATTAATGCTTATTGGAGACGAGAACCGTTTCAAACGATTCAGTTCGATTTGGTGAACTGGTTCAAGAAGATCCGGTTACATCGAGTGATTTGTTTCCCAAACCAGATATCATTGAACTGTTGTGTTTTGAACTCTCTCACAACAGACCCGGAAGAGAAGACAAGGATGAATAAAGTTGTAGTTTTTGCTATTTTTGTACCAAAATGTATTTTTGATGCTTCAAAAATTTCTAACTGACCCTCTGATGTCACATGGACTACTTTGAAGATGTTTTTCTTACCTTTCTGGACATTGACAGTATACCTTACACACAGCTTCAATGGAGGGACTGAGAGCTCTCGGACTAAATCTAAAATATCTTAAACTGTGTTCCGTAGATGAACAGAGGTCTTAGGGGTTTGGAACGACATGCGGGTGAGTTATTTATTTCATTTTTCGAAGAACTAATCCTTTAAAATGCGATAAATAATACACACAATTCTCAATTGACAAATACATTTAAATGCTACACCGCTCATTTTTCGCATTAAAGACTGACAGTGAGTGAGATTGTTAGTTCTGATGGAATATAATACTCAGTGGAATCAGCTCAGCATGTCTGAAGTGAATGAATTTACATTTCATCAAAAAGAGTGTCAAAAGGAGGAGAACGAAACGGATACACATCCACCCACTCTTGCCTGGATTTAAAGCATGTGGGAATATGAAAATCGTATTTAAAGAGAGTGCAAGAGAAGTTATTGCACTCTCAAATATCTAAAAGTGAGGTTAAGGTCCACAACACATTCACACTCTTCAAGACCGTGTGATACTACGCCAAAATAAATGTAAGTCAGATGTCCATTCCCCCTTAGAAAGCTCGAGTTGGTCTAATCCTAGTTGAAGTACTGAGCAGAAAAACCTGAAACGACCTGGAAGACGTTTGGATAAATATTCAAAAGCAACCGAGAATTGTTATGCACATGAAATACCGGCAAAAGCTTTAAAAGACTGACGTTCAAGAACTTCTCTTCAGAGAGAAGCTGAGATGCTACATCGACATTTCTGGCTGACAACTTTATTCTGCAGAAACAAGGTATTGTTTTACAGTCTGACTGTTGTTTTATTTCTCCAGACATCTGAAGTCATAGAAAGCAACTGACTGTATCCATCAGCTTTGAATATGTCTGGTGGGTGGAGGTACTGAGAAGGTGTAGAAAACCTGGATCTGTAAAAGAAAAAAAAGCATTGCTGGGAGTAAAATGTGTACTTGACTCCAATTATTACCCACTGACAATTGATACCAAGATTTACAGCAAATTTACTATATATTCTATCAACGTTTGATCTTAAGGGTGATAGTGCAGGCCTCAGATATTTCCCAAAAATCAATGAGATTAAATAGACAGTGAATGAAGATTTTTTACTTTCTGCTTCTAAGATAAAGACCCCTATATACCTCTATGTCTCTTCTAGAGTTTCAGAAGGGATCTCTGCATCTCAAACGGCATTCAGATTTGCCAAGATACCTAAGTCTGCATTGCAATTTAAAAGCAAAGATTTCAGTATGATTTCAAACACATAATTTGATGCATAACTGAAAAAACAAGATCAACAATGATTATAAATCTTCAAATGTAGGCTCTAAATAATGCTACTGCTTTTGGGTACTTTTTAAGCCACCTGCTTGCCTTATGTTATTTCCCCTGGGAGATTCTTCTCAAATGTTGTTCAATATGTGTTGCTTTACAAGGATGAAATCTGCTTTAAAGATACGTTGTTATGCAAAAATAATCACCTAATTTTCACCAAACACTAAAATGCACAGTAGAGATCGTTAAAACATTTGTGGTTTTCATCAAGAGTTTGTTCTTGGATTACCATGATCTAATTTCACAATAGCATTCATGCTTCCAAAACAACTACAGTATTCAAAATGCATTCAAAAGTTATTTGTTTTTACCATCTCATTGTAATTTACCTCATGTTCTTTGGAGGGCAGCTAACATCGTTACAATGCAAAGGATTCACATAAAGCATCCAAGTAAACAAACATCAAGCACCATAGGACACTGGGGGGGGGGATACAAAACAAAACAAACAAAAAAAATAAATAAATAAATTGTGGTGTACCTGCTGGAAATGTTATATATGGAATTTCATTGTCTGTCAATCATATTTCAAAAGAGCTTTTGAACTGCTAGGCCTTTCTTTCAGTCTCAAATGACTGAAACAGAAGATAAAGCATTCTCCACAATTTATTACATGGTTAAAATACTCTTAGAGATTCCATACATGAAGTCATTATTCACCTGACTAATAATTTGTTTGTGTAGTACAGTTATTGACATTTAGCGAAAATACTAACTTAACGACATATTAATAGCTTGACAGAACATCAGTGTAAAATTATTAAAAGTAAGTAAATTATTTCCAATCAGCAATAAAGTACGCTAATATTATAGTACGCTTGCTGTTCGTTATAGTACATTTATTTGACTAGTGTGATTGTTCTGTTTAGCAGTCCCTGGCACGGTTGGAAGAGATGGCCAGAGCGTGATTCAGATATAGATAAGTGAGTGTGAGTGCTAACTGAGCCAGAGTGCAGATCTTCTGAAACCTGCGGCATAATTGTATGAATATTTCTGAGCAGCAAAAGCGATAGATCTTTAAAGCAATATATTGTGTACGTGTGTTACCGCGTCCCATACGATTCAAAATAATAAACCACAATGTTAACAATGTTCACTCCACTGTGTTTAGTGGGAGAGATTCTCTGCTGTCTTCACGTGCTATTGAAAACATCCTATTTCCAACGTACAAAGTCATGATTATGAGCTTGTTGCACTCTTTTCTGTTAAAAATAACAGTTGACAGTGGTTTGTGAATGCTGATGCTTAGCCTAAATAATTTGATCGGGAGCATCCTCTCCTGTGACCAATGATTTGCCTGTATGTGGATTCAGAGCCAGTGAGCAACGAACTTTCATAATAAAAAAAAGCTGCGTTAACGCGATAAAATAATTGTTGCGTTAATCAATTAATGCATTAATGCGAAAATAACTTGCCCATATATATATATATATATATATATATATATATATATATATATGAGAATATTTTTTTCTTTATAAATTACGTTGTGTGTATGGGTGTGTAAATTACCAATATGAGTGTTTTAAATCTAGACATGTGCTGTGTTTTTCACTTAAATCTTATGAGTAATTATGAGAATTTATGAGCAGTTTGTACATTGAGAAACTTCAGCTTCAAAGAAGCTTCAAGACACTGATAATCTGTAAAGGGAACAAAATGTTACTGTTCGAGTATGATGCCATGCAAAATGTTCTGCTAAAAAATAAAAAAATAAAAACACATAAAATGTCATGTAATGCACTGGATTTAGTGGAGGATTTTCACAGCTATCATTGTGCAGTTTGAATACAATAGAGTCTGAAGTGTCTAAAGCCTTAGGTTTGTTGTATTTCAACAAACCTAAGGCGATGAAGACTGTATCAAATGGAGACTTCGACAGATCCTTTCTGCTTGGAGCAATGCCAGGATGTGTGGACGTGTGTTTTGAGGGAAAACTATATCCTGTGTGTTAGATGCATTCAGTAGGCATGTACACACACCTTATGCCCTTTACAGGGACGTCCTTGTTGATGTCTACACTTTATGATCCAACTAGAAGCTGTGTCCTCTGTTCCCCTGTCAACCTAACAATAGCCCTTGCAACAATGCTACAGCACACAACTCAGACTCGCAACTGTGCCACAGCTGCTTCTAAACACTTTAATATATGACATAATCAAAATGCATTTTCACCACCACCAGCTGGAAACCTTTCAGATTCAAAACTGCAGTGCACTTTTTCATCTGCCTTTGTACCCTTGATACACTGTGAGCTGGAGAGTGAACCCTGACTACATTTGAGTTTTGCTGGAATAATGGAATCAAGCAGGAAATATGCATCTCTAATAAAGCACTTGAGGAAGCCTGTCAGGCAGCACTTACAGCAGATGACAACATACAAAGAATACTGAGTGACAGCGCAGCCAGATATGGGGTTAGCCTTGTGCTTTTCTTCCATTTGTTTTACTTTGATTACACTTAATAACTAAAAGGGACAGTTTATCAAAATTTCAAATGTTTAAAAATCCTTGCCTGGAAGTTTACAACTGTTTGAAGGATATATAAGCCTTATTTAGTTGGAATCCATAGGCTTTTTGAAGAAGAAGAAGAAAATATGCACATAAAGCATTAAAGAGATGCTGAACTGGTTGCTAGGGTGGTGTGGGCATTGCTAAGTGGTTAATGCATGGATGGATAGATTTGGAAAATGTAGTTTGAAAACTCAAGGGAAAATCAAAATTTTGGTTTCACTAATTAATAAGAAGAATAAAAATAAAAAAATATCACAAGATTTTACATTCAAGTTTTCAATTCAATTCAAGTTTATTTGTATATCGCTTTTTGTGATACAAATCATTACAAAGCAACTTTACAGAAAATTACATTTCTACAATATTTAGTCATCAAAATTAATACATCTTCTGGCAAAGTTAATCATATAAGCAAAAAATATGTATTTGATGAACATAACTAATTCTAAAGTTTGGTCTAGTATAACTTTTATTTTCTCATCCATCTTTAATGGTTTTAACAAAACATATTAAGCAGCAACTGTTTTCAATATTGATAATAAAAATAAATATTTCTTGAGTACACTTGAGCACAATTTCTGAAGAATCACTGAAGACTGAAGCAATGACTGCTAAAAATTCAGATTTGCCATTACAGAAATAAATTACATTTTAAAATATATTAAAACAGAAAGTTATTTTAAGTTGAAATATATATATATATTTCACTACTGTTTTTATTGTATTTTTCATTCAATAAACACAGCCTTAAGAGACTAAGAGACTTGTTTCTAAAACCAAAATAAATGATTTATTCAAATCTTAGTGTTTATAAATGTATATACTGTGTATAAATGTTCTCTTTTCATGCATGCATATGACATATCTAGCATGATAGAATTGGTCTTTAGATGGATGTTACTATCCTCGTATAGACACATATCCTCAAAATCCTCAAAAGAATCACAAACATTTGATGAAAAAACTTTTAGAGATCATATTCCCAAGTTAAACACCATCACAGAGTAACGTGTTGATTAAAAATGCATTTATGATCAGGGTTACTTATCTTTATTAAAATACCTTATATAAAGTCTGAATGAAGACCACATAGATTGTGTGTGTATGTAGGAGTAAAATATCGGCTGGAGAGTGTGTAACAGTAGGGCGTCTGGCCTCTAGACACAAGCAGTGCATGGTGCTGTGATAAAAGGAAACTCTGTTCTCTGAACAGACCGACACAAGCCTTTTTCCACAGACATCATCAATCCCCTCAGAAACACATCCTCTAAATCAACTGGAGAAACATTCCTACTTCCTTCTCCACAAACACAGTCACACAAGGAGATTTGAAAAGATGGAAAAGCTACACCAACCCTTCAATTCATCACATAATCTATGATAATCAGGAGAGAGAGAGAGAAAGAGAGAGCGTCTGTGCAGTAATATTAAACAAATCTTGAATTGCAAGGAAGAAATGACACTTGCTAACAAACCATAAAGCTCTAGATGTTTCAATTGTTCTTTAGAAAAGGGCCAATGAACTCAACCACATTCTGCAGAACTACTTAAAAAAACCAAGACACTTCAGAAAATGACTTGCACTAACAACATGCACAAAGCCAACACCTCCTACACACACAATTAACTCGAAAAACAGCAAAACAATGGTTGTTCTTTTCTATCTGTTAATTTACTTCACCTTTAAGGGAATTATTTTATTGTACTTATTTTTGCCAAGACTAAAAAACTAAACAAAGACAAACTGTATCCTACAATTTGGACATAAAAAAATGATTATTTTAAATGGCTTCTGGAGGTTTTTAGTAGAAGAACTTGCGTCTTGTGTTTCTGGACATTGATCAAAAACCTCAAAACTTTCCTGATATTTTAATAACAATGAAAAAATATTAAAATAACACATTTTTTTTACCTTGTAAAAACCTTTTTTTTTACCTTTTTTTTTTTACCTTTTTTTACCACTTTCTCAGTACATTGAGCATCTGGTTTATTTTCACGATCTCAACCATATTCTCAAAACTATCATTTTCAATTACTTCAAAACAATATTTTGATTACTGGCAGCTTATTCACCACATCCAGCATCAAATGACAGTGACTAGATTATTGTAAAAAAAAATCTTAAATTATCTAAGCATTTATATATATATATATATTTATATATATATATATATATATATATATATATATATATATATATATATATATATATATATATATATATATATATATATATATATATATATATATATATATATATATATATAAAATAAAGAGTTTTCTTTATTTTCATGACTATGAAAATTGTAGAGTCACACTGAAGGCATCAAGAGCTATTTGACCAAGAAGGAGAGTGATGGGGTGCTGCGCCAGATGACCTGGCCTCCACAGTCACCGGACCTGAACCCAATCGAGATGGTTTAGGGGTGAGCTGGACCGCAGACAGAAGGCAAAAGGGCCAACAAGTGCTAAGCATCTCTCGGGGAACTCCTTCAAGACTGTTGGAAGACCATTTCAGGTGACTACCTCTTGAAGCTCATCAAGAGTGTGCAAAGCAGTAATCAAAGCAAAAGGTGGCTACTTTGAAGAACCTACAATATGACATATTTTCAGTTGTTTCACACTTTTTTGTTATGTATATAATTCCATATATAATTCCACATGTGTTAATTCATAGTTTTGATGCCTTCAGTGTGAATCTACAATTTTCATAGTCATGAAAATAAAGAAAACTCTTTGAATGAGAAGGTGTGTCCAAACTTTTGGTCTGTACTGTATATATATATATAATGAATATGTTGAATAAACTTTAGCAGAATCAAATAAATTGTTTTGGATAAAAAGACTATTTTGGATGAAAAGGGCTAACGGTCATACCATGCAGGCAGCAGCATAACTAGTTACATCGGAATGCTAAATCCACAGGGCATTGCTCAATCAGTGAGTCACAAATCCCTGGTGTCCAGTCCAGTCCACACCCTGATGGGCCAGATTCTCCTCATCCGTCATCAGAGTCACGACTTTGACTTGTTGCCAGTCTACACCAAATGGATGCTTTTTAAGTCACTTTGAAAATTCAGCACTTCAACAGCCCGAGCACATCTCCTGGCATTAAGCAGCCACTTTCTGCAACATGGTTTAAGCAGCACCACAGCTGAAAATGCTGAACTATTGTTTGCATTAGAGACAGCCATAAATCAAAATGCCTGCACAGGTATGAACTGAGATTAAAAATTGGCCCTGGACAAATGCTGCCCATCCAGCCTACGAATTCCCCCATGAATGTTTTCCTGGGTTATATGGCCTTAAATTGGAGTAAATAAATGAATAAACAAAACAGGACAGAAACAAATAATAAGAGATATTACTGAATTCACAACAAATGCAACAAACAATGTGTTTTTGTGACTCAGAAATGCACTTGACAGTAAAGCAATTATATTGACCTAGAATGCAGAAACTCGAGAGCTATTAAAAATGTCTTACTTTCTTAAGTGGAACACAAAAGAAGATATTTTGTAGAAAGTTACCAAACAATTTTGGTTACCCTTGATTTAATTTGTATGGACAAAAATGTCTCTTATTTTTTTTCATATATTTATTCCACAGAAGAAAGAAATTCATACAGGTCTAGAATGAAATGATGGGAGATTCAATTATGACAATTTTCATTTTTGGGTGAACTATCCCTTTAAGAACTTTAACTTTAACACCTAATTTATAAAAGACACTGATATTATCTCTAATCAGGCTCTTAATGAATTAACATTTTACTTCAATTAAAATTAATCAGAACTAAGCATTTAAATAGAAGGAACTATAGGCCAGAGTTTAACTGACTAGTATTAGTAAGATGGTCAAAACAAGTAAAACCATGGTCCTCATTATCATGGTTTATGGTTTTTTTAAATAAATAATAAATAATAGTAAACTTGTTTTTGTGTAAAAAATAAATAAATAAAAAATTACATGTAGAAACTACAAAGACAACTTTTGTAAGCGTAAAATATTCCCCAATATTTAATTTACTGTAAGTAATAACAGTAACATTTTTTAAAAAGAAATTTCTGCCCAAACATTAAAGGCTATTTGTATAGTGTTAATAACAGCAAGTTTGTAATTTTAAGCTTGTAATTATGTATTGCCGTCATGCAGTTTATTATTGTGGCTGTTTCCAGCCAGCATCACAACAGAACCTTTAATGTTGTCATATCACACGACTGTATAACACAATTTTGTGTCACATCTGAAAGGATCAAGTGACTTGCAGTGTTTAGCAATTTATTGTGGCAAAAGCACAGCGCACGTTGGTCACTGCTGTGCGTGTGACTGAACCTGCTCTGCTTTTGCGAGTGGCTGCCGGGTTCATCAGGTAGTGTAGCTTCACACTTTTGGAGTATTTGCTTTTTGCAGTTCTGAATGTGCCTTATATGGTGGAGGTCTCCCTTGAATCGATGATCGGCTCACTACTCAACCGGCCCACCGGGAATGTCCAGGTGCTCCCGCATGGCCAGTACATACCTTTCCCTCAGATCAGATATACTGCTGTGAAACAGGGCCAAGGACGAGCCAGAAAAACTGCACAACACTCCAGCAAACAACAGAAATCTCAGTCCTGCCTCTTATTCCTCTCGCCTCTTCTAAACTGTTATCCTAAAACAAAGGCAGGAATACATTGAGACCAGGGTGCAAAATTTAACAAAAGCCTGTCAAGGCACTATTTCTGAACACTGCGCTTATGAACACAAGCACACTCAACTAGAGTTTCTCTATTTGAGTTGTTAAAACATGCCAATTCTATCTTTTGTGATTATTATTATTATTATTACTATTATTATTATCATTATGTATAATTTAGCTTAAGGTTTCTTGCATCAAATGCACTTGAAATGAAAAATGAAATGAAATTAAATGAAATTATTAAGGAGCTGCTGCAACAACAAGCTGGTGCTTGGCGGGACTCACAAATAACGGTGTGCTAAGCGAATAAGTTTTGTGAAGCGCTTCGTGTTTTCGTTTCACCACTGAATGGGATCTTCATCTGGTGGAATACATAGCTCCAGCAAGAACTGTTCCCACTCGTCTCGGCTGGACTCTCTGTAATCATCGCTGAAGAACTGGCTCAGCCTTTCATTGTCATTGTTGCTTCGCAACGGCAGATGCCTCAGGAGCGCTTCTGCCCGAGTGCTTTGGAGAAGGAGAAATATATATATTTATATATATATATATATATATTTATTTATTTATATATATATATACAGTATATGTAGTGTATCTGACCCGAACCAGACAAATTAAAGAGTCGATCAGGACTGTGGTTGAAACACGAGCCGAATTCCTCAGAAAGGCACCAGGAAGTCATGAATCATTCCATGCCACAAGTCCGAAGCAACCAACTCTTTCACAGATCAGCTTTCGACATTAACATCATTAAACAATTATTGACAATTTCCATTCGGAGAAGAGATTGTCAAATTTGGGGCAAGTAATTGAGATGCAACGTCGGACATCACATGTACCGTAAACCCATGAGAGTTATACACAAGATTCTTGGATTGACTTCCCCCACCTGGCAGAGCCAGACTGAAAATCCTAAGGGGGCCTTTTAACCTCTGGTCTCCACAGAACATCACTATGTCAGAGAATGGCAACAGAAACTGTCTTTTTAATGAACTCAAAAAGACTTATAAATGAATATCAGTCCATCGCTTCACTCCATATTCATTTATATGTAACCCACACATTTTACTTTCATGTTTATAATCACTTATTGTGTATGTCTTTTAATAACTATGGGATAGCTTAAGGATTCATAATCATGTTTGGTATGTTTGTGATTGAATCTGCTTGCCGTCCTGACCATCAGTTATTTGTCAAATGTATCATATTCTTGTTATAGGAATCATGTCCAAAATTATACCCTTCAAGAGCGGGTTAAGTTTTGTAACGCTGTGTCTCCGAATCTGACCTCGATTGCCCGTTCAACTTCAACCAGCCACACAACTCCGCATCTTCAGCCAACGCCCAACCACGGGCTTCCCAAGACATCACTTCAGCGACTACTGAACTTCCAGCCAATCAGCGACATCAGGAAACCCCCTTTCAATGACAACTTTACACAGGAGACGCAAGAAGTACTCCAGACATTTGTCAAGTCAAGTCAAGTCAAGTCAAGTCAAGTCTGCTTTATTGAAAATTTCCACATGTACAGTACATACATACAAAGAATTGAAATTGCGTTACTCTCAGACCCCGGTGCATACAGATAACATTAACATTAAAAATCTAGATCAAATATAAAATGTAGATACAACTATACAATAAGGGAATGTAAAAAAAAGGCATATAATAAAATTAAAAATAAAGTTAAATAAAGCAGCGCAAGGCAAATGACAGATAGAGTGCAAATCAATGAAGTGAACAACAGTGCACATAAAAGATTTTTTAGTGCAAAAATAAAAAAATAAAAATAAAAATAACCTTATTAAGTCTGATTAAAGTGACAAGTGACAAAGGGCTCGAAAGCAGTTATTTTATTTAACTGACTGATGAGTAGTGGAATGACGTCAGTTCCATGCTGAATGAGGTAGTGAGCAGACCAATGCTGCACAAAGTGACTGGTGCATGCCATCATATAATTTGTGTGTGTGTGTGGGGGGGAGGGGGGGCAAGTTCGGGAGGGAGTTCAGCTTCCTGACAGCCTAGTGGATGAAGCTGTCCTTCAGTCTGCTGGTCCTGGCCTGGAGACTCTGCAGTCTCCTCCCTGATGGCAGCAGACTGAAGAAGCTGTGTGATGGGTGAGTGGGATCACCTGTGATGCAGAGGGCTTTGCGGGTGAGACGGGTTCCATAAGTGTCCTGGAGGGAGGGGAGAGAGACACCAATGATCTTCTCAGCTGCTCTCACTATGTGTTGCAGAGTCTTTCGGCAGGACGCGTTGCAGGCGCCATACCACACAGTGATGCAGCTCGTCAGGATGCTCTCGATGGTGCCTCTGTAGAAGGTGTACATGATGGGGGGTAGGGCTCTGGCTCTCCTCAGTTTGTGGAGGAAGTAGAGACGCTGTTGTGATTTCTTGGCCAGTGCTGCAGTGTTTTCAGTCCAGGAGAGGTCCTGTGTGATGTGCACACCTAGTAACTTGGTGCTGCTCACTCTCTCCACAGTCGCGCCATTGTTGGTCAGAGGAACATGCTGAGTGTGTGCTCTCCTGAAGTCTACAACAATCTCCTTTGTCTTCTCCACGTTCAGAGAGAGATTGTTGTCACTGCACCACTTGGCCAGGTGGCTCACCTCACTCCTGTAGTTTGTCTCATCTTTGTTGCTAATGAGACCCACCACAGTCGTGTCATCTGCAAACTTAATAAAGAGGTTGGAGTTGTGTGATGGTGTGCAGTCATGGGTCAGCAGAGTGAAGAGGAGGGGGCTCAGCACACATCCTTGGGGGGCCCCAGTGTTCAGTGTGATGGTGCTGGATGTGTTGCTGCCGACCCGTACTGCCTGAGGTCTTCCAGTCAGAAAGCCCAACAGCCAGTTGCACAGCGAAGTGTTGAGCCCCAGCTGAATCAGTTTGTAAATGAGCTGTTGAGGGATGATTGTGTTGAATGCTGAACTGAAGTCAATGAACAGCATTCTGACATATGAGTCCTTTTTGTCTAGTGCTGAGTGGAGGGTAGTGGCGATGGCATCATCGGTTGACCAGTTGGAGGTCCTTGGGTCCAGGGAGGGGGGGGCAGACTTGATGTGGTGCATGACTAGCCGTTCAAAGCACTTCATGAGGATAGGGGTAAGTGCAACAGGACGGTAGTCATTGAAGCAGGATGGAGATGGCTTCTTCGGAACTGGAATGATGGTGGTAGTTTTGAAATATGTGGGAACAACAGCCTGACTCAGTGAGATGTTGAAAATGTCTGTGAAGACATCAGTGAGTTCTGCTGCACAGTCTTTCAGTACACGCCCAGGGATGTTGTCAGGACCCAGAGCTTTGCGTGCATTGATCCTGCTGAAGGATCTCCGCACGCTGTCTGAGGTCAGCATCATCACATCGCCGGGAGGAGGTGGAGTGTTCTGTGCAGTGGTGCTGTTTTGTTGCTCAAAGTGAGCAAAGAAGGTGTTCAGCTCGTTCAGCAGAGAGATGTTGTTGTCACAGGTCCGTGGTGGGGGCTTGTAGTCTGTGATGGTCTGTATCCCCTGCCACAGGTTCCTATTGTCTCTGCTGTCGCTGAATTGATGAGCTATCCTCCTGGAGTACTGTCTCTTAGCGTCTCTGATGCCACGGGACAGGTTGGCCCTGGCTGTTCTCAGGCCCACCTCATCTCCAGCTCTGAAGGCAGCGTTCCGTGTCTTCAGGAGTCTGTAGACCTCCCCTGTCATCCATGGCTTCTAGTTGGCCCAGACATTGATAGTTTTGTGACCGTTACATCATCAATACACTTGTTGATGTAGGCAGTGACAGTCTCTGAGTACTCCTGGAGGTCAGTGGTGTTATTGCATGTGGCAGCCTGCTTAAACAAGTCCCAGTCAGTTGTCTTGAAGAACCTCTGATGATCCTTCTGGCCACACTTGAATCTGTTTTTGAATTGGTTTGACGACTTTAATGAGTGGTCTGTATGCAGGCATTAGCATGACAGTGATGTTGTCTGAGGCTCCGAGGTGGGGGAGGGGGGGGGGGGGCTTTGTAAGCTCTTCTCTGTGTGGTCTAAACAAAGTCCAAAATGTTATTACCTCGTGTTGAAAAGTTAATGTGTTGGTGTATTTTTGGAAACACACTCTTTATATATATATATATATATATATATATATATATATATATATATAATTTTATTTTTAATTTTTTTGTAGAAAATCATATTGTTAAAAGGATTTCTGAAGGATTGTGTGACTGGCGTAATGATGCAAAAAAGTTCAGCTTTGAAAGTCAGCTTTGATTGTTCCTAATAAACTGTTTTACTGCACTCGCAAGTGAATATTAAGTTATGTTGTGGGATAATTAAATATATTCTAAATAAACTACCTACTGTATGTGTTTTATTGTCTTATTCAAGTGATTTAACATTTTAAGTTTTTCACTAACCACGCATAACATTTTTTTTCTCAAAAACACAATCGTACATACATGCTGCTCACATATTATTATAGCCCAGTTTGTGCTGATTAAAGTGAATATAGACTTTAGCAATTTAGATATTTATAAGAAACTGAAAAAAACACAAATGTCAGGGCATGACAAAACTTCTCCAGGCCCCAAAAATACCGTTAGACCTCAGAGGGTTAATGTACTTGTTCATCATTGTGTCAGTGTTTTATTCGCAAAAACAACAAAGTGACGAAATGCACTCTGCAGAGCAGTTTGTCCATTTAGGGCTACTGTACAAACAATGGTGGCGACTTCCATGTAAGGGGACCCGCAATGTGTGTAGATATAAATAGCTCAATCTTAGGTAATAAAAACAACGGTTCATTAAGAAAGGTCTTTATTCACCTTTGAAAACAGTTTCAAAGCTAATGGTGAAGCATTACAGCATAAAACACATTAGCTTTTGTTTTACACAGCTCACATTAAAGTGTATTTGGAAGCAGATATTCAAGTTCTTCCCTCAGCTTTGACCTTAAATCAGTACTCCTCTATCTGACAGGCCTTCGAATTTATCCTGTCTCAAGGAGACAGGCTCATTTCAAAGAATACTTTGTTGAGGTGCCACTCCAATTAAAACCTCCATAGGTGTGTGCACACTCGCTCAAGGATTCAATATCCGTCGCTTTTGTCCTTGATAGGAAACAACCCCAAATTGACACTCAGTTTGACAATAAAACTTACCATGCCTCATAATGCTATTGCAGTCCTGAAGATCTTTTCTTTTGAAATGAAAGACAATTCTGTGTGTTGAATATAATTAATAATCCCTTACATTTATATAGCGCTTTTCTAGGCACTCAAAGCGCTTTGCTTTAGAATAACAGCAAGGTCTGATTAATGTTATTAGTTGTCCGTGTCTGTCTAATACATAACCCTTTCAAATGTTTATTTGTTTAATGTTTATTTATGTTTTACTCTAGCTTTGTTATTAGAGGACAACCCCCCTCCCATTCCCACCCCCACCATATCATAACATAATATGTCCCCGTTTAGCTGGACTGCTTTCCACGCTGATTCCAAATAAAGTATTAACTCTGTGTTAAGAATCCATTAGCATTCCCATGATTCCTTGTGCCATATGCCTCCATTATGTGAAAGAAAAATGGTAAAGCTGAGGCGAACAACTATGGGGAGTTGTCACATTGTGCTGAGGAGTGTTTGAGACACCATGAGAGAAAGAAAGGGAGCGTGCGGCAAAGGATCGAGAGATGAAAGTTGAGCACTAAACTCCACAAAAGCTGTAAACTGGCCATATCAATCAGTCTCTCACCCAGAGAGGAAATGTTTTTATCTAAAATCATATCGGTCGATAGCCAATATAAAGCCAATATAATGTTTATTATTATTATTATTATTATTAATAATTAAGAAATGTGAAATAATTTGACAATGGATAATAAAAAAGTGTAAAATAAACATACTTGTGACGAGTGGGGCGGGGCCGAGAGACGTGAGAACAGGAGCGAGGCCGGTGGAGTGATTGGAAATGAGCTACACCTGTTCGACCCACCGGTCTCGAGTCCCACGGAGGAGATGGAGGGATATAAAACCGGAGCGACGACAGTGACAGACGAGAGAGGACCAGGCCTGGGTTTTAGTTGTGTTTGGTTTTTATTTGTGCGCGTCAGTCGTCCGTGAGGGGCTGACGCGCTGTTTTGTCTTTATTTTGATTATTAAAGTTTCAGTTTGATTGTCCGCCAGTTCCCGCCTACTTCTTATGGAGTTTAATCGTTACAATACTTTAGATGAAAAAAGTATTTTTCACAAATAAATAAATATTTAAGAAAAAATATAATAAAAAAAATAATGTAACCGACAGGGCACTCAGTATTCTGAGAAGTTTGTGTGCATTAGGAATCATATTTTTTAAATAAAGCAAGGGTAACACTCATTTACATAGAGCACATAGAGGAAACGGCATGAATATGTCAGTGGGAAAATACATAAAGTAAAGCATAATTTGAACTCACGAGTTTACAGTTTAAAGCATTCAATTAACACGGACTGACCGTCACACAGAGGACACGCAATCATACTGGATAAAAATGCAAACTTCACAAGATCTCACAGCTGGATTCGACTAAGATTGCAAGGTTTTGGAAAATAAATGTTCATTAGTCAATCAAAGATTTTTAAAAATTATATGAATGCATATTTGCTTAATGCTGTCAGCAAACGAGAAAGTATTATAATTTTTGCCTTTCTATTACCAATAACATAAAAGCAATTGTTATAATATTTTCTTTATACATTTATTACTTTGTTTAACTGTTCTATCAGATTATTAGACAGACTTCTATCCGTATTAGACAGAACTGTTAACAACAACAGTAAACAAGAGGGAGAATGTGAGCTGTGTGTGCTTTTATTAAAATAAAAGTCAAAATAAAAGTCCCACCTCGAACACATCGTCCAAGCAGAAAAACTTATCGGCCAATGCCGATATTTGAAAAAAGCCAAATATCAGCTGATATATCAGCCGTGGTGATATATCAGTAGACCACTACTCAGAATGTTCAGAAACCCTCAGGCAATGCCAGTTTAAGAACCATCTCCCTTGAGATCAAAGCAGCCAGTTCACATAACAGACTGTAGACAGACTGTAGGCCATTTTTCCAGCCTAGCTTTGAAAATTCACCTTCAGGGCATTATGATCTAGACCACTGGACTGTCCTCGGAACTGTGCATGGTACTGTAAATGGCATCCTTGTGAGAGGTCCAGGCACATCTTCATCAGATCAAAGCAGATAAGATAGCTGTCTAAAAGGTAAAGAATAATCTAAAGTATAGAGAGGTCAAGCCCGATATCTGCACTCAGCCAACAATTAATGTTGTGAAGAGAAAAAACTCCAGGTCTCTTTTTAATGGGAAGTTTTTTTTTAATGGGAAGATATGCTTTTGTTTTATAAGATCCAACACTTCATTAAGATGACTAATTCCCTGTGAAAGCCATAAAGGCTGTAAAACAGCACTTTAATGACACATAATTGCTCAGAATACAGAAAATACAGTTTAATGGGAAATGTAATTTTCCTTCAGACAATAATGTTCTTTTTTTCTTTTTTTGCTGAAGGGAAAAATATTGTATTCACCATTTAAAACTTAAAACTTTTGGGTCAGTGAGATTTCTTTTAATGTTTTTGAGTATCTTATGCTCAAATACTGCATTTGATAAATTTATTGAAATGCAGTTAAAATCATAATATTTTGAAATATGATTGTAATTTATAATAATTTATATGTATTTTATATATTTTAAAAGTTATCATGCATAAGTGTCACGTGAACCTTCAGAAATCAGTCTAATATGCTGATTTGTTGTTCAGTAAATATTTTTTGTGTTATCAATTTTGAACACTTGTAATATTTTAGTGGAAACCATTTTCTTTTTTTCAGGATTGTTTGATAAATGGAAAGTTCAACAGAACAGCATTTACTTGAAACAAATTTTCATTGCAAAAGTCTACTGTAATTTAATGCATCGCTGCTGAATAAAAATAAAAATGTATTTAAAAATGATTAATCAATTCTTCCTGACCCCAAACTTTTGAATGGTTGTGTAAGTTGCCCCTCTTAGTACATGACAGATATACAACCAGTAAAACAAGACTGGACACACTCTTAATATTGGACACACTCATTATTTGGGTAACTACATAATTCCTAGTTGTGTTTTGATGACTATTATTGTCAGACTGTTCCATGTCTTGTGTTGTGTTTTCCTCCCCCACGTGCTCCAGATTGATTATTATGCCCATATTTGCTTTTTCCTGTAACTGTCCCTATTTAGTTCTATCGGTTCCAACTGTGTTTAATTATCTTATCTCCCTGCTTTTACTTAAGCCCTGTGTGTCCCTGTTCTCAGCGTCCGCTGTTAAATGTCATTTTGTGTTCTCAGTGTTTCTCGTGTTCCTGTGTTCCCAGCTTTGTGTTCATTAAATAATTTGTCTCCTCACTCCTTGGTTCCCGTGCCACTAGTGTGAATCATGACAATTATTCTAACATGTGAAAAATAGCAAAAAACAGAGACTAAGTACGTGCGTCCAAACTACTGATTGATGGACATGGAAGTTTTGCAAACTTTGCCCAGTATTTTAAGCCCAAAAAACAAGAAGATATAACCAAGGCACAAAAGAACAAATAAAATGCAAGTCTAAAATGTGATTCCTGCTGTGAGCTCTGGAGAAAATGTACAGTGTGGCATCCAGCATCTGAGTTCAACCTATAATCAGCTTGCACTTCTCTGACAAGGCCTTCAAACTGTTCTACACTGTCCAGTAATCAGCCAGTACTAGACCAACTTCAGAATCCCAGTGCTTGAAAGCAGACAACTCAGGCAAACATACCATTAATACCATCAATGATTATAAATGCTAAATACTTGATTAGTAAAGCTCAACAGGAGATTTTGACATCATTTAATTATAGACAGACTAATATTTTGGCCAGATTAATGAATTGCCCAGTTTCTCTCAAATATGTACAGTACGTGACTGGCTCAGTAGAAACTGCAAGCAGGGTAAATCTAACAAGACATTACCTGTGTGACCAACGGCTCCAACAACCTCTCCACAGTCAGCGTGCGAATCTCAAGACTCTTGGGGTCCCATTTTAACAAGACTGGGGATGTAGCGCTCGTCATGTTTACTGTGGAAAGAAAAGGGATAAGAAAGGGATGAAAAGAATGAAAGGATGAAAGAGTTGTTAAAAACAAAATGACAGTTTAATAGGATGATGAAAGGAAAAGGTGCAGACATCACAGACTCAGTTATCAGTTTCATGCTTCATGATTTTCTTAACACAATCAAAGGCCGGTGAGTCTGCCGCACATGTATTATTAAAGTCAAAAAAGCTTCTCCTTTGAAAAGTCTTTAAACATTGCACATCAATCACGCTAAAAGGCTAAAATTGAGACCATCAAATATTGAGACGCTGCATAACATTAAAAGCTAATGACTTCAGAATGAGTCTTAATGTGAGATCCAGACATTATTGTGCAAGCCAGACAGTATTAACTCACTTTTAAATCTGGCCCTGTACTTTGTATATGTGTGTTGAAGTGCCTGAGCCATCATAATATATTACCCAGAAAATGATGGATCATAGTTTCCACAAAAACACTAAGCAGCACAACTGTTTTAACCATTGAAAATGTTAAAGAGTTTTAGAGTTTCAGAAGTTTTAGAGCAGCAAATCAGCAAAACTGTGACACTTAAATGTGACACTGAAGACTGGAGTGATGGCTGCTGAAAATCTAGGTTCCCTTTCGAGAGTACTCTCGTACTGCGTAAGCTAGCTTACGCTATGGGAAAAGGTCCCCTTTTCTCGAGAATATGAAGCCAAAAATTATCCTTAATTTTTAATAATGTAAAACGCAGTGCTGCAGCACAGCAGACCTAAGCGAAGCGGCTCGCGCGCTTATTGGCTGTGCTGTGGCAACTGCAGCAACCTATGGTGAGGCGGCGGAGAGGAACGAACCAATGGGGGCGCTTCGCGCCCATTGGACGTCAGAGCGCGCCAAAATAGGCGTGGCTGGAACTATATAAGCCGCCGCTTTGCCATAGGGATCAGATTTCATCTCCTTCAGCGATCTCACCTGCACTTCGCTGTCTTCTCCGGAGAAGCCTCTACACGCCGTCGAAAAGCCTCTCAGCGGGATAGCACTGCAACGCAGATATGAGTTCATCGGCTCGTGCTTCATCCCGACGCCGGCTTCAGCATTCGCTTCCTGCTGCGCCATCCGGCGTGACTATATCCTTTAAAAAGCTAAGTGTGTTTGCCGCTGCATCACACTTTTTCGCAAAAGAGCAAATTTCGAGGCGTTGTTTCAAATGCCTCGGGCCTGCGCTTCCTGCCGAGGCCCTCTGCCCAGCAAGGACCGCCACATCCTCTGTGTCTCCTGCCTGGGCCGCGAGCATGCTGAGAATGCACTCTCCAAGGGCGGCTGCCCTGAGTGCGACAACATGGCTATATCGACCCTGCGGGCTCGATTAGCTCAAACCAGCCACGACGCTCCACCCGCTCCGCCTCTTCTCTCTCAAGTGCCGCGTAAGAAACGCCGCGATCAGAGAATGCCTGAGCACACTGCTACACGCGAGCTCACGCCGGAACACTCCCCGCGTGCCTCGCCCGCTCTCTCTCCTTCGCCTGTCCTCTTCGTGGACGAGCAGCGCCAGTCTCTGCTCACCAGCGCCCCCTTCTCCTTCGGAGCGCCTGAGGCGGAAGAAGACAGACACGACAGCCTTTCTCTCGCCGCGTCCAGTAGTGAGGAATGGTCGGGCTCCATTGCGGACCTCGCGCAAATTCGCCCGAGGGATTGGTTTTTCTCAGTGGATCTGAAAGACGCTTACTTTCACATTCAAATAGCACCTCATCGCAGGCCATTCTTGAGATTCGCCTTCGAGGGGCAGACTTATCAGTACATGGTTCTTCCATTCGGCCTCTCCGTAGCGCCCTGTACGTTTACACGGTGCATGGATGCCGCTCTCGCACCCCTGAGAATGCGGGGAGTGCGAGTATTGAACTTCCTCGACGACTGGCTAGTTTTAGCCCATTCCGAGGAACTACTGACGACACACAGATCCTGGATCATCAGCCATTTAGAATGCCTGGGTCTCACGATCAACACTGTCAAGAGCGCTCTGTCTCCCAGCCAGAGGATTTCCTTTTTGGGCATAGACATAGACTCTGTGACATGTACAGCGCGTCTGACGTCACAGCGCGCTCTCACTATTCAGCATCTAGCCGTGTCGTTCAAAGCCGGGTCTCTTTACCCGCTCAAACGATTTCAAGAAATGCTAGGTCTGATGGCATCAGCCTCTGCGGTTCTCAAACTGGGCCTGCTGCGCATGCGCCCACTACAACGCTGGCTGAGAGACCGTGTTCCAGCGCGCGCCTGGATTTCCGGCCGCGCGCGCATCAAGGTGACCCACGGCTGCATCACAGCTCTGGCCCCTTGGAAAATAGCCAACTGGTATCAGTTAGGCGTAAGCACGGGCGCTGTCTCGAAATGGAAAGTAGTCTCGACAGATGCATCCAACCTCGGTTGGGGCGCCCTGTACGAGGGCAGGTCTGCCTCCGGCCTCTGGTCGAGCCCGGAGCGACTGTTACACATAAACTGTCTGGAGATGATAGCGGTCGAACTATCCCTGAAAGCTTTCCTCCCATTTTTAAAGGGCCACCACGTTCTGGTCAGATCAGACAACATGTCAGTGGTGGCCTACATAAATCGCCAGGGTGGTGTCAGGTCAAAAACCTTGCACACCCTGACCGAACGTCTTCTGACATGGGCACATTACAACCTGCGCTCGCTAAAGGCAGCGCATGTACCTGGCATCCTGAACCGGGGCCCGGACATGCTTTCCAGGGCGAATGTTCCCCCTGGGGAGTGGTCTCTTCACCCACAAACGGTTCAGTTGATGTGGAGCATCTTCGGCAGGGCAGAGGTCGACCTCTTTGCCTCAGAAGACAACGCTCATTGCCCAATATATTTTTCAAAGAGCAGGGACGCGCTGGCCCTCGATTGGCCCAGACGCCCGCTTTATGCCTTCCCACCGGTCGCGATGCTACCGCAGGTCATCGATCGGGTCAGGAAGAACAGATGTGCTATGCTGCTAGTAGCCCCACTCTGGACGACCCAACCTTGGTTCTCCGAGCTGATGCAGCTGTCCAGTACAGCCCCATGGCCAATACCGCTGCGGAAAGATCTCCTCACGCAGCTGAAGGTCGCGCTCTGGCATCCCCACCCCGAACTTTGGGCCCTTCATGTATGGCCCCTCAACGGGTACCCGGGAACCTCCCTGAGGGAGTGTTAAAGACCATTACGGAAGCCAGAGCGCCCTCAACCAGGCGCCTTTACGCGCAGAAATGGTCAGTGTTCTCCACCTGGTGCGGGACACGGAACCTAGACCCTCACTTATGTGACGTGACGGAGATACTCTCCTTCCTACAGGAGCGTTTAGATGCGGGCAGATCCCCGTCTACGCTCAAAGTGTATGTGGCAGCCATTGCAGCTTCTCATGCTCCGGTGGCCGGCCTATCACTGGGAAAAAACGAACTGGTCATTCGTTTCCTTAAGGGAGCTCGTCGGATGAACCCTCCCCGACCCCCTTCAATCGCTTCCTGGGACCTGTCTACGGTCCTAGAGGCCTTAAAGGGCCCCCCTTTTGAACCGCTTCAGTCTGTCGACATGAAGCTTCTTTCGTTCAAAACCGCTTTTCTACTGGCTCTGGCCTCAGTCAAGCGAGTGGGAGATTTACATGCGCTATCTGTAAGCGCTGACTGTCTCGAATTTGGGCCTAATGACTCCAGAGTCATTCTCAGACCAAGACACGGCTATGTCCCCAAGGTGCTCTCAACACCGTTCAGAGCACAGGTCATCTCGCTGTCAGCCCTTTCCTCGCAAAGCGACGAAAGCAACACGAGCTTCATCTGCCCCGTCAGGGCTCTCAAAACCTATATTGCGCGCTCCGCCTCATTCAGGAGGTCGGACCAGCTCTTCATATGCTTTGGTGGGCGCACCCGAGGTCTCGCCACCACGAAGCAAAGCCTATCGCGATGGATAGTAGACACTATCTCGCTGGCTTACAAATCTAAGGGCCTTCGCTGCCCGTTTGGCATCAGAGCCCATTCCACCCGAGGTATGGCCTCATCATGGGCGTGGTCCTGCGGGATACCACTGGATGATATCTGTGCGGCGGCAGGCTGGGCCTCTCCGTCCACATTTATTAGATTCTATAATCTGCAAGTCCCTGCCCTGCAGGCCAGGGTACTTTCTATATAGACGTGCTAAGCCATATCACGTCCCCCCTTTTTTCGTTCCCTATATAAAGCTCACTAAGGTTGGCTGTTGGGACTGGGATTTCTCCTGCTATAAAGCCCCGGGCTCTCGCCTCGGGCTGTGACAGGTCGAAGTTCCCGAGCACGCACGGCGTTTTACATTGTGTTCCCATAGCGTAAGCTAGCTTACGCAGTACGAGAGTACTCTCGAAAGGGAACGTACTCGGTTACTAACGTAACCTCGGTTCCCTGAGATGAGGGAACGAGTACTGCGTAACCTGCCGTGCTATGTGCTCGGATCGGGTGATCGCTTCAGTCGATTTAAAACCTGATCCCTATGGCAAAGCGGCGGCTTATATAGTTCCAGCCACGCCTATTTTGGCGCGCTCAGACGTCCAATGGGCGCGAAGCGCCCCCATTGGTTCGTTCCTCTTCGCCGCCTCACCATAGGTTGCTGCAGTTGCCACAGCACAGCCAATAAGCGCGCGAGCCGCTTCGCTTAGGTCTGCTGTGCTGCAGCACTGCGTTTTACATTATTAAAAATTAAGGATAATTTTTGGCTTCATATTCTCGAGAAAAGGGGACCTTTTCCCATAGCGTAAGCTAGCTTACGCAGTACTCGTTCCCTCATCTCAGGGAACCGAGGTTACGTTAGTAACCGAGTACGTTTGCCTTTACAGGAATAAATGAAATTTAAACGTATTTAAAAATAGTAAACAGTTTATTTAAATATTAATAATATTTCACAAATTTACAGTTTTTACTGTTTTAAATCAAATAAATGCAGCCTTGATAAGCCTAATACACATTTAAAAATATAAAAAAGTATATTTATTTACATAACTTTTTTTTGACCCCTACATTTTGAACAGTTGTATACTCTTTGTAACTATAGAAGAGGATTATGTATGTTACACATGCTCAAACCTACCATTGATAACCTGTTGTAAAATATCTATAGGCCACCAAATTTACACTTTCTAAATTAAAGATGTTTTCAGCACAGAATAGGGTAAAGAAAGAAGAACATTAGAGACAGCTAAAGTGCTGTTTAAATTCACTTACAGCAGACAAAGCTGACTATGTTTACATTTGTATTTTGCCAAGAAGCGCATTTTGAGATGTGCAAGAATGCTGCCACATTACAGTGAAGTGTGAGAAAAAAATTATTTTGGAGAACCACAACTCAAAAACTATAACCTTCCACCCAAGATGTCTTATGTTAGTGACAATTAACTTTTATTCGGTTACAATCCTGTAACGTAGGCGTTTTCAATCATATTGTCATTCATTGGAGCACTGGCCTAGGTTCCCTCCTGGATCTTTAGATCCTGCATCCAGATACTCATTACAAAAAAACATATGCACACAGAAGCCCAGCTCCAGGCCCTTTGAACACCGGTAATGTAAGCAGGTGGTTCCTTATAAAGATAGACATCTGAGGTACAGGATGAGGCCTGCATAGCAGGATAGAGAAAAGTTGATGAATGACTGAGTGGTTTAAGCTTAAGAGTAAAAAGTCTTCAAGCTGTGAGTGAATGTGGAGAAAAGAGTATGAGAGAGTGTGCGATTTCACTAAGAAACAACTTTTAGTTTTTTTGTTTTTTTTCTGGTCTTTATTTATTTATTAATATTTGTATTCATTTTTTGTAGTGTTCCATTTTGCCTGTCTAGAATGTTGGCTTGAACTTTTTTTTCATTAAATAAAATGTGTTTTTCCAGCTCCTTGACACACATTGGAACAGTCTGGTGTGAGAAGAATCAGCATGAGATCAAACCATCATCTGCTGTTTGCTCCAGTCATGGTTCCTCGGTTGTCAGTCAGTTACACACACACAAAAGGGTTTTCTGGGCATCACCATTCTTTTGTGTTCAAACTGTGCCTTGCCTTTCCTCTTTTCTGAAGTAGCGGTCAATGAATCCTCAGGAGAGGCTCCCGACAGTCTCAGTCGCTGTGTCAAACACTCCCTGAAGCACAGTGTCCTGCACAACAGACTTAACAGCTATATGTCAGCTTTATTCCTTTAAAATTGGTGTAAGCATTTTAAACTTCAACACTTAAAAATAAAGTGGGTGACTGGGTCTGCAGCACCTAAAGTTCAATAAGAAACGTTCTTCTTATTAAGAACTATATTATATCCACAGTATAAAGAGTTATTGATTTGGCTATAAACATTATTTGCATTATAGGCTTTGGATCACCATTGTTGGTTTCTGTGTCCTGAAGTGGTGGGTCAAGACCCAAAAAAATAATAATAAAAAAGGATACAGTCATGGACAACAGGAAAGAAAATGCTAAATGCAAAAATATATTTTAATAAGAGTCAATTAGACTAAAAGTAAAGAAACTGAAATGACAAAATATTGACACAATTTATAATACACTTAATGGAGTTCATTGTAATATTAATATGTGGAATCAGGTTTAGTAGATCACTATATGGAATCAAGGCTAAGCAAAAAAAATACAAAAACTCAATTGAAAAATTCTTCATAAGTATTTGTAGCAAAGACAAAAAAAAGAAGGTTATTTTCAAAGAGAGTTGACCAGTATGTCACACAACCACCTCCAATAAAGTGTGCCGGAAGCAAGCTGTGCAAGATCTGTTTCAGTTCCATTATCACCGAATAATGCTTCAATTATCCTACGGAAATGGGAAGAGGAATAATTATGCTATTTGTGCCTGGCTGCCAGGATGATAATAACAGCAGTCATAACGAGGAGCGCAAAATGGCAAAAATGAGAGACTTTCACAATTGCATTTTCTACACACTGGAGTCAGGACGGGTCGGAAGGCTGATTGGCTCAGATCCATTAGCCTCATGTGCAGGAATAACCATCTTAACTGAGAAACTGACAAAGACGAGGCAAGGCTTTACAGTTGATGTCACAGCAAATGCTATTACACAACATATCCATTTAATTACTTTTATTACCACATCAAAATCTGCATTGAAAAGCCTCCAAATGAACATCCAGTAATTCAAAGACATAGAATTGTGACAAATTAGTAATACATTAAGCAGACAGACATTACAAAAAAGCCTTCAGAAGCCAATAAATCATCAAACACAAGCCATTTATTATAACTGACCTACAGTTCACAGAAATCCATATAGTCAATCTGGTTTAAATAGGAAAATATCCTTTTTTTATGCAATTTACATATGGGTCAGAGGGCATGATTATTTGCATTTTATCACATTACTTTAAAAAAAATTAATAAATAAAAAATAACACTAGATTAACAAATCAAACTGGCAGCACACAAATAAACAGCGATAAACGTCTGCGCTGCAAACCTAGGATGCTGTCTGAAGCTCAAACAGTAGAGACGATTAAAGACAGCTCAATCAGACCAGACTCATCGTGATGACGTCACACACACAAACAAACACACACATATCTTTTAGCACAGCAGACTAAAGCCAGCACAGCCATTTTTGACCACTCCAACACCTCACGCTGACCTTTTGAGAAGTGTGTTAATCTGAGTCTGAGAAAGAGAGGTAGAGCAGACATAAAAGATATGAAAAAGAATGCTTATGACATCATCAACGTTGCGTTTGTGCATTTGATGAGGACACCGGATCACCGGAGATATCAAAGGATGGCTGATTCTGTTTTGCATAATCATGCCTTGTGTCCTTAAACCCTGAGCTTAAACTTCTTTGCAGCCGTTTCCAAAGATCCTGCCCCGGAGCGGGTCAGTATTAAAGCTTAGATTAACCCATGCTTAATAACAGCCGAGCAAATCATTCAATGCCCACAAACACTCATCTTGCCAGTGTTTCTGCCGTTTAAAACCCTAAAAAATCTTCTGTATTACTAATTTTTTTTAAAAAGAAGAAGAAGAAGAAAAAAAAGCTTCCCTCCAATAGCTGAAAGTATATTGACTAAAGGTCACGTTTTCAGATAGTCCATAAGTAGTTTCATGTCAGCTGTTGTAAAATGTAATAATTTTACAACACACATTCATGAACCACCTGTTACTGTAGTAAAGAGATTTTAATAATAATAATAATAATAAAAATAATAATAAAAATAATAACAATAGGTGTATTATTATTATTATTATTGCAGAACAACACCATAAGACTGTAATAGTGACTTGACTTAATAGTAATATTTATGGGTGTCTTAATTTCTGAATACCACAGAGCTTTTATTTTGGCGTAAAGCACAGGGAGACCTTAAAGATTCTTGGTTGTTGCCAACAGGTTTACAAATGGTTCTAATTACAGATTTCAGAAGATGGTTGGCACACATGCATTTTAAAGTACGTTATAGGCTAATCGACATAAAACTCACAGCACTTGCAGAGATGCAGAGACACTGAAAACAGCTGCTTGTGTGTAAAACGCAGTGCTGCGCTTCACTTTGAAAAATGCTGCCTGTCAGACAATACATTTATGTGATATCTTTTTTTTTTCTTTTTTTTTAGTGATGTGCAAAACCATATATTTTTAAAAACCTACTAGCCGATTGTTGTCTGAGTGACTAATCAATTCTAAAGGGCATGTAGTAAGAGACAGAACTTCTCTGAGAAGGTTTCAGCTGGCTGTTGACAGTATAATTACTGTTAGGCTCATAACACACTAAAGCACAGCTCTCTGTCAGCACACTAAAACCGGATGAAGTCTGGCCTGCACTACACTGAAACTGGTGTCAAACCAAAAATGTTCTTGTGCAGTTCACTCAGAATTCGGCTGGCAAAGTAAGGATGTTACATGCTGAGGAGAAGGACAAGAGAGCGTACCTGCATTTGACAGGGAGCAACCCACTGTGCCATTTCATACTACATTTTTCCAAATCAACCCTTCTATCTCCAGTCTTAGTAGTTTATTTGTTGATTCCTTCCTCCATAAACATTGGTTTGTTTTTTCCCCTTGCCACAGGGGCAGAGAAGAGAAAGACGGGACTGAAAGAGATGGAGCAAAAGAGATGAGGATAAAATGACAAAGTAGAGGACAAGAGGAAATGCAGCAGAGGGAAACAAACAAAGAGAGACAGAATAGTGGATTTAACGGGAAGGGGTAGGTGGGATGGAGAAGTATGAGAGAGAGAGAGACAGAGAGAGAGAGAGAGAGAGAGAGGGAGATGGCCCAGAATAAAGAAAGCACACAGAGCAGATAGACGGTGACAGTCACATTATAGCGGAAGTCTCTGGAACATGTCTGTGGCTGATGGCGATATGCACAAAAGGACAAAAGGCTCTACTATTTTTTTCTGCTTTAGTTTACTTGTCTTTATTGACTTTGAATTACAAAAATTTTGCTTTATCATTTTATCATTACAAATAATAACAAACAATTAAAGTGACATTTATGAGTCATAATGGTATATTTTGTCATAAAACATTTGCCAAAAAAAAATTAGCCTGACTGGCCCAGGACTCTCAACACACTTTTAGCCATCATTATATTTGCACCCTACTGATTGATTCACAATTTTTCTGAGATTTACAACCCCAAATGTCTTTCTCCCAACTGTTACCCTGCATCTCACAAATGATAGACCTATCGAGAATAAATCTCTATGTGGCTGATCTCTACTGAAGGGATTACTCATTATTGGTACGGATGGCTTGTTTTTGCTGAGAGCAGCTCACTTAAAATAGTCCTGACCACTGAGAAACTACTGGTATGCAATGCTATAAAGTCATTACTGACACAGGTGAAGAAAAAAAAAAGAAAAAACCTGCACTGCCATTCTACTCAACAGTATGTGTACACTTAAGAGCTAAGATGAATACCCAATGAAAATTAACTGTCTGAAAATTAAGACTAACTGAAAATTAATCTTGTTCTTTTACTCACACACACACACGCATCTAAACTTGGAATGAGATTTCTAACCTGTTTTGTTATGTGTCACCAGAGAGACAGACCAGGCACAGCACTGGACTGCCACTACAACAAATGCACATTCCTTATCAGCCCATATTCTAGAGAACCCTCGTGAAATTCCATCTGGACCGGCAACATATCACCATGACATCATTGTTTGAAATACCACTTGTCTTTCTAATATTTAGAAACATGCAAGAGTGGAAACTCATGGCTAGCAGTCTCTCACTCACTAATACAATATCTCTAAATTTAAAGGACTAATATGTCCAGTTTCTTTACATTGTTTTTTTTTTTTTTTTTTTGCATTAAGCTCAGACATTGAAAATAGTGCTTATCGCATACTCTAAATGTGATAAAGGCCAGAGTCAGTAGGATAAACATGTAGCAGGCCAGTCAGACTAACAAGCCCACAGACCAAACTAAAGAGGATTCTGAGCAAAATGTCCATCTGATTCACTAATCCTCATTCAGACAGAGAATGAGCTCTGGGCTCTGTTTTGTTTCAGGCTGAGCAGACGCACAGATGCTCCAAAGGCCTGCAGTAACTACCGATATTATCAACAGAGCACTGTCTACAATCTCAGATGAAACGCCTAAAAGAAATAACAACTAGTGTCATTCCACTGGTCTTATTTGCTTTGCCTCAAGACAGTCATTATACAGATCCAGAAAAGACTCCTTTGTGATCATTTCTGTTGTGGACAATGTGTGCAAGCATTGGACTTAAATGCATCTTCCCTGTCAAAACAGCTACAGCCAACATGTATTTCCACACTGGTTTAAGAAGGACTATAAGGTAGACCACCTTGGTCGAAAAAACACATGAAAAAAACACATGACAACTGTTTTAAGAAATGTTACTTAAGCAGCAAATCAGCATTGATTGACAATGATTTCTGAAGGGTCGTGTGACACTGAAAACTGGAGTAATGATGCTGACAATTCATCTGTGCCATTACAGGAATAAATTATATTTAAAAAAGAAAACAGTTGTTTACAATTGTATTATTATCTGTATTATTATTATCAGTAAATATTTCCAGTCTTGGGGAGCATAAGACAGTTCAAAAACATTAGAATAATTAAATTCCATTAAAAAATGAACATGACAGTTGCATATACACTTGGATTTTAGACTATTTAAGATAATCGGCCAGCGACCTGAAAAATCACAAAATCGCTTGATGTAACATCACGTAGCTGAAGTATAGTGGTTGTGCAATGCATCAAAAACAGAAGTGAGACATCCATTAACTTAATTTATACGCAATGCAATCAGGCACTTGCAGTATAGACATCTCCATTATTTATAATGGGAGAAATATGATGATGTCATAATGGCCTTTGTATATCTAACCTGTCTGCTCTGACTGGCTGCTATTCTTTTGCTGCTTTTCAAGCACTGATATTTCCTTTAGGATATGCAAATCAAGTTACCTTATGCTTTACATAACAGCCAATTATTGAGATCATGATGTAATATGAAAACCTCTCATTACAGGACTATGGCAGTTCAGCTAACTCAGAGACCTGCTGTTTTTAAGAAGCTCAGTCACAATAGATGGTCCCACCACTCTGTTTGTCCCACTGTAACACACAATTCTCACTCCACATCTCTGCCTATACCTTTTTCTCTTACAAAATCCATGCAGAAAAGCCCTCAAAACTGCAGCCCTCTCTCTTTCTGTTTACCCAGATTAAGTCAATGCTCAAATTGAGGTTAATACCTAGATAAACATATTCAGTCGTGTAAAACAAGGTCTGGACAAGCAGCTCAGGCTGGAGCTTCCATTTATTTTTGATACTGCTGTAAAAGCACTGTATCTCATAATGAAATTCCTTTAAATAAGCTCCTTGCTCAGTGATTCAAGACCGATTCACTGACCACACTGACCATTAGCTTCACATCTCTGTTCCCCTGAAGTTTAAGTGCACCCTCAGCCAAGAAACCCTGCATATGTATGTGTATGTCAAGTATACTTCAGTTTGGATAACATTTAACATATTCGTAATGTGTTCAAAATATATTCCATTTGATAGCATACAATTAAGTTCTGTTGCTGAACACTAATGAAGATATTTTGAAAAATGTTGGTAAATCAATGGGGACCATCAACTGTTTGGTTACCAACATTCTATAAAATATCTCATTTTATGTTCGACAAAACCCATACAGGTTTGATACAGCTTGAGAGTGAGTAAATGATGACAGAATTTAAATTTGTGAGTGGACTATCCCTTTAAATGAAACATCATTAAAACTACACATATGCATACTTTCAAAAGAACTATGAAAGATATGCATGTAAATAAAAGAATATATGTATGCAAATTAGTGTTGTCAGTTTAACGTATTAAAAATATTTAACGCAAATAAACACAGGACCGGTGTCCTGACATTTTATCCTACCCGTCAGATTTTCCTACCCGGGTTTACTGCGCATGCGCACATCAATATCGCGTCCTTTTTCTCATGCTAAACAACAATATTTAATGTATCTGCATTACTGTAAGGGAAGGTTTAGAGTTGGGGTAGGTGCAGACTTTAATAAAAACACAATCTAATTGGTAGAAAAGAATATTTATATTTGATTTCCTGTAGCTGTATCCCTTCTAGCTACAACCGCGAATATAACACATAATTACTATATTTGCAGTACTGTAAGGGTAGGTTTAGGGTTGTGGTAGGTGTAGACGTTAATAAACCATAACTTTACAGTAGCATTTTACGTTGTCGAATTGTACTACCCACTGTTTTAGTGGGAAGTAGGAAAATCTGTCAGGGTAGGACAAATCGACAGAACACCGGGGCTAGGGTTGGCCACTCCACTCATTCTTTTCTTGACAAGAATATTAGAACGAAGACACAGAACATCTTTATGACCACATCAAACAAGAGTGGAAAAGGTACAGGTGACGAGGAGCTTCAGTAGCTTCACAAAAGAAAGCAGGCACAGCACTGGACTGCCACTACAACAAATGCACATTCCTTATCAGCCCACATTCTAGAGAACCCACGTGAAATTCCATCTGGACCGGCAACATATCACCATGACATCATTGTTTGAAATGATGTCATTGTTTCCTGGAGCACCCCAGTACTGTCTCCCTCAAAAAAACAAAGGAAAGAAGAGGAAATCAATAACTTTTGTAGCTTTAAGGATACATCTATTTTAAATTTGGAATTTAGAGTTTGATCATTTTAAAATTCAATTTCTATAGATTTCCTACTTGCTGAGAAGGGCACAGCTAAATATGAGATTTATTATAATGGGTTTATGTAAAAATTGTCTTAAGTTCACTTAAATGAAAAGTTGTTATTTTTTAAAGTCTAATAAATGTTCAAATTGAATTTTGACTATTGAAAATTATTAAATAAGGGGAAAACACATATCAGTTATACTCGCCTTCAGTAGTAAAAAGTGCCATTAAACAGATATAAAAATATATATTGTCTTTATGTTGTCTCTAAATTAATTTGAAGATTGAATATTAAATTATTGCAATATAAAAGAATATTTTTAAAAAACTTTAATGTTAAGTGTGATTAATCGCGATTAATTACGAATAATTTCAGAAAATAATGTTTTTTTGTTGTTGTTTGTTTCTTTGAGTGACAGCACTAATGCAAATAACATGTTGTATGCTTTGCAGACTTTATGTAAACCATTCCTTCAAGAAAAGACTCTTTATTATAGAGCCCTTTCCATTTTAGATGCCTGTTATAAGCTTCTGCTCTAAATATTACTTATTTTTTGTGTCTTGAAGAGACATAGAGATAAACAGGTTTGAGATAAATGGATGAGGAAATTTGTCATTTACTGCTCTGTGGTGACAAATGACGTGCACAAGAATTCCAACTTTTTTAGCGTTTCATTGCAAAACAAACTGACAACAGCAGCAATAGTCAAATTACTCTCAGCAGAAATTGCCTCTGGAGCTGAAGCTAATAATGTTCGGGCCAACTACTTCTGGGAAAGGTAAATGGGCACTGACAGCTAATTTCAGCATTCGTTAGAAAAACTGTTTGAGGATTAGTTTACACAAAAATGACAAATCTTTAATTTACTCATCCTCATGTTGTTTCAAATCCATCTGACTTTCTTTCATATTTGGAACATGAAAGTAGGAATTTTGTACTGGTAGCTTTTTTCAGTGCAATAATGATTAATGGGACCTAGAGCTTTAAAGCTTCAAAAATGAATCAAAAGCTCCATAAAAGTGGTTGATATGAAAACAGTACCATAATACTAGTTATATGATAGCTCATTTTATTTTTCACTGATAATTTTCCTCTCCAGTAAACTACAGTTGCTACAACCAGATCAGTAAGTAATTGAATCGGTTTGAAAATGTATTCTGATTCATAACCAGTCGCTTTACCAGGTTTTGTAAACTGGAGTAGTGATTAATTTAAAAGATCTGACTCAAGAGAACGATTTGGTCGTGAATCAGACAGACAGACAGAGGCTGAACCATCAAGACTGTACCAACAAAAGCTAGTCAACGGATGTCAAAATCTTCAGTGAATAATGACTTTACTTCTGTTCTGTTCTTTACACAAACTTGACTTCAGAAGAGTTGAAACAGTATGCAAAAGTTGTATACAGTGCAAAAAGTATGATAATTTAATTAGAAACGGAACACATTTAAATTTGTTAGATGTCAAAATGGAAATCTTGATGCCATTTTCTTGTGCAATTCAGTAAATCTCTTTCAACGCACAGGCATATGAGATCTGTCCTTGGGTTGATTACAGACATATTGCATGAAAACGCCAAAGAGAAAAATGGTCTATTTCGAAGATTAATGTTCAGACATGATGAAACAGGATTGTTGTTTCATTCACTGTGCTGAATTTCCCAGCATACAGAGAAAAAGAAAAAAGAAAAAACGGTTGTCTGAAATTCATATTTTGGAGTAGCTGATATTGTTTGAACGCCACAGCTTGGTTTCACATCCGGAAATCAATTCAGAAGGGAATCCTAATAATAATTGGGCAAAGTTTAAAGTGTGCAGTTTTATAGATGTTCTTAAATTACAGGTCACGGTGACTTCTACAGTCCTATTGATTTCCCTCAGTAATAGAACTCAAGCCAGCCAGCCAGCCAGGAGGAGGAGTGACCATCTGTCCAATGCTGTGACTGCTGACACCTCAAAAGGAGGTAAATGGGCTCAGCTTGCCCAAACAACATGATGTACAAAGACTGGTGATCACTTCTGTAACTGGGTGCTTTAAACGCAAATAGTGGAGCTAAAACATTCATTGAACCCCTCATAGATTTTGGCTTAGGTAACCACAGTTAATTAAGAAAGTTAATTAATGTTGAAAATCTCAAAGATAGAGGGTCAGGGAAGCATTTGGGGAAAAAAAGAGAGTGAGTAAAGCTAGAGGCAGAGGACATATCTAAAAGACGATGGAGTACAGCTCAGTATAATATACCTTTCCTCCAAATATCGAATAAGTATTTGTGCTATAGAATTCCCCTCAAGGGTGCTGAATGTATGAGAAGAAAATGGAGAGGATAAAGTATATAGTCCAGAAAAGAGGTGGTGGTAGTGTGAGGTGGGGTGACAAGGGCTAGCATTTTCTTGAGTAGACAGACTTTTTATCCTGACTTGAAGCAAGAAGTCTGGTAATCATTGCATCTCATTGTGGACAAAGAGAGGGAATGAATCAGACCATTTTTGGTTTTAAGATTAGTTTTCATTGATACATAAAAATAGGTGAAAAACAATGCCTAAAACACTGAATTGTCCTCTTTCGTAACTTAAAATGTATTCAACCATTTTTGACTATGGGAGTACCATGTGTAGGAAAAAAGACGGGAGGAAAAATCCATATATTCAAAAATAAATATAAGGATATTGCACATTTGTATTGCATAAGTGGGGAACATTTAACTGTTCATGAGGTAGATTGCCTGGTGGAAGAAACTGTTCTTGTGCCTGACTGTCCTGGTATTTGCGGCTCTGAAGCGCTTGCCAGATGGCAAAAATTTCAAAGATGGGGTAACTTGGACGTGGGGGATCCAGAGTGATTTAAAAATAGCCAAGTTAACACTCTAAATCCATGCAAAATCAGTAAATGTCTTTTTTTTTTTTTTAAATAACAACGACCTTAAACCTTCTGTCTATAATAATAATAATTATAACAATAATAATAATTATCATCATGAAATTTACAGTAAATATTATAAGTACAGATCCTAGTGCAAAGGAGGAACCCACAACAAAAATTAATTATACAAAAGAACGAGAAATGAGGAAGGAAAGAGAGAGAGACTGCAGGATGAGAAAGGAGATGACTCCTACAACGTTTGGGTTGGAGAAAGAAAGGAACTAAAGAAAGCAGGAGATACAGATGAAACCAAAGAAGAGAAGGATAATTTGATGCAGTCTAAAAAAGCTTCTGTTGATTATCACACTCTCACATGCTCGAGAAAGAAAATGAGACTAGTTTTACTAGTGCCCTTTAAAAGTCTCCAGGGAGACGCTGGGACAAAACTGGTCAGATCAAAAATAATAGCTTTCTGAATGCTAAAGTGAATTGAGAAATAACTTTTGCTTTTCACAAAATAAAATAAAAAAAAAACATTAAATAAAGTATCAAATAAATGCGTCAAAAGAGTTCTAAAATACTTTGCATATCAAGTGCTGCTTGCAGTCAATCAGAAATTCGGATTTGTTTGTCTTGCTTAAGTTATATCTCGCAGCATCATTGGTTCAGTTACTTCTGGAGTGCTGCAGACAGTTTCTCGCACTGTTTCCAAACTCAAAGACGCCGCTGTTTGCAAACAAGAAGATCAGAGATGTGTTTTTTTGCTCAGCATCTCTCAGAAAAACATAGACAGTAAACTGCAGTCTTGTTCTCAGTAAATGCTTATCACTACTTGCGGTGCAGACTTTTAAAAAGCAACTGTTTCTCCAAGGTAGACCCTGCCCTTTTGCACTGCCTTCCTAAAATTCTCTGAGCATATGGCTCTCAGAATATCAATCGCAACTGACAACAAGAAGATCTGCTCATATAATGCATTGGTAGCTACATTTATGATGCAAAGCCAGGTAACTTGACTTTTTCCTGAAAATATCAAGAAGTGAAAATAGTATAACAGTGCACCAGAAAAATCTATATATAGAGAAACTAGGAAAACTGATATAAAAAAATATTAGTGTTTCTAATCTTTGTACTGTGCTGAAAACCGTTTACCAAATTTGGTGTTCCTGGGCAAAAATGACTAGCCTTTTAAAAAGTGCATAGGTTTCTTTTTGGAAGTGACAAATCAACAGGAACCATGTTTCTGTGTGAGTCAATTTATCACTGTTAGGACTCAGTTTAATGCTTCCTCTTTTATAAATGAATGAGAATATGATCAAGTTGAGTAAAAAGTACAACTTCTACATGAAACCTGATGGGGAACTTCCACGAACAAAAGCTACATCTGCATCCCAGTGGGCATAGCACAATGTTCTTGGGCACATTAGCATTGATGTAAATTGGTGTTTCAAGTCTTTCCGCATTTGTCACTGCTAGCATTACTCCCATTACTCAGATTACGGTGCTTAAGCAATCATAAAGTTCATAATGTCAGCAAAAAATAAGTGGGAGTGTTCATGAAATGTGCATATGGTCTGTGGTATATGCTCAAGATAATACAACATAAATTAATATAAATAAAGGTACAGATAAGAGAAAAACAATGTCTTAGATCTAGGTCAAGACATTTTTTGTTCAAGGCTTTTTCTGTCTAGTTCATCCTTTGAAAGATGCCTCATTTCAGCATTACACTTTATAATTACCAGGTATATGTCCTTCGATCTTTTGCTATGAATCAGTGGAAAGGCACTCAATAAAGACAATAAAAAGTTTAATTAAAGGCAATTTCACCTTTTTCTTTAAAGTCTTGTCTGAAAACCATGTTATGGGCACATTTATAAGCAGACTTACAAATAGAAAAGCAATTAACTTATTAATTATTTTGAAACTGCAAAAAAATGTAGGTGATAAATCTGTTGAAAATAAACCAAAGACATGTCTAGAAATATTTTACTCCTGAAAATTTGAGCAAAATATAGTCTCTGTACATTTACAAAGTATTTAGACATTTACACTACCGTTCAAAAGTTTGTGGTTCTAACGTTTTTAAATGAAGAAGCTATATTACGCTCACCAAGGCTGAATTTATTTGATCAAAAATATAGACAAACAGCAATATTGACAAAATAAAGTTTTCTATTTGAATATATTTGAAAATGTATTGTATTAATCTGCCGGCAAAGCTGAATTTTCAGTAGCCATTATTTCAGTCTTCAGTGTCATGTTTCTTCAAAAATCATTATAATATTATGATTTGGAGCTCAAGAAACATTTTTGATTATAATTGCTGAAATGCTGCTTATGGGAACAGTGATACATTTTTACAGTTTTAAGATAACATAAATCATTTAGAATGAATTGTTTTTTGTTTAGTTTTTAATGTAAAACTATAAGTGTGTTTACTGTCACTAATTGATTATTTATTATGTGCTTGATGAATAAATGCATTGTATATATATATATATATATATATATATATATATATATATATATATATATATATTAAATACATAAAAATTACTGACCCCAAACATTTGGACAGTATAGTGTAGGTCACACAAATTTCACTTTTATTTGGACAGTATAGTGTAGGACACACAAAATGTTTTTTCCTGTCATTCAGTGCAGTGAGTGCGCTTTCACATCGGAAAGTCTCTCTGTCTAGCTGGGTTCTTTATTACTGCTTGTTTGTCTTAGCAAACAGAGCCCCTCGCCTGGAGACACCATAGCGACCAGATTCGCTGAGATCACGCACACAGGGCGTCCCAAAGAGCTGACACTGGGCAAATCTGCTCTCCTGGTACTCACTATAAAGCACATTATTTATGTGCAATGCCAGTCTATTTGATTATGATAACAGCAGCTAAAGAATTCAAACTTATCTGCTTTTGAGTGAATGCAAGAAATTGTTGCTATCTGCCTACTGTACCCAAAACATAATAAACACTGTGCATATAAAAGCATGTACAGCTCTTTAAAAGCCTGTTGACTTACAGTGTTGATAAAAGCCCTGACATGACTGTGGAGGCTGTAATAGCATTGCACACCTCCCTGTCAATCAAATGCTGGACTTCTAAATGCAGCCTCGCTGTTGCCCTTTAACCCATTTGGTTTCTTCTTACAAATCTATACGGCATGAAAACATCTACACTCGGAGTGAGCAAATAAAACACTGCCATTATGATCAAGGAAGCGGGCCATACAGTCATCTTCATTGATTAGAATGGGAACATCCCTGTTTGTAACTTTGTTAGCAGTATAAACAGGGTGTTACAATGTGCTGTTGACTGTGAGGGACAGAGCGAATTCAAATGTTTTGTTGTTACACGTTGACTGAGGGGAATCTAGAAATTCACCTAAGAAAGTTTAGGATTTGTATTATGCAATTTGCAATACACAAACCCACTGAATCCCAATGACAACATTTGAGAAAACTTCTCTTTTGAGTTTGAAGAGTGTAGAATGTTAACTATAAATAAATGCAGACTATCTTGATTTCACATGGACATTTTTGCTTGGCTGTTGTGAAGTGTCACGTGACATAAGAGTTAGGAAGCAAGTAAACCATAGATACAGCTGCCATGTTTGGTATATACTGTATAATATATATATATATATATATATATATATATATATATATATATATATATATATATATATTAATCTTTCCTCTTAGATCACCATTGTAATTCCAGATGCCTAGCAAAAAAATAAAAAAATAAAAATGATAGAATAAAATAAAATAAAATAAAATAAAAAAACACTCAACTACAGTTTTGAGGCTTTAATAACAAAAAATAAATAAATAATGATAACAATAATAACACATGCCGTTTGATTCATTGAGCAATCCTATGAGTAATTTCACTTAGTGGAATACAAATGGGATCAAATGAAAAACTCATTATGTATACCTTGGCATAAGTTTTAATGATTCACAACTACTGTTTTTGGGCTTATTTTACCATTATAGAATCACAATATAGAGGTTAGATAAGTTAAACATGCATTGTACATGAAATTTCTAACAGCTTGTCCTTTATTTTACATTCAGATGCTACTGAAGTGTTTTATCAATAATTAAACACTGTTTGCGTTCAGTTTATGAACCAAAAAAGCAGGGCTCAAGGCAAAAGCCCCACTAAACATGACCTGTACTTAATGTGCAATTTAATTTTTTGTATATTATATTTTTTTATGTATTTAATCAAATCTACATCACATACATTACATTTAGTCCTTTTGCAGATGCTTTTATCCAAAGCGACTTACAAATGAGGACAATGGAAGCAATATAGTCATAGGTTTGGATAGCGTATTTAATTGGCCAATCTGATTCAGGTAAGCAAATTGTGATAACGTGAATAATACAATGACGTTAAGCGAGCTAACTTATTTAAAGAAATTCCATGTTTTTAAATGAAATTTAAACCAAAGGTCTTCAACCCTGCTCCTGGGGACCCACTGTGTTGCAAAGTTTATTTCCAACCTGCTTCAGCACACCTGGCTTTGTGTTTTCAAGCAATCTTGGGCCTAGTCCACACGGACACGGGTATTTTTATAACCAGAGTTTTTCCTCCTGCGTTTAAAAAAAAAATCCCGTCCACATGAAAACGCTAAAACATGCTATCAAGCGGTGTCAAGAGCATGCCACACCAGCAGGCGGCGATATAACCCAAATTGTAAAGTCACCTTGGCCAATCAGAAGCAGTCAGCAGCGCACAATCTGACGTCAAACAAAGCGGATAACGGCGCACACACTGACGTCGCAAGGCAAAAACCCCGGTTATACTGTCCACACGACAACACTGCAACCGGCGTTTCTGAAAATGCTCACCCTGGCCGTAGTTTTCAAAAATGTTCGGTTTCGGTGCCCTGAAACTGCGTTTTCGTGTGGACGAAAGAAAAAATCATGGTTATAAAAATACCCGTGTCCGTGTGGACAGGGCCTTGAGAAGCTTGATTAGTGCTTCAGGTGTGTTTGATTAGCTCTGCAGAACAGGGTTGAATACCTCTGATTTCATACAGACGTACCAACCCTTTAAGCACTTGCCATTTACGCCACTAGCACTGTTAGCTAAATGGAAATTACAAAAAAAAAAATAAGTGAAGTTTCTAGTTATGACATGTAAACCAATAAAAATGTGATCCCTCTGATGGCATGGTTCATCGACACAGTCCTCGAAACGCAACGGAAACCACCTAAGCAATTACTGTGTTAACTATAAAGATAACTATAATGATAATTAGTGTCCACACCAACACACAATATCATTCTGTTTATTATAAAAATGCACCCCAGCTTTGTTAATGTTTTGCTTTAAATGTTCTGAAAGTTATACCAACCATATCGTTCCTCAATGTTGCTATAATTAAAGCTGCGATTTGGGTTCTCACAGAATTAGAACAATTAAAATGTTATAGTTATCGTTAAAGTTATCCTTAATGTGAAAGGACCTTAAGTGAGAATATGTGTTTTGACTTGTAAATACTTTTCTAGTCAACAATGAATGTCATGTTGAAATATATACAGTTCATATGGGGGGGGGGGCATCCTTTTGTGCCACAAGCTTTTGGGGTTTTAAAAAAATGTAGAAGGATCTGAAACAAATGCCACAAAAACCAAGACCACCTCCAACTCACATCCTTCAATTGGAGTATTTGACATAAATTTGATGACACACAATGCTACGTTTTGTTCTATCTATTTATTCTTTGTTGTTGTTGTTGTTACTTTTAGAAAACCATATCCTCATGATAGTAGGGGAAAAAAGGAGCCTATGAAAATCAATTCCATGCAAGCCAAATATTATTCTGTATTAAAAAGAAAAAATTCTAACACTGGGTTTCATCCAGCAACAAGAACCGACAAAATATCTCAATGTCATAAAGTCCAAAGTTGTATCTTATTGCAAAACTTTAATATTTACTTCTTAGAAACGATCCTAAACACATCTTCCCCTACCATTTAAATATAAAATGGAACACAACAGTAATTGTACACAAACAATAACGGGACATTAAAGACGGGAGGCGCTCCGACAATGAGGATGGAAGGTGCACAGACCGCGGTTAGTCGAACCAATGCTTTTTATTATTACAGTACACCATGCGTATGCAAAACAACGTTCGTTATCACGCGGATAATATTCTGTTACTATTCTATAAAAGCAAACCTTTATTTAACCTAATATGAGCTGGTTAGCCGGTATGCTAGCAGGCTGCAGATGGGAGGCACTGGCCATCATCTCGCTGCTGGAATAACTGTAGATTTATACAGCTGAGGGATGCATTAGACAGTCGCTTCAGGGGATTTATATATATATTTTTCATCTGACATCTTATTTTTTCCTATTTAAATGAGCGCAATAAGGCTGGGGTGCACAAGCCTCTCCTTTCTCACACATCTTAATAACGGTTTGCTTGTTCCAAAGTGGCTTCCATAGATCTCACCTTCAGTGATGACAGTCCCGGTACAGGAACAAAAACACTTCCGAGGAAATACGATGGTGTGATTTATTTCCAAACGTACGGCTTTCCTAACCTAGCCAGCAAGTTTAAACAAACCAGAAAATCCGCCGGCTCGCCTCTGAAGTGATGGAAGCAGAATGAATCCACGCGTTGCTGTGGGTATCTAGGAAATGCTCGTCTCTCTGCCGCTCCCTGCCAAATAATGACCCCTCCCACCGAATCCCCAGCCACACACACGACAGGTGCTGAGTATGCGCGCTCCCTTCTTGCTAAATAGTGAGCCGCGCGTTGGCTCTGTAATGCGCCTGCGCCGTGAACACGGCGAGAAAGAGCGCAGCCTGGGATGGGCGGGGCGAAGATGGTGCTGCGCATCTTTGTTGAATAGTGATGCTGAGCTGGATGATGGTGCGCGTGCTCAGTGACGTATGCTTTTTTCAGTTAACCGTCGTCTGGTAATGTGTATTATTATTATTTTTTTTTTTTTTCTTATTGAGAAACAGGTCTTCTGTGTTTATGATAAGCATAAACAAACGCCAATCTTGATTTGTTTGATTGTTTGTTTGGTTTGTCGGTTTTAATTTGAAAAAAAAAAAAAAAAAAAAAAAAACATTCATTCACTAGTAGGCTAGTCAACTTTTTTTTGTTGAATAAAGATACTGGTATTTAGGTAACTCAAAATTGACTAAAAGCTAAAATTGTGCACTGGTAGATTACAATAGCAGCCAAAATGACCACTTAAGAAAAATTGGCCTATCAGCTACACTTTTTTTCCTGAAGCTGACAATATCAAAGACGCTAAGTCTTTCTCGATAATATTCCTTTTGACTGAACTCTCATTTACAATTATGTTCAGATAAAAAAAATAAAAAAAAACTCTTGTTAATGTGTTGCTTTAGGTTGTTTTATTGCTTCAATACAGTACAAGTAGTTGCATAGAGCTGAGTGAAGATTCAGCAAAAATTTTAAACATGCATGTTATAATAACAAAGGAGTGAGCAAATTACAACAAATTTCATTTCTGGGAGAAATATTCCTATTCATGTATTCCTGAATACAGGCCACTCTCTGTCCCCAGTGAACCCGGGGTTGTGGACATCATTGTTCTTTCAGGCATATGTTCACCATGCTGTGCAATGCTGTGTCAGTTATATATAAATATACATCAGACATCTCTTAGCACCAGAGGGACAGATATTTTCAGAACAATGCTACACAAATCCTTACCAGCTCTCAACAAGCAGCTTTTGATGATAAAAGCAGTATTCCAATATGGTGACTTCACTGAACAGACAGGAATCTACAGTGAATTATCTGAAGGCTTATACAGCCTTACTGTTGTAACAACAAACTGTTAGCTTTTTTGTTGTAGTCGTTTATTTTTTGGTTTGTTTGCTGATACGCACACTTCCACCTTGCCAGAGATTGGCAGTAAGCATAACAATTGTGCTGAATAATTGGGAGGTTTACATATTTATAAAGCTGTAGTAAGCTAGTTTAGCAGAAAGACCTTCAATCTAATGGAAAACAGAGATAATTTTGGAAGGATAAATGTGTCCTATAAAAAGAAAATTAAATAAATTAAAAAAACAACACCGGTGCATGCACATTTGGTCTATGTTTTGGCAATGTTGTAAAATAAGTTAACGAAATGGTTCACAAAACACTGAAGGAATAGTTCATACAAAGATGATTTGAAATTGTCCAATATTTACTTACCCTCAGTCCATCCAAGATGTAGATGAGTTTGTTTCTTTGTCGGATCAGATTTGAGAAAATGTAGCTTTAGATCACTTGCCCACCAATGGATCCTCTGCTGTGAATGGGTGCCAACAGAATGAGAGTCCAAACTGCTGATAAAAACATCACAATATTCCACAAAACTTAACAGTCCATCAGTTAACATCTTGTGAAATGAAAAGCTAGTGGTTATTAATAAAAAAATGCAGTATTAAGGTATTTTCATTTTAAAACATCCACAGGAGTCCATAATCCAGAACACATCCTCCAGTAAAAAAGTCCATCTCAAATTGTCCTCGTACATCAAAATCTAAATATTTGTTGAGGGCCATTTTGGACTTAAATTTTAGCCTGAAGCAACATTTTGAAGTTAAAAACATCTTAATAATTAATTTGTTTATTACAAGCATGCAGCTTGCACTTCAGAAGATTATTATTTGTGGATTACTGTGTTTTTGTCTGGACTCTCACCTGTTCACTGCAGAGGATCCATTGGTGAGCAAGTGATGTGATGCTACATTTCTTAATTCAGGAGAAGAAACAAACTCATCTACATCTTGGGTGGCCTCATTTTTTTTTTCAGAAAATGTTAATATTTGGGTGAATTATCCTTTTAATAAATCATTCTATTAAACCAGATATTTTCAATTTATTAGTTGATCTGTTGCAAAACCTGACTGATTCGGTTATAAACATCAACTCACTGACTGTTATCCAGTTAGAGTGATTTTTTTTATTTAATAGCTCACTTTTTTCTCGAGGGTGAGTCCATTTTTGGTCAAACTAATCCTTATTTAAAATCAAAAGATGTTTCAAACACTTCATTTTTTTTCCCCTCTTCTCAAACCAGTACAGACCATCTGACCTCAACCTTAAACAATTCAGATTAAAAATGAACTCTGACATGCTCAAGTAAAGTAGCATCTACAGTAGCAGCGTGTATCACATTATCAACAGTCGCCTTTAAACTATCCTGTTTTGCTTACTGAAATTAATGCACAGTAAATTTGTTACAAAGTAACAACCTAACCACAAAATCTGAAGGTCATGACCAACGTTCTGCTTCAGATGCATCACATTTCAGACTATGTTTACAGACATCAATACTAAAGAGGGTTCAGCTTGTGCACTGTACATTTGTTGTATTCAGAGATAAATCGCAGATCCTGGAGTTAGTAGGCAATTACAAAAAGCTGAAGTTGTGCTTTAAATGGGAAAAAGGACTAAACTTGAGTTCCAGCCAAAATTTTAGGTCAGTTGTGAGTGACTTTAACGCACCCTCTGGGACGCAATAAACTTAAACATGCTTGCTGAATTCAGTGAAAATTAACCGGTGGGGTCGGCACAGGTGGCTTTACAGTTCAGTAATAAATATTATAAAGCTGCACCATTACCCTTTGCCTTCTGTTCAGCTATGAGGGTAAATTACATGGTCACACACCGCTGTCTTGGGTCTGGCTGTATGACAGCAGCCCAGCTCAAACCGTTTGAGAGTTGGGATGTTAGTGGACAGCATCCCGGGGGATGGGGGACGGGGGGTGGGGGGTGGTGGGTGGGGGAATGGTGACTATAACTGTCTGAGGGAGAGTCTTAGTCCTGCCCAACCCCTCTCAGACCCACCATCTGCTGCTTTCCACTCTCTTCATCTGGAACAAATCAGTTATTGAGAAGACAACAGTCTGAGAAAACCTGATTTCTGTTTGTTTATTCAATATGTACATTTGCTTCTAAATCACCCATGGTGTAATGATAATTACTGTATATATAATTCCATATAATTATTTTTTTCATTTACAATTACAGTTAGTAATTGTATTTAACTCTCCATTCAAAATATGCATGCTTTGCATTTGACATGCATTTTGGTCTTAAAATGTCAAAATAAGCTTCAAGTCGTTACCATTGCTTGCTGCATTAGGTATGATGAACTAAAGGCACTTTTTTAAAGGCAATGATTTCTGAAGGATCGTTTAGCACTTAAAACAGGAGTAATGGCAACTGAAAATTCAGCTTTGCCATCACCGGAAGAAAAAGCATTTTGAAACATATTAAAATAGAAACTGTTATTTAAATTGTAAATAGTATTCCACAATATTACTGTTATTACTGTATTTTTCACCAAATAAATGCAGCCTTGGTGAGCATAAGAAACTTTCTTAATTTCATAAACAAAAAATTAAAAACTCTTACCATCCCCAAACCTTTGAAATGTAGTGTATGTATAATAGAAATGAACATTAACTATGATTAAGAAATGCTGTAAAAGTATTGTTTATTGTTAAGTCATGATACCTAATGCATAGTTTAGTCAAACAACACGATTCACAAGTACTGTATATAATCATGTACAACAGTTGTTTTCTGTAATACATACAGTATAAGAAGACGGAATCATACACTGGGGGCCCCAGTCTGCCCATCTGTTGAGTACACAAGTTTAAAGCCAGCATGTGGCCCAGTTGGACACCAAAACGCTGATCATGTCAGGGTGGAGCCATACTAGGCGATTGTTGCATCATCAACCTGCTATGACTACCCTTCCACTGAGTCTTCAAAATAATAGGTTTAAAACAAAGGTAATCACAATCTTCATAGTACTGCTGAGACTGCATGTGAAACAAAGACTTTTGCCAAAGTTTGTGGTTGAGTTATTACCTTTGGTCTTTTGGTAGACGCCATAAGAAATGAATTAGTTCAAATTGATGTAGTAGGAAGCACAGGACTGGTGGGACAGCTGTAATAGCATATCTAGTGATGCAATACTGGGCGTGTTGACTGCAATTTTGGCCTTTTGGCAATGTGTGGTTTAGCTTCTGTCACAGCACACACCTGTGGATAATAAAAAAAAGAGAGAAAAGTGTTAATGTGTGTGAGAAAATGCTACCTGCTGTGATAAAAATCCTTGAGTGTTTCACTTGCCAATATGAAATCAAACAAAAGCATATCAGCAATAAATAAATAGATAAAATAAAAGCATACAGCGTAATTCTAAGACTCTACTTACTGATAAATAAGCATGGGCAGAAGGTGCTCTGACCTAGACTTAAAATAATGGCCAATCAGCTGCCATCATCATGTGTCCCAAATGAAACATAAAGAAAAGTTCAGTCAGTTTAATCACTCAGCACACAACTTAATTGAATCAATGAGCATAGCACAACAGTTTTCTAATGTCATTTAACATTAGCAGACATCTTCAATTAGCTTCTGTATTAAAATAAAGTGTTAAAGTTAAAAGCCACTTCAATTTTATAGAGAATATTTTGTTTCATAGATAAAGTTTAATTTTCCTGTTATCTCAGTATTAATAAAAGTTCACATCTTTCACTGTAAAAATAATTAAAAAATAATGTGATTATATATTTGTGTATATATATATATATATATATATATATATATATATATATATATATATATATATATATATATATATATATATATATATATATATATATATATATATATAATTTTTTTTTTTTTTTTTTCAAAGGTGTAAATACAACAAAAATTATTGGTGTATGATTTGCAAGAAAATACAAATTCGGTCTTGAGCTAAAAGGTTTTTGTTTTTTAGTACAATCTCAGCTTTCAACTGTTTTCTTTTTTTTTTTTTTTGCATGACAATATGGTTCGAACATTTGGGATCGCAATGTTAGCACAATTTACAAAATCTTTTATATTTTAATATATTTTCAAATGTAATGTATTCCTGTGATGCAAAGCTAAAATTTCAGTCTTCAATATCACGTGATCCTTCAGAAATCATTCTAATATGCCATTTTTTCTATAAAATATTTTTTTTTCTTATTATTATCAATATTAAAAACAGTTGTCCTGCTCAGTATTACTGTGGAAACATGATACATTTTTCAGAACTCTTTGCTGAATAGAAAGTTAAAAACCATTATGCCCCACTAAGTGTAAACACAATAGTGTTTGAGTGGTCCAACACTGGCTCAACCAATGATATATTTGTGCCACGACAGGCTAATTGTTCCATTTCAGTAACACCTGATGTGGGACAACATTTAAAGTCAACACCCAAGCACTCTCTCAGTGTGATTTTCATACGCACTAAGGGCCCACACTGCCATAGAGTCATTCATCATTACAGTACTAACTATTTGTTACCTTCCACATCCATGAGCAGAGCTTTCAGGTTCACAGTGTGCTCATCAAAGTGTAAATGACCTTACATGTACCTTACTTTTACAGCTGTAGCAGCCAATCCAGCTTCAGAGCTAGTCCAGGATCAACATTTTCACACGAATGGAGTCTGCATGAAGGCAAAGACTTAATGTTGCTATGGTTGTATTTTTGATTTTGCAGAACATAAAAGGGGATTTTAAAATAATTCTAGCAAGGCAATGCAAGTCTCATGTTTCATACAGTTTATTCAAAGTGCTTTATATAGGCATGATAGAGGAATACAAATTAAAATAAAATAAACAACATGTAAAGCAGCTGAAATAAACAAAAAAATACAAAACAAAAGCACTCACACACAAAAAATATACAATATACAAAAATATTATTCATTATAATGAACCTTATCCCTATAAGTACTATATCACAGATATACTATTATAGTTTGAGTAAGAACTATATTTTATATTTTTCTTTTCATTTTAAAGTGTTACCAATTTGTTGTGTTATGTTTAATGTCTTTGTGACGAGTGGGGCGGGGCCGAGGGACATGGGAGCGAGGCCGGTGGAGTGATTGGAGATGAGCTACACCAGTTCGACCCACCGGTCTCGAGGCCCACGGAGGAGATGGAAGGATATAAAACTGGAGCGACGACAGTGAAGGACGAGAGAGGACCAGGCCTTGGCTTTTAGTTGTGTTTTGGTTTTTATTTGCGCGCACCAGTCGTCCGTGAGGGGCTGGTGCGCTGTTTTGTGTTTATTTTGCTTTATTAAAATGTTGTTTGATTGTCCGCCGATTTCCGCCTCCTTCTTCCCGACGATTAGGAAGTTTAATTCATTACAGTCTTTTTTTTAATTTTTTTATTTAGCCTTAGTTATTTTAGTACATCAACTTAAAATGAGAAGTTTTGTCTTGCCAACAATATGAAATAAGTTAAATATTTTATTTGTCTACTATCTGTCTACTTATTTTATTTAACAATAATAACCCTGCTATTCAATTAATAATTTGTCCAGTTCACATAAATGTGAATAACAGCTTTACAGTGATCATCATTTATTATAGTGTTTGTGTGGATTGCTTTGTAATTGCATGAAAAAAGTGCATGAAAAAACAGTATATTTTAATTAAACATATCTCATTTTGTGTTCCAGTCAAACAAGTTTGAAACAGTATGAGGGGAAGTACTGTAAATGACAGATTTTTTATTTTAATTTGTGTGCGTGAGTGTAAATAAGCTGTGCAAATGCAACTGAACTGATGAATAGCTCAGTCATTCAGTTCCTATCAGTTCAACAAACATGCTTAATCAAAATGTCGCAGAGCAAAACAGTACAAATGAACACAAAACAGCACTGAAAGGTTACCAGAGGGAGAGAGAAGGAGAAACAGAGAGAGAGAACTATGACTTGACAGCACATTTTCAGTGCAGTGCACGAACATCCCTCGGGGTGAAATCTCAAGCCTCTGCAGAATTCTGGTCAGGGTCTCCTGGCACCTTGGTCATGAATTAAACAGCATTCATCATTTAATAACATGAGAAGTATAAATCATTTAGACAAGAGTCACAATGAGCTATGGCCATAGAAAGGTGTACAGGCTGGTAATGACTGTGACTGGGCTCATGATCACACATTTGGACCCAACCAGAGTTTCTGCAGTCTCTGTGTGCTGACACATAAAAATAAGTGCTCTAGAAACATCTTCTCTGTGACGTTTGATGAATATTCTCACTAAGCTCCTTCCCAAGCAAGAGCTGAAGCCTAATGCTGTCGTAGCATTTCCTCTCTAGGAATTTACTGAATGTGGCACAAGCTGTAGCACATCTAATTGATATGTGGAGGGCTGGAAATTGCAGTTTTACACAAGATTATATATTACATACTGAGCTAGAACTTGGCCTAGGGCCCTATGAAATCAGTCTTATTTTTCCCAAATTCTGTTTCCTTTTTTTCCCAATATACGCGCCACTGAGTGGCGTCTGTACTTCCCGGTCAGAGAGCACCTGTCCATCAAAAGCTCACTATCCAATCAGAGTAGATCACTGTTAACCCCGCCCCAGCAGAGGTTTTGTCAAAACACCAAACTGCGAAACGTAAGCGAAATCTGTGGCAATGAATTCAGAATCCACGGTTAGCGAAAACGAATCTTTGAAAAACATTAACATTAATTTTCATAGTGTTTTTCTTCTTGTGTAATGACATATTTTTGATAGTTTCTGAAAAAGTTACGTTCAGTTTTAAAAAGTTTTGTTCATTATTATTGAAACAAATGTAATTCCATACATTTGGACATAGAAACAATGGCTCAACCAACAGTGTGGCTATGGGGTAGGGTTATTTACTTGGCTGGCCAACAGAAGATGAGGCAGAAGTTGCTGAATCATTTGCCAATCCGTTTGGTGATGTTAATGATACAGAAATTAGACACTTTGTCTAATTTATTCTTTGAATCTTTGAGTTCATTTTCAACATTGAAATGCCATACATCTCAGTTTAAATAAAGTGACATTAAGACTGCATCAAACAACTTCCCATTGTCTCCTCTAGGTTGAAAAGTATATTGCTAATGGATTGCTAACATTAATCAAGGACATTTACACCTTATGAACATGAGGGAATGTCCTTCATTTGCTCCGGTCATATTAAAAATGCACAATGAGAGATCTTCTGCCATCAAAGGTGTTAACTTGTACATAATGGGATAATGAATGATTTATATAATACCATTACCAAGAAAAGGCAGTAGTGTCTGATAAAACATTTATAATAGAGTTAAAAAATGTGCAGATTTGAATGCAAATCTGTAGTCAAATCTCTTCTATTTCTCCTCACCAGGTACACAATCTAACACTAGAAAATTTATCTCATACTAGTACTCATACTAAACTTTTTTTAATGAAATATTTAAACAAATTATATTTGTGACTTGAATAAAACCAGTTAATTTATATGTTACCTTAACACATTATTTTAGATGAACTGAAAAAAAAAAGAAAATAATTTGTGTGCATATTTGCAGAAAGAAACAAAATAACCATTATGGATATTTGCAGGTTATTCCAAAATATAATGAAATATAAAGTAGGTTGCTCATTTTTATTATTCAGTACTTATTTTGGCTTATTACAAAAACAGAGATGACAAAAAAAAAAAAAAAAGCAAGATTTTAAGAATTCAAATTTGATTTACTACTTTTAGAATGATATATTGATTTATAGAACGCCATAATGCCATTAAAATATTACTGCAAACATCGTACCAAGGAGCAGCCACAGCAGAAACATTTTACATTTATTTCATTTATTATTTCATCCAGTTTTATAATCAATGTAATTTGGCTTACGTTGCATGCATCTACAATTGCAGAAATTAAAGCGTAAGCGCAGGTTCTACTAGGAAGACTAAATGCTACGTCACCATTCCAATTAAGGTCTAGCCAATCGGCTCTCAACACGAGGGATATAAAAGCGTACTACTCGCATCCTATTGTGTTTGCAGATCCTGCCGCTGTTGTTTCTTGCTCAAGCGATCGATGAATTATTTCTTGACTTTCCCTGGGTTATTTGCATATAGTTACATTTGTTTCCTGCAAACTATTGCGAGTTTGACTTTCCTCTCAAGATGCAAACGGGATCGTTGGCATTGCTCGGTGTCGCGGTGAGTGTTTGCGGTCGTTTGTGTTGGATGATATACAGGCTTCGGAGTTTTCTTGGCAGAGGATTGGCAGAGTTCCGAGTGCTTTCCAGGGTTGCCAGGTTTTCTCAAAACCGCCATTACTACTAACTAGCCCAATCGTGTTTCAAAAGGGGGTTCCCCTGTAGAATTTACATTCCAAGGGCTAAATATGACATTATTGGTGTCACCTCAACCCGCGGACAGGAAAAGCCACCCACAGAAACAGTGTTTAAAAAGCCCAATTTCCAGAGTCGGCGTCAGAGCAGATCTACTGGAGGGGCATTGGATCATCGGCGGGGGGTGCACTGTCGTTTGATAAATATTTTTTGACGCAATAGGCAACATCATAGTAGCATGGAAATCCATACCTAAATCTGGAAGATCTTTATAAAATGACAATGAACGATTTGGACTTGGGCAAGAGTCAGTTAGCTCCAATGATCTATTTAGAACACTGTAAAAAAAAAACGTTATTTTACAGGTAATGTTCTGTATTTTTTTACAGAATTTCCCCTTTTTTTCATTAAAGAGTAAAATGCTGTTGTTTTACAGATATTTGCTGTAATTTAAAGTTTTACAATTAAAATTACAGCAATTCCTTGTAATTAGCAATTACATCAAAATTATGTTTTTTAAAGGTAATTCATACTATTTTTACAGATTAAAAATGTAGTTTTACATAAAATAACTGTTAATGTTTTATAGATTATTTTCCAGAGTTTTATTTTCAAGACAGAAATTAATGTAAAATTACTTCATTTTGATTAAGTACATTATAGCGGAATTAAAATGCTTTACACTGCTTGCAGCTATATTTATAATTATCATTAAAAATTAAAATGTGGTCTATTTAGGGTTTTACCATGCCCTGGCAGGAAAGAAATGCCCATGTCTCCTGGATCAAAATTCAAGCTTAACTTTTTGTGGTCCATGGTTCCTTCAGTGATTTTAATGCCTACAATATCAACAAACCTGCATTACAATTTTTCAGAAATTAGAATCAGAAACTCCATATTTATAACATATTTTATTCATTATTACAAAAACATTGTATTACGCCAGCATCAAATGTGATGGTAACATTTTTGAACAGATCATCTCTTGTTTACTGTGCTAACATGTAATGTAGAATTCTAAAACCTTGGAATGTTAAAGGAGAACTCCGGTCAATTTTAACATTTACCTCTGTTGTTTGTAAATTTGTAGTGCTGTCAGTACTAAGAACAACGAAAGAAATCGGTGTTGCCTACACCGTGTTATCCTCTTTTTAAAATTTGCACCCTGTTGACTTAAATGGGGCAAGTTGTAAAGCTGCTTTTAGCCTCTTAACATCCTCGATGTGTCATTACAAGTGCCCAGACATGTGAAGTGATTCCTTCAGAGTGAACACGGTGAATCTGACTGCAGTAGATGTGAAAGATATGCATAAAACTGATTCAGCCAGTGCACATACCTCTGTTTACTTCCTGTTTTCCGGTGAAGCCCACAGTAGTCGATGTCAGACTCATATGATCCAATATTCCAAAACGTATTTTTATTTTTCCCCCAAAAAAATTTTTTTGCCGTGATTATTATATCTTTTTTTTATTAAAATGGTTATTATAAACACGGCAAATAGTTTTTTGTAGAAAAAAATAAAAATACGTTTTGGAATATTGGATTGTATGAGTTCGACAATCGATTACTGTGGACTTCACCGGAAAACAATAAGTAAACAGAGGTATGTGCGCTGGCTGAATTAACATCACTTTTATGCATATCTTTCACATCTACTGCAGTCAGATTCACCGTGTTCACTCTGAAGGAATCACTTCACATGTCTGGGCACTTGTAATGACACATCGAGGATGTTAAGAGGCTAAAAGCAGCTTTAAAACTTGCCCCATTTTAGTCAAGTGGGTGCAAATTTTAAAAAGAGGATAACACGGTGTAGGCAACACTGATTGTTTTCGTTGTTCTCTGTACTGACAGCACTATAAATTTACAAACAACAGAGGTAAATGTTGAAGTTCTCCTTTAACATTACAAACTGTGTGTGAGGAAGAGGTCAGAAGGAAAATATGTGATAGATGACTAGAAGATAATGAAGAACAGTGCCAGTGGACTTTTTATATGTCTGTGAGACTTGAGATTCCAGAGGTTTTCTCAGACAGGCCAACTGCCGCTCCCATGCACATAATCCTCCTTGGGTCTCTAGAAAACATAACAACTTGTGAGAAAAAAATGGCATCCAGTACAGGAGTCAGGAGATGAGAAGTACAGACGGTTTATTAGAAAGATTAGCAATATGTACAAGCTAAAACATCTGCCTTACAAGACTAGGTTCAATCTTACTGAAATAAGCAATGTCTGAAGCCCAAAGTATAGTAAAGTTTGACGTGAAGGCTCAGCGTATGCGTCCAGTCGAACCCTGTACCAAAGTATACTCCATTTGACTGTGTGTGCAGACAGGTTTGACACATGCACAATAGCTTAGCTTAATTTACTCCCCCTTACATGCAGAAATCAATCATTTCTAAAATCAATAATCAATAAATCAATAATTCATATCCTGTGAATGATTACATGTTAAAAGCGCTTGCCATAAAGTCGGAAGTGAAGAAATGGTTGAATAAAGTCGTTATTTTTGCTGTTTTCATTTTTTGCTTAAAAAAATGAAGATTGAAGCACTGGAGTCACATGATCTACTTTAATGATGTATTTACTACATTTCTGAGTCTTGAAAGTTTCAGTTACTTAGGCTGTCAATGGAGGGACAGAAAGCTCACGGATTTCATTAACTCTTTCACTGCCAAACACAGAATTTTCCAGGTTTCAGGTGGCATACGGTAAGGAAAGCCCTTGCGCATGTTCTGAAAGAGTATGAGACTTCCGGATCATAGAAACAAGCGTCTGCAAACGTAGACGCGATCAGCACAAACGGGAATTAGTTAGGAGAGTGGTGATAAAATAAGAACAAGTGAAGATAAAATAAAACGTTTTTTTATTTTTTTTTAAAGCAGAGGCTCAGATCTTTATTTTGATTTATAGTATGTTCATATATTCATAGAACAAAATAGTCTGCAGGCCATCAAAGTTTAGTGAAAATCGTCAAAAACCCTGGCGGTGGCTGGCTACTTTTTTTTTTTTCAAAACGCTGGTGGGGAAAGAGTTAAAAATATCTTTATTTGTGTTCTGAAGATAGGGAGAGTAATTAATGACAGAAGTTTAGTTTTTGGGTGAACTAACCCTTTAAGACAAAGTGTTCATGTTTACATGCATAGTATGTAAGGCCGCATTTACACTGCAGGTCTTGATGGCCAATTCCGATTTTTTTGACGACCCTCTTACATCATCTTTTAAAAGTGACTCATATCCGATATCTTCATTTACACTACACTTGGCGAAACGAACAGAAAATAGTTTTATTTTACAAAATCAATTTCAATAGTACTTAGAGTTTAATGTATTAACATGACATTCATATAAACTATTTTAAATGCAAGTTTCATTCTTGCATCAGAATAATTATTTAGTACAAATTCTTCATGACAGTGATTCTGTACACAGAGCCGCTGAATGCGTGCGAGAGGAATAATAGGTGGTAGAACTTTTGTTAAACACGTCAGAGATTCTGGGTTTGATTCCACCCTCGTATAGTTTTTTTACTCATTAAAACCAAATGCGTTCATCAGTGATTGTATATCAAGGGCAGGGACATTTTTATGTGCATTTTATTTTGTGGTTTCACTGGAACGAATAGAGTCTCCACAACGGGACTGAAGCGCGTGTCTGTGCACGAGCCGCCGTCACTGACAAAAGCAACAACGAGCACTCAGCATGATTTCAAAAGCAACACATTTCAGCGCCAGATCACCTTTTATTTTACACAAATGAACGAAATTAATACTCTGCTAGTTGTTATAGATGTATCTGTACCTCGATCGGTTTCAAAAAAGTCACTTTTTCAATGACGTACGACTCGCATTGACGGGAATATCTGATCTGTCCGCATACATGGCAGGTGCAAATGCGCGTATCCAATTCATATCAGATTTATTTCCACATATGAGTGAGGCCTGAAACCGATCATGTGCTTTTTTCCTGCTTACACGTTCGCCGGTCATACCCGAACTGTGCCACATGGGAGGAAAAAAAACGGAATTGGGTCACTTTAACCATGCAGTGTAAATGCGGCCTAAGAGGCTTTCAGTTCAGCCAGTAAGCAGCATTCTCCACACAATGTAATTTTTCAGTGACGATGACGTAAATAACCAACGATTACTTTGTACTGCGTTGTTTTGTTTTTATATGTTTGTTTTCGTCATTCTAGACGTATGTTCATTTTACTCGTTATTTTGGCTGCGTAACCTGTTGATGATGATTTGCGTCACTCATGCTGTACATTGTACACTAAGTGTTTGCTTTTCAACAAAGTATGTACTTTGGGCTTAAGAGCATTAATTCATGCAAAGTGACAATAAGCAACTTACTCATTAAGAACTCCACTCAAACTCCGAAATGCGAGTAATAAGCGTCAGGACTTTTGGGTTCACTGCATTGCTCTTCTTCTTTTCCAGACGTTCAACTTTGGAACCCTTGTCAGGATTGATCTTAAATATGCACCTGTTGGTAAATGAGTGGAATAAAAAACAAACACCTGTTACATATCAACAAAACATCAACTCACAATAACACACCAATCTAATCAATATCAATGTACCCACATGAAGTGTATGGATGAATGTTAGAATTGTTGTCTCAAAGAGGGCACCATAAGAGTCACTTCTCTACTATAGCCCTTGTTTGTAGTTCTTCTATGCTGTTTCTATCTCCTTGATGTCAACAATTTTGACTTTACTGAGAATTTAGGGGCAACACTGTGTCTGTACTTATGTAACTTTAAATATTTCTAACTTAAAAAGGTATTTGAGGAATAGAAAGGAATGTTTATTTGCGAGAAATGTCGAGACAGACTCAGCATATGCACAAGAGAGACTGAAACTGTGCAGAATGAGAAAATCAAATATGGTCTATGAGAGACTGAGATATCCAAAATGCTCTAAACACCTAGTAGAGGTGATATTACTTATTTAAAAGTATCTGGCCTGTTGTAAAAAAATAACTACAAAGTTAACTACATCAAGCATCTCTCGTCTCCTCTCCTCATTTGTGAAAGTTTGTGTGTGTGTGTGTGTGTGTGTGTGTGGATTGGGTGGGAGGGTTTACTGACTTGATAAGATAGTTACTGTTGTGTTAAAGACAACAGGTTCTTGTACCCTAGTAGTTTTTGTTATTTTGTTTTTCTTTATTTTTTTTAATTTGTATATGTTCTTAAGTTTGTTGGTTTTTAAATTTAAATTCTCTTCCTGTTCTCTTTTCCTCTCCTCTTTTCTCCTCTCTTTAGAACTACTGGTGGTCTATGGTATATTGGCTAATATGAGATTTAAGTTCTATCCCTTCAACAATCAGTTTAACTCATGGATGCCAGAACCATTGTATATGGGTGGGACAAGGACCACCCACTTTTTAAGACCAATGATATTGGACCCACTCACTTTTACCATCTCTAATTCAGCGCATGTCTGTTCACTTGTAAGAGTGCCTTCAGTCTAATCCATTCCACTTGAGGAATGCCTAATAAATTAATTTCCATTCCGCGTTTTAGTTACAGCCTTGACTTCCTTGCTGTGCATTGAAGCACGCTAACACAAATGTCACTAAGAGCGGAGATCGCGCGGCACGCACACAGAAGCTTATCAACGCTGCCCTACAACTTTAAGTAATAAAATAGCTTTGCTACTGAATCGCTGCATTATATTTCTTAGCAACGAGGGGGTTACATCGCTATTTTGAAGTAATTCAACTCACAGCTTCGTTGTTAATAGAGTGAGAAGCTGAACAGATGCTGGTACGAATCTCTCTCTCTCTTTCTCATTAATTCAAATAAATGCTATAATTCGTTCATTCAAATAAATGTAATCTCGCAATACTTTATCCCTGTGTCGGATTCAAAGCGGGCAGAATGATTTAGCGAGCCCTGACGAAAATAACCGTCAGTTGTACCTTTCCGGTCAACTATTGAGCTGCAAACAACAATAACAGATTTAAGTTGTCAATGCTGGCAAATTAGAATATATAAGCAGGATAATAACGGATTGTGGATTGTCCCATAATTATTTAATTAAAATGCACCAGAATACAGGAAATGGCATCTAGTCGAGTCACATTTTTCTGGGGGAGGACCCACCCACATTTTCTTTGCTTCCAACGCCTATGCTTGAAATCAAAAATACAGAGACAAATACAAGATACTACTCTCAAGAATAAAAAAAAAAAAATCCCAATCAGAAGATAATTAAATTACATTTACCTTTGAAGAAACTCGAGTGTGCCCCCAAGTGCTGTTGGATAGTGCATGTTAAAGATGTAGTAACACACAAACATGCAGACCAGTGCATCTGTGAAGCTTGTCATGTTTTCCATTATCACCACCTGGTCCGCTGCCACCATGAAAGCTGCTGCAGACATTGGACTCTCTCCTGTGAAAAAAATTAAAATAATAATATTATCAGAGTCATACAGGAAAATCCATCAATTTAAAAGTCACTACTTGATTTTAGCACACAAAAATTCTGTTGCCTCTCACTTACCACATACAATAATGCATGGTGTGGGTGGCAGGTGTTCTGTCTGAACCTCATCTGCAATGCAAGTTTTGTCGACCATGTGGAACATTCTTGCATGATCATCTTTAAAGTGTAAAAGTAGCATCAACACTGCTCCAGAGGGTCCACCACCAGCTTGGATTTCTTCTCTCTGTTTTGAAGCTATGTTTGACTTCTCAAGTGGAAGAGATTGGAAGTAGTCAAGAACTCTAGCAAATTTAGTTGCCATGGCCTCCTCAAATGCCTCATTGATGTGGACACCAGTTAAAAGTTTGAAGTGTTCCTTCAGGCCAACAAGTGAAAATAGATAGGGCCATTCTTCTTTAATGACCTGTGTGTCCTTACCAGACTGTATGTCATTTCTCTGCGACACGAAGGTATCTGACATTAACTGTTCTATTTTTCTTGTATTCCTGTCATTTACCATGAACATTTCTTGCATCTCTTTTTTCTTCATCATCTGTGCTTCCACATTCACAGGCCGAGACTCCCAAAGAATACAGCCATAAGAGTCTTTGCGTTGCATCTTTTTTTCTGGAACAGGGCTGCTGTCATCTAGAGTGCTATTGTGCTTACCCAGCATCTCATTTCTTCTGTAGTTATCAACTCTGCTCTGAAGTTGTTTCGTTAAAGAATCATGCCCACTTCCAACGACTTCATCTTCGATCATGTCTTTTAAAGACATTGGATATGCTAGGACCATCTTCCGTGCAACTTCATTTAGGTGCTTCTTTGATGGTTTTTTGCAAAGGGCAAGAATTTCAGCGGCAATAATGCGAATCATTTCCCTCCTTTCCCTGGCTGTTGGTCGCTCCTGATTTTCAATTTTTTTCCTTAAAACAGCTGGCAGCATGTTCCAAGGGACTTCAAAATTGTAGTGCCAGTCACTGCCCAGTTGTGTAGAGGAAGTAGTGCTGTCAGTATCAGATGGAGAGGAGATGAAGCTTGCAAGTGAGCTTTGAGAAGTAAAGGGTGTGCATGGGCTTGTTGGACTGATCCGTGGTGGTGTTACAAGATTTTGGGGTGAGACTGTGGAACGTTTAGGGAAATCACCTTCCATGTTTGAGTGGCTTGGAGCTATATCGCTCTGAGCAGAGAGGACACCTAAAAAGCACAGAGACACATTCACTTAAAAAGATCAAAGTCATCCAAAGGGCATCCAAAATGGGTTGCATTGTAGCCGGTGTGCTATACATTGGAAGTGCTTCTTTAATAAGTGTGGCTATGTCATCCATGGCTAAACAGGGGAAATAAATGATCAGTGAAATGGAAACATAGCTACAGATCTAAAACACTATGCTTCAGGGATATTACTTTCATCGCAAACAGACTGTATGCAGCAAGTGGGTAAAAATCTAGACAATGATCAGCATGAATGCAAAGCATATCCCTTGCAGCTTCTCCAACTTTATAGAGCCCAAACTCCGGCATGTAAGATGATGAGTGTGGTGTCACAAGAAAATAGACATCTTTGTTTTCTTTCATAAGAACAAGCTCAATTTGTCCAAATTCCACAGACTCATCATTATTAAGGCATAGAAAGAAACCCTTTCTATAGAGAGTTCCCTTAAAGGTCACTTCTGTGGACACCAAGTCAGGTGTGACCAAGCTTGCCTCAACAGTATTGCGTACTTTACTGCTGTACAGCTCAGCATGGTAAGGGGAGGAGTCTTTCACGTGCAAAGCTGGAGGAAAGAAGGAGCTGGAGTTCATGTAGGATTGAAGGAGCTGATGATTGTTTGCCAGACTCTTGCAAACATTTTTGAAGTTTTGTGTCCTCCTCACACATTGTTTAAAGTATGAGTGTTTGCTCTCAAACCTCATTGTCCACAAGCGAATGAGTGGGCCAAACCTCATGATCAACCATGGATAGTGTAGGAGATAGTGATGCTTTGGTTTCAGTTTTTCAGAGGGAAATAGATGCTTCCTTGTTTCAAGATATTCTTGAATGTGGACCTGAAGGAAACTAACTTGGGCAGCAGATATCTTGGGGGAACAGACTAACTCCACTACTTCCTTTAGCATTATCACTAACTGCCATACCTGGTCCTGGGTGTCTTTGATTCTGTCCCCAATAATGATGGGGAGGAGTCGCAGCAAACACCAATTCTCAGCTGCCTGCCCACCAATCTTAATTCCACGTTCACTGACTTCTGAAGGAACTGAACTAGCATCAGAACCCATGTACTTGAATTGTTTGATTTGCCGGTTGAGTTGCTGGTAAGTCATCCATTTCTTCACTTTCACAAAGTACTGCAGGCAAATAGAAAGGTCATAGGCAACTACTCCTTCAAATAAGTCATGGCCTATGCAGGGTGGAAGGCCAGGCTGACAAACATGAAAATACTGAAGAGTATTGAAAAGTGAGTCAAACTTCACTCCATTTACAACTGTTTCTTCACTGTCTTGTAGTAGCTGCACTGCCTCTTTGTAATTTTCAACTGTCCTCACTGGAAATCTGACTGTCACATTACCAATTTCCTCTCTGTGTACCAAACAGAACCTACAACAGTGAGAGGAAGTACTGAAATTTTCAGTATAACCACCAATACAGTGGGATCCTAAATTGTCACCAGCAATGCACAAGACAGTTGCCCGTACAATATGACCTGAAGACGTGACTAGACCATTGTCTTCTAGCTGTTTAATGTCTGACAGCATTCTTGAAAACAATTTATCATGCCCAAAGTATTTAAAATCTTGCTCCGTGCACAAAAGCAACAGCTGCAGGTGATCAACACTTGACCGATAGAACGGCTCAAAGTTGGCAAGTGTAAAGTACACTCCCACTATCTTGTGCTTTTTCTTTGCCGAGCCGAGAGGGTTGACTACCTCAAAAGCATCCTGGTACAAAATAAGCTTTAAACTTATACCTGACTGCATACACAAAGCATTGGTATGAAACACTGATCCATCACACACATCAGTTAATACCCCTGTAGGAGGGACATTTTGAGTCTTCACGCATTCCTGCCAAACCACAGGATCTTTTAATATTGCATTCAAAGTTTCTTTGAGAGGGATGTACTGTGCATACCTGTCTCTTCTTTTATCATCTGTCCCTAGGTAAATAGGTTGTGGGTGCACATAGGAGAAGTTCTTTTGAAAAAACTGCTTCCTGGAATATTCTGTGGAGAGAGGAAAGCTGCATGAAGAATGCAAATCTGTCACACCATTCAAAGCTGCTTCTACATCAGAATCAGAAATATTTGTAATCCCTTTAAGTTTTTCTTTAAATTGTTTTGTTGTGTGCTGACTGCAAATATCATGTAAGCCATTTATCTCTTCAACAATCATCTGTATGGTGGATGAAGGAATGAGGTGCTTTGCCTGCAGTTTCATGTAAAACATACAGATATTTTTTGTGTAGATGGCTCTCATATCAGTATCACTTGGCATATCCTCACATGCATTTTCACCTGTATCACTTTCAATTGCATCAAAAGCTGGCTCAGTATGCACCAAATCTGCAGAGCATGTAGCGGATAATTGCCCTGCAATCGCATTTTTATGGATCCTGGATATATGTGAAGTAAATGATGACCGTAGCTTAAATAGTTTGCCACAGCTAGCAAATGGACACTTTACCAACTCACTTTTGGAAAGATGTGACCTGAGATGTGCAAGCAAATTTTTGAGATCTGTGCACTGCTTCTGACAACTTGTGTTCTCACATGTATATGGTCCTTGACTAACGTTACTTGTATAATTTCCAGTTGTCACAGTTGGGTTTTTGTGGTGTCGATGAAAATGTGTTTTTAGAGCACTGTACTTAACAAAAACTCGTTTGCAGTCAGTCACACAACATGGATATTGGCCATTAGCCTCATGTCTATGTAGTACTTGATGATCTACATAACCTTTTACAGATTTTAGCGAAAGGCCACAGAAACGGCATGTAAAGACATTAGCCATTTCATATTACAAACTAAACTGTGAGCTATAAAACATTTAAAAGAATTATTATAAATTTTAACACAGAATAGCGTGTATACTGTAGAGAACTTTATTCCCTTTTTCTTAACAAGTCAATTTCCAGTGCTAATATGTAGATTTAGAATGCGCAGTTGCCGCACGTGGACCGAAGCAAGTAACGTTAAGCACGAGGTGTAGCGAGTGTGAAAATAAGAGGTTATAAGTGGTTATTGGATTACCTTGAGTGTGGTTGTATATGTTAAATCACTCATCACTATGCAAAAGGAATTGTGAATGTATTAAGATTGTAATGTACTGTATTTTTGTTCTGTGTATATTTTTTATTATCCATCCATGATCAATACACGGATAATAAAGCCATCGCATCAGCGCAGTTCTTTAAAACTTAACACTTCTCTTCAGGAGTAGCCTATTACAACCACACAGAAAATCTAGCAATATATTGTTACCAAAGCATGTATTTATTACATTCAGAACAAGTGCCGCATGTAATTTTCATACAGATAAGTTAACCCTGACGCAACTGTGCAGTTTTATATGCAAAAAGTAAAGTTTAGCCTGTTTGCTAACTTTATCAATCAAACTTCAGCGCACATAGGAGAGACAGTGAAATTACTTGAATATTGTATATATGTAACCAAACATACAATTGCACATGAAATGCCTAAGGTCGAGAAAAAGATGTTTGCTCATGCTCACCTGTTGGCCAAGTGTGACTGTGACTGAGCGGGCCCGCGTTGCGTTGTTGTTCGTTGATGTTCCTTTACCGAATAGGTGGCGAAGTACAAGCAAACGTAATTATATATAAAATATATTGCGTCTGCATTTAAACATAAATTAGAGTTTTGCTCCTGTCGCAATACTGCTAAAACATGACTTAATCGAATCCACTTATTTTTTATTTTGTGCTGCTTGTATACAACTTGACTTTATGAATTTATTTAGTTTTTGGAGCTGCAACTAGAGTCACGGTACCCTGTAAAAATAGCATTTTGTGTTTACAATTCATTTTCATAAATAGTTAAATTATTTAATACAGTGACATTGCCACAGCTGTGATAGTGTTTATCAAAGGGACATTGTGCTCTGAGGAAAAAAAAAACATTAAAGAGAGAGAGAGAAAATAGTTGTTATGGTATCTCCTGTGATGGTTGAGGTGATTTTGCAAAGTAAGACGTGTACCTACAGTAGATCATCACCTTTGGTGATCCTGGAACAACATTCCTGTCATAAAAACATAGTCTTAACCCATAGTCTTAATACTTGATATTAATTTTAAATTTATCCCTAAAATCTGTTTAGTTGATTGGAATGTTGTTCCAGGACAAACAAGGAAGTTGATCCAGGAACAAGTTCTACTTGGTGAAATCACATTCACCATCCTTGCTATTGGCAACCACTTGAAATCACAGAGCAATCACCAATTAACATCTGAACCACTATTAAATGCTTAGCAATAACCTAGTAGCAAACACTTCTATTGTTAACGTAAAAATATTACATGTCATCCAGCCCATTGTGTTATCATCTTATTTCTGACATAACAATGGGTGCAGCCATTTTTGAACTTGTGTGAGACTTCTGGGTGTCATCAATACATCTGAAGAAAAACAGTTTATTACTAATATTTGTTACCATATTCATTTAATATTATCATAATCATAAACACATGATAATCATATAGCACAAGTAATTTACTGTTTACTACACCCTTGTTATTTTTCAAGCTGTTCTACCTAGTGACTAATGAAACTGAAGTCTCATACTGTCATACATGAAAATATCTCGTATGAAAAGCTTCTTCCGTGTTGAAAAATAGGGTGGATATGGTAGTGAAGTATGGGGCCAACACAGTCATACCTGTTGGGAGAAGCACCAACAGAAACTTTCCTTGTGGAATTTTGCAGATACGTTTTACAAGTGCACAGAAAAACACCAACAAATGCATGAGAGCCAAATTAGGCAGGTACATATACAAATGAACATACACATTGTCTTTTTTACCATTTACCATTTACCAGCAATGTGTCATTCATATATATACATATACATACATGTGTGTGTGTGTGTGTGTGAGATTGTAACTTTTGTTGCCTATTCAGAGAATGATTTCTGCATTTTGACAAAGATCAAAATATTTCCACAGAATAATGAAAATAACATTATTATAATTTCAACTCCATAAAACTATTTAACATTCAAACTTTTATTCAACAGCACACTTTATTCAGATGCATATTGTTGTTTGTGTGTGTATGTGTGTGTGTGTGTGTGTGTGTGTGTGTGTGCCTGCGCGCGCGACGCAGATTCAAATTTGCCGCCGTGTCCTCTTAGTCCCGCCCACAACGACCACCAAGTCTAATGTGTCGTAACAGAACAAGTTTGAAAAATGACAAACGGTTGCCAGAGATGTCTTCTCAGCGGGTTAGCGCGGGTGTTTTCAATTCATTGTTTTAAGGTGAGCCATCATTATCATGGATCTGCATTGGCATTTTGGAAAAAGGAATATAATGTTTTCTTCCACGTTTCGAATGAAGGTAAGAGTGTTCTCATTTCAATATAAAAAGTATGCATTGATCCAGATCGATGGATCGTTACACCCCTAGGTATATGATGCAGCTAAATCAAGTATATAACGTTGCTTCCTATACATTTACCTAAAATAACATAGCAGCCAAAAAATGCAACGTTACTATTAGCCTTTCCTGATCAGGTTTCATATCGTTCCAGCGTTAATTTCGTTGAGTAATTTTCGTCATAGTTTTTGTCATGTAACGTTAGTAGGTTAATTTTCTATTGAACAGGGTGACTGGCATCAGGTCAAATAATTATGTTATTTCCTATCATAAGAGTACAGTAAACATTTTATTTTAGAAAAATAAAATCATAATTTCACCAAAATGTCACTTTCGACATTCTATATGAAAATCAGATCGCAGTGTCTGTATTGCATGTTCAAACCTTAATATATCAATCATACAGTAATAACAGGTTAATAAGTGTTTCCTCCATTATGAGTTGGAACATTTTAAAGAATGCTTAAACTAATCCATTACACTTTAAATGTGCACTGTGCAAGGGTTATTCATGGTTAGGGGTAGCCCTAACCCCCTAAATGTAAAGTATTTTTAAATATTTATTTGATTTTGTGATTTCAGGTTATGTGGAAAAGCTTGTGCTTGTGGATCTACAGCAGATGACAATGGCAACCCAGGTGTGTATGGAAAGAGGGGACTGTTTTAGAAAATTTGCTACTTGGCAAATTGAATTACTCCAGGTCAGATTATTACATTATTTATATCATACTTATATCATAAGAGTACAGTAAACATTTTATTTTAGAAAAATAAAATCATATAAATTCATCAAAATGTCACTTTCAACATTCTATTTGAAAATCAGATCGCAGTTTATGTATTGCATGTTCAAACCTTAAAGGGTTAGTTCATCCAAAACTGAAAATTCTGTCAGTAATTTCTCACCCTCATGTTGTTCCAACCCCGTAAGACTTTTGTTCATCTTCGGAACACAAATGAAGATATTTTTGATGAAATTTGAGAGCTGTGTCACTCCTCCATAGGCTTCTAGGTGATCTATGGAGGGACAGAAAGCTCTCAGATTTAATCAAAAATATCTTAGTTTGTGTCCCGAAGATGAACGAAAGTCTTACGGGGTTGGAACAACATGAGGGAGAGTAATTAATGACAGAATTTTCATTTTTGGGTGAACTAACACTTTAATATCAATCATAATTAACAGGTTAAGTGTTTCCTCCATAATGAGTTTGGAAATTTTAAAGAATGCTTAAACTAATCCATTACACTTTAAATGTGCACTATGCAAGGGTTATTCATGGTACCCTAAATGTAAAAAGTATTTTAAAATATTTATTTCTTTTGTGATTTCAGGTTATAGAAAAACCTGTGCTTGTGGTGATCTGCAGCAGATGACCATGGGAACACAGGTGTGGAAAGAGGGGACTGTTTTTAATCTGAAATCTGTATCAAAGATGGACAAATCTTCATTATATAGACATTTTATAGACATTTGTTGTCCTTTTTGAAAGTGAAGCTGGACTCAATTTACTGCAGTTGTTTAGATAAATGCTGGCAGTAAGTTTTGGGTGAACTATTTCTTTAAACACAGTCATAGCCCCTGTTACTTTCATGACTAAAGTTTTATCTTGTCTAAATGCAAAGATTGCTAAAGTCACAGTCTGATGACATATTCATTACTTTGTCTTAAAGGAACACTCCACCGTTTTTTTGAAATAGGGGTTATTCACCGTCTCCCCTAGATTTAGATAGGTGTGCAAAAGCATTTTTGCCTCAGTGCATGCATTAACTTAGTCTGGCAAAGCTGCCACTAGCTTAGCTTAGCATAGTGAATGGAATCCTATCTTTCCGGTTAGCATGTCGAGAATAAAAGTGAACCAAAAAAAAAAAAAACTTAACTCTCTAACAGGCGAAGCACTGCTACTTGGGCGCAGAGATATCATGCATGCGCCCAAGTAGCAGTGCTTCGCCCGTGCTTCCCCCCAATATAGTCCCAAGTCAAAATCTGCCTAGGAAATCGCCTAGTCTTAATCTGCATTGCTATTTGTACTCGTTGGGAATATGCAGCCCACAAGAAGTAATTTCGTAAGTTTTTTTTTTTTTTTTTTGGTTCACTTTTATTCTCGACATTCTATCTGGCAACATAGGATTCCATTCACTATGCTAAGCTAAGCTAGCGGCAGCTTTGCCAGACTAAGTTAATGCATGCACTGAGACAAAAATGCTTTTGCACACCTATCTAAATCTAGGGGAGACGGTGAATAACCCCTATTTCAAAAAACGGTGGAGTGTTCCTTTAAGGTTAAATAACATCAGGACTGGGCATCTCCCCCTGAAGTGCTATTGAAACAGTACATTACTGTTACATACAACTTTATTGAAGTTTGTGGAGTTTAGTGGCCATAACATAAGTCCAAATATTAAAGGAATAGTTCACCCAAAAATGAAAATGTTCTGGTGATATACTCACCCTCAGGTCATCCAAGATGTAATCGGGTTTCTGTCTTCATCAGAATTTACAGAATTTAAAACAGATGTCCTCCTGAAATTAATGCAAGAAATAGTAGTCCATCGTTTTGCAATGGTCCAAAATACATATTTAGGTGCATTAAAATAATCCACATGACTCCAGTCGATAAGTCTTCTGAACTGAAACAATTGAACATTTTTACAAACAAAACATTAGTTATGTTCTTTTAAACTGCAAATGCTTATTTCTGAATCTGGTCTGTGATGCACACTCAGCCACGTGTCACAAATATTGTTTTGTTTCTAAATCAATAATGATTTAGATAATTTAATAAATGATCAATTGCTTCAGTTCAGAAGACTTATTTGTCGACTGGAGTCGTGTGGATTATTTTGATGCATCCTATATATGTATTTTGGACCATCCAAAACGTTGGACTACTCTCACTTGCATTCATTTCTTGAGGAGACACCCTTGTGTTCTGAGGGTAAGTAAGTTATCAGCAAGTTTAGATTTTTTTTTTTTTTTCTAAAAATCAAATAAAGTGATCTGCTGAAGAAAGAAAAACATATATCTTGGATGGGATTAGGGTGAGTAATACATAAGAGAATTTTCATTTTTGGGTGAACTATTCCTTGATAATAATGTCCGATTGTGTAAATATACAGAAATGTTTCTTTGAATGTAGCCACTTATTAAAGCGATAGTTCACCCAAAAACAAAACTTCTGTCATTAATTTCTCTCCCTCATATCGTTCCAAACCTGTCAGATCTTCGTTCATCTTCAGAACACAAATGAAAGTATTTTTAATGGAGTCCGAGAGCTTTCTGTCCCTCCATTGACAGCCTAAGTAGTTGAAACTACTTCAAAAAATGAAGATTGAAGCACTGGAGTCACATGATCTACTTTAATGATGTATTTACTACATTTCTGGGTCTTGAAAGTTTCAGTTACTTAGGCTGTCAATGGAGGGACAGAAAGCTCTTGGACTTCATTAAAAATACCTTCATTTGTGTTCTGAAGATGAACGAAAGTCTTACGGGATTGGAACGACATGAGGGAGAGTAATTAAAAGAGAACTCCAGTCAATTTTAACACTGAGCTCATTTTTTTGTAAATTTGTAGTGCTGTCAGTACAGAGAACAACGACAAAAATCGGTGTTGCCTACACCGTGTTATCCTCTTTTTAAAATTTGCACCCTGTTGACTTAAACGGGGCAAGTTTTAAAGCTGCTTTTACCCTCTTAACATCCTCGATGTGTCATTACAAGTGCCCAGACATGTGAAGTGATTCCTTCAGAGTGAACACGGTGAATCTGACTGCAGTAGATGTGAAAGATATGCATAAAAGTGATGTTAATTCAGCCAGCGCACATACCTCTGTTTACTTATTGTTTTCCGGTGAAGCCCACAGTAGACGATTGTCCAACTCATAGGATCCAATATTACAAACGTATTTTTATTTTTTCCACGAAAAAACGATCTATTTTTCTACATAGTCATTACTATTACCGAACCACGACAAATCGTTTTTTGTGGAAAAAAATAAAAATATGTTTGGAATATTGGATCGTATGTGTTCGACGATCAATTACTGTAGGATAACACGGCGTAGGTCGTTGTTCTCTGTACTGACAGCACTCCATATTTACAAAAAACTTAGCTCAATGTTAAAATTGACCGGAGTTCTCCTTTAATGACAGCAGTTTAGTTTTTGGTTTAGCTAAACCTTTAAAAGGTATTTTGAACTCTGGACAAAGAAAATATCTGCTTTAAAAAACAGAAGTTCACTACTCCTTGCTCCATCTGTCTGGTAATGCAGGAAGCCCTCTCCTACTGTACTGTATGGGTATGCACATCTTTGAAAACCATGATAAATGTAGCTTTGCGAGATGATGCTCACAGTTTAATCATACCCGTGTCTGTACGTTATCACTTCTTTTTTAATTTGTAAAATAAATTTAGCAGATATTTATTCATTGATTCTTCTGGCTCTTGTGGAGCTAACACCAGCTGACATGGTAGTGTCTTTAAAAAAAAAAAACAGTTCCCATCAAAATAGCACACAACAATTGATAATGCTTGTTTCTCTCTCTCTCTCTCTCTCTCTCTCTCTCTCTCTCTCTCTCTCTCTCTCTCTCTATATATATATATATATATATATATAAAGATGTATACAGTGCTGATGATTTGCCCTCTTGGTAAATATGATCAAAGATGGCTGTAAAAAATATAATTTTTAAAACTAAAAAAAAAAAAACTTGATATTTTATTAAAAGAATTAGCAAAAATCTGACCTATCATTGAAGTAAAAAAATTGAAAGTGTGTGTGTGTGAAGGGGGGGGGGGGGGTGATCACATTATGAAATAAATGTTTTTCTCAAAACAAATTGGGAACAATTATTTGCCCCCTTCTCCTATAATACCTGATGAGTTTGGAGAGATCAGAGACCATTCCTTCATACAGAGTCTCTCCAGATCCGTCAGATTCCCAGATCCATGTTGGCGCTTCTCTTCAGTTCAGCCCACTCATTTTCTATAGGGTTCAGGTCAGGGACTGGGATGGCCACTGCAGATGCTTGGTTTTGTGCTCAGTGACCCGTTTTTTGTTTTGATTTTGATGTTTGTTTTTGGATCACTGTCCTGCTGGAAGATCCAAACATGGCCCGTTATAAGATTTCTAGCAGAGGTTGTCAGGTTTAGATTTTTTATCTGTTGGTATTTGATCGAATCCATGATGCCATGTATCTGAACCAAATGTCCAGGACCTCTGGCAGAAAATTAGGCCCACAGCATTAAAGATACAGCAGAGTATTTCATTGTACACATAGGTTACTTTTTATCCCTGTGTGCACCAAACTCATCTTAAGTGTTTGCTGCCAAATAAGCTAATTTTTTGTTTCATCTGACCATAGAGCCCGTCTTGTTTGAAGTTCCAGTAGTGTCAATTACTTTTCAAATGTTCTATGGACAGATGAAACAAACGAAAAACAGCTTTTTGGCAGCAAACACTTAAAATGAGTTTGGTGCACACAGGGATGAAAAAGTAACCTATGTGTAAAATGAAATACTCTGCTGTATCTTTAATGCTGTGGGCCTAATTTTCTGCCAGAGGTCCTGGACATCTCGTCCAGGCATATACATGGCATCATGGATTCAATTGAATACCAACAGATAAGAAATCAAAACCAGACAGCCTGTGCTAGAAATCTTATAATGGGCCATGTTTAGATCTTCCAACAGGACAGTGATCCACACACATCAAAATCAACACAAACGGGTCACTGAGCACAAAATGAAGCTTCTGCAGTGGCCATCCCAGTCCCTGACCTGAACCCTATAGAAAATGAGTGGGCTGAACTGAAGAGAAGAAACGCCAACATGGATCTGGGAATCTGACGGATCTGGAGAGATTCTGTATAAAGGAATGGTCTCTGATCTCTCCAAACTCATCAGGCATTATAGGAGAAGCTGTTATCTTAGAAAAAATAGGTTGTAAAATGTATTTAATAAAAGGGGGCAAATAATTGTTCCCAATGTGTTTTGAGAAAAACATTTATTTCATAATGTGACCCACTTTTTAATTATTTTACTTCAATAAAAGGTTAGATTTTTGCATTTAAAAAAAAAAATAAAATATCAAAAGGATAAACAATGCAGATTTATTTTTTACAGTCATCTTTGATCGTATTTACCAAGGGGGCAAATAATTCTGAACAGCACTGTACATATCTATGTAGTGTGTTTAGCCAATAACCTAGTCACCAGTTGTGATTGTGATTATGATTATAGCGTGAACATCATTTGAAAAGCATTCATCATAGTTTAACAGCTGTTGCAAATGCCCATGCAGGGTTGGGGCTTCCCTGTGTTACCAGGCAAACGAAGTAGGGAGCTAGGAACTTAGCTTATAATAATATGGATAATTAAAATACGTTATTTACTGTACCCATGCAGAGTTCAAAATATTGTATATTTTAATTCCTTTAAATATGTCCTACTTTTTGATATGTAAAAACTAATATATTGACAGTAAAACACATTATTACTCAAATACCTTGCAATTATATTGCCTTTCAATGTAGCTATTTTCCCATGCTCTGCTTGTATTTCTACTGTCCAATTAACATTTATAACATTAAACATTTGTTTGCAATTCACTAAAATTACTGTTCTGTTTTATTGAAGGTACCTATTACATTTTTATAGTTTGTTTTTATTTTACTGGGAGAAACATTTCTTAGTTCCTATACATGAAAATGGCTATATTTTAATATGAAATTATTGTAGGTAGACATGGCAGTTTCATAAAACAACCACTAAATACCTTTAAATTACAGAGATTATGTGTAAATGTAGCTACTTTTGGTGTATTTTAACGTACTATGATTGTTTTTCCATTGTCCAATCAATTTTTAAAAAATATATTTCTGCAAAATAAATGCTTAATACTATATATGTACAGATATTTGTCTTCGATTTTACATACTTATTGGGTTTTTATAAATTTTGTCTTAGTTATTTTAAAAAGATAAACTATATTTTAAAAGTAAATTACTGTATGAAGACAGAGCAACTTAATAAAGTAACTAATAAAAGCCATATATTTACAGAGATTAACCTGAAAGCTAGTTGTTTTTAATGTATTTTCACATGCTTATTACATTTTTATACATTATTTCTTAGTTATTTTACAACCAGAAACTATATTTTAAAAGTAAATTACTGTATAAAGACAGAGTAACTTCATAACGTAACTAATAAAAGCCATATATTTACAGAGATTAACCTGAAAGGTAGTTGTTTTTAATGTATTTTTACACGCTTATTACATTTTTATACATTACTTCTTAGTTATTTTACAAAGATAAACTATATTTTAAAAGTAAATTACTGTATAAAGACAGAGTAACTTCATAAAGTAAATAACAAAAGCCATAAATTTACAGAGATTAACCTGAAAGGTAGTTGTTTTTAATGTATTTTTACACGCTTATTATGTTTTTATACATTATTTCTTAGTTATTTTACAAAGATAAACTATATTTTAAAAGTAAATTACTGTATAAAGACAGAGTAACTTCATAAAGTAAATACCAAAAGCTATATATTTACAGAGATTAACCTGAAAAGTAGTTTTTTTTAAGTGTATTTTTACATAATTTATCTGTTTTTCTACAGTTTAATAACAATTATCAACAGTGATGTACCGTAATTTAATGATTTTTTACTGTAAAATATTTTCTGTATTTTTACGGTTATTGCATGTAATTTTGAGAAACAGTTTTTTACTGTAATTTGACGGAATACGTCTGGAAACTTTGCTGCCAGAGATTTACCGTTTTTTTACGGTTTTTTTTTTTACAGTGAATGACATTATATATTTTTTATTTTAATGATTGATTCCTAATACACAACAGATGACGATTGTTAGGCTAAACGTTCAGAATACGATTCCATATAAGGTTAGTATAGTCTAGTTCAGCACTTTGCGAATGGACAGTGACTCAAGTTGCATGTAGTAGCGTTCTACGAGTTCAGTAGCCTACATTTTTGTGAAAATGTACATTTTTGGGAAACGTGCGAGGAATTGCAGCTAATGTTCATAACCTTGCACGTAGAGAGTGCTTTTAAGAGCTAAGATAGGCTAGGCTACATCATTATCGGAAAACCCGACCCAGAACAGATAGCCTAAACAACAGAACAGGACAGAAAATAATAATATAAATATAATATAGGCTAAATAAAAAATACTAAAATAGGACTACAATAAATAGCTATATATTTTTTATACTTAAATAATTAACAAATTACGACGACAAAAATAAAACACTGAATCAGTTTGAAGCTTTGAAAAACCGGAAAAAAAAATGTCCCCATCAGACAAAGTTTTTTCGTATAGATATTTCTGAAAACTTAAGGCTTTTTTCTTCATAAAACGAGTTGGACATCATCACACAAATGTCTGCGTATGGACCAGTTAAATCAGAACACTAAAATTCGCCTGCAGAGAATAAGGATGTCACAACAATAATGAGCCACTCACACAAGGTATAAGGTTTGATTTTTGAACTGATTTTTTAGTTTTTGATTTGCGTAGAATGCAAATTTTGTAGAACTTGAGAAATAGATAAAGATAAAATAAAATACAATATAAACAAAATAAATAAAGGACAAAAATAAATGTATATTCTGCTATTTATGCTAATACTTGTTTTTAACCTGGTTACACACCAAGCAGAAATGACATAAGCCCATATATCTTTACAGAAAGCCAAGTATAAAACACAAATGCAGTTAGAACCCACAAACATTCATCAACAATTCACCTGCTTAGTAGGCCTTATGAAAGCCAGGGCTGGCTTCAATAAGTGAATTGAACAAATGAGTTAGCCTCAGAAGAGTTGCAGGTGAAAAGTGTTGCTACTGAACCGTCTAAGTACTGTGTCCTTCCATTCGCTTGTGCATTTGCTAGCATTCGCAGAAGGGCCAGCTTGGCTCTCATAGACCGTGGTACTGGTGGTCGTGGCCGGAGTATCTAAGTCTGCTGATTGACGAGGCTGCGGAGGTCTAATCCATTTTCGTAATTTTTTTTTTTAGAATTTTTTTTAATTAGCTGCTAACAACTGTCTATAATGTAGACGGACAAACTGTTCTTCAACTTGAAATGGATATGCGTGCGCTGCAAATCAAATGTAACAAGTTTACTCGGCGAGACGGCGACCAATATGCATTCACCATGACGAAGCCTAGTAACGTGCCATGAACAACCAAAATGATGCATTTTCCCATTCTTTTTATTTTATTTAATTTAAGTTACAGTTTGAACATTTAATATTAAAATAATAACTAAAAGGGTTATATTTTTTTTTTTTGGCCACGCCATGGCCTGTAGGAGGTGCATCAATAACCGCTAGGGGGGGGCACGGCCCATGAATGCCCCACAACAGCGCCGGCACTGCCAATTTCACTGAAAAAAAAACTTGGACTTGGCAACGCTGGTGCTTTCCGAGCTGTAGCGTCGGCGCTGTTCGGGTCTCAATCAACAAGATATTTCAGCTGTACACTCACGTGGACCTGCAAGAATGAAGTCTCTCCGGACCTGCTGCCGGTCTCCTTCGGCATCTCGCCTCCATCTCTTCATCAGTATATATATATATTATTTAATAGTGTATTTTTTTTTTGATGACTCCCCTCATCCCCTGAGGTAACAACTATATTGAAGGGGTTTTATATACAGCAGTCAACAGATGACCTTATAAAAAATAATAAATCATTTTATTAGTTTGTGGATTTGATTGAGCTAGAAAGAGCTACTGAACATAAATAAAATGTGCAAAAGGATTTTGAAAAAATACCCTTAGAATTGGGTGACCAGATGAGATTGGCTTAAATTCGGGACTGGGGGGGGGGGTGTAAAGGGGGTGTCTGCAGTCTTGGGTGATGGGATGGGGGGCTTATGATAGCGACCAGGAAGCTATAAAGGCACCTGCCACGCAGCTGACTTCAGCTTTGAGTAGGGAAGCAAGTGCCGGCAGGGGTGCCGGGAGTATGGCTCTGCAACGCAGCGTCTCGTTCCTTCGAAGAACTAGGGTTACATTCGTAACCTAGAGACGTTCCTCTTCAGGAACTCGAGCTGTGTCAAGCACTTTGGGGAACGATGTGCCAACACTGCCAGACTACCAATCCCCTGCCTAGTGTGTATCCGAAGAGCACAGCTAAGGCAAGAGGACAGAAGAGCCAGGAGCGGCTCGCATATCGAAATAGTAAAATCTGGCAAATGTAGAGGCCATGGACCATCCCGCAGCGTTGCAGATGTCCAAGAGGGACACACCTGCTAGAAAGGCCTTAGAGGCAGCCATACCCCGAGTAGAGTGAGCCTTGGCTCCCAAAGAAAGGGGAAGACCAGAGGACTCATAGGAGACGTTGATAGCCTCGACTATCCAACGACTAAGGGTCTGCTTAGAGGCAGGGGAACCCTTCTTAGGAGGACCGTAGCAAACAAGCAATTGGTCAGATTTTCTCCACAGGGCAGCTCTGTGGACGTATGCGTCCAGTCCTCGAACTGGACACATACAATTTAGCTTCTCCTGGTCTGGCTCCCGAAAGGGAGGAGGGCAGAAGGCCTGCAGTACTATAGGTTGTGGCGTAACAGAGGGAACTTTAGGAACATAACCCGCTCGAGGGTATAAGAATGCTTTGGCCATACCAGGGGCAAAGTCTAAGTAGGTAGGGGCCACCGAGGGGGCCTGAAGATCTCCAACTCTCTTTAGAGAAGTAATAGCCAGTAACAGGGCAGTCTTAAGGGTCAGATGTCTATCTGAGATATCTTGTATTGGCTCAAATGGAGCTTTACAAAGAGCCTCTAACACCACAACCAAGTCCCACGGGGGAATACGGGACCATACTGGAGGTCTCACCCTCAGTGCACCGCGGAGGAAACGTGTAACTAGGGGGTGTCTACCCACTGACTGACCGTTGAAAGGGACATGGTAAGCAGCTATGAACGCCACGTACACCTTTAAGGTGGAGTGAGTTAACCCCACAGAGAGCCTAGCTTGTAGAAACTCCAGAACTGTACCAACTGGGCAGTTAACAGGGTCAAGCTGGCGGCCTCTGCACCATGAGGAGAAGAGATTCAACCTCAGGGCATACAGTTTCCTCATAGAGGGAGCTCTGGATTGGGGGGGGGGTCTCAACAACCTCGGTTGAGAGACCGGAAGCTATGAGCTGTGCCCCCTCAGGGGCCACACCGACAACTTCCACAACTCCGGGCGAGGGTGAATTATTTTGCCCTGCACCTGAGAGAGTAGATCTGTCCTGATTGGAATCTCCCATGGAGAGCCGTCGAGGAGAGAGATCAGATCTGCGAGCCATACTGGGCCCGGCCAGAACGGGGCTACTAATAGAAGACAGACCCCGTCCCGGCATACTCTCGCCAGAACTCCTGGGAGCAGAGCGATATGGGGAAAGGCATACAGACGAAGCCACAGCCTGGTCTGTACCATAGCGTCCAGTCCCAGAGGAGCTGGATGAACTAGAGAGAAACAGAGGGGACATTGTGATATCTCTTGAGTCTCAAAGAGGTCCAAAAACTCTCCATATCTATGCCCCCCGGGTCTCGGCCCCTGTCTCAACAGTATGTCTGCTCCCACAGTCAATCTCCCAGGAATATACACTGCTCTGAACGAGAGGAGTTTGTCCTGGGACCACAGAAGGATCTGGTGTGCCAGCTTGTACAAGGGGCACGAATGCAGATCTCTCTGGTGACTGATATAAGAGATCGCCAATGTGTTGTCAGTGCGCACCAACACATGGTGACCTCTCAGGTCTGGGAGGAAATATTTCAATGCTCGATGCACAGCTAGCATCTCTAGGCAACTGGTATGCCATGTCAGATGGCGACCGCTCCACAGACCGCGGGCAGGGTGGCTACTCATGACTCCACCCCAACCGGTGAGGGACGCGTCTGTCGCTAGCGTTACACGGCAACCAATGGCTCCCAGCAGGTTTCTTCCACATGTCCAATGCACGAAGGCATTGCTGCGTGACCTTGATAGTTCGTAATGGATTCCCCCTCGGGGAAAATCCCTTGGTCTTGAGCCACCACTGTAGGGGTCTCATGTGCAGGAGGCCAAAAGGTATCACGTTGGACACAGCTGCCATAAGCCCTAACAGTCTCTGAAACTGCTTGACAGTGAGTGACTGGCCTTCTCTGACTCTCTTGACTGAGGTAAGGATTGACTCGATCCGAGCAGGAGACATACGTGCCTGCATCGTGGTCAAATCCCACACTACCCCTAGATAGGTGGTTCTCTGAACTGGAGTAAGTACACTCTTCTTGGCGTTCAGTCTCAACCCAGCTCTCCCATATGTGCGAGAACGACATCTCGATGTCGAACTGCCATCTGCTCTGATTGAGCTAAAATCAACCAATCGTCGATATAGTTCAGAATGCGGATGCCCTGCATACGGAGGGGAACCAGAGCCGCATCTACACATTTCATGAACTTGCGGGGTGAGAGTGCAAGGACGAAGGGAAGTACTCAATATTGGTGGGCTTTTCCCCCGAAAGCGAACCTCAGAAACTTCCTGTGTTGTGGAAGGATGGATATATGCAAGTATGCGTCTTTGAGACCTATTGTGACAAACCAGTCCTCGGATCTGATTTGATCTACAACCTGTTTGACAGTGAGCATTTTGAACTTCAGTGACATTACTGAGAGGTTTAGATGACACAAGTCTAAGATTGGACGCAACCCCCCCATCCTTCTTTGGAACTATGAAATACCGGCTGAAAACCCGGACTCCCTGTCTAGAGGAGGGACCACCTCGATGGCCGCCTTCCTTAATAGGGTATTCACTTCTTGTTCCATCACCAGAGCCTGCTGGGGGCTGACTACTGTCGGTGTAACCCAATTGAATGTCGGCAGTGGATGGCCGACGATAGCCTCTTTCTATTGTGTGCAGGACCCATTGAGATACATTTGGCAGTAGTTTCCACGCTGCTAACTAATGTACTAAGGGAAACAGTCTCTCAAGACTGACCTCTGGTGTAAGAGGCCCCCGAAGGGGCGGCGAGCGCCTCAGCTCTGCTACGCTCACGGGCGGAAATAACTGAGAGCAGTGCTCGCTGGAAGCCGCTGCGCCCTGAAACTCTGGCAGGGTTGGCAGACCCACCTCCCGAGGGCACTGAGGTGAGACGGGCACCGTGTAATGAGGCCCTCTGTAGTCGTGACCGAAATGCGTCATGACTTCTTGGCCGTGGACCTCCCAGCCTGAAGTACGGCTCCATCGGATTCGGATTAGGCTGGGAAGTCGCTGGCCCAGAGCGTTGCTTCAGCCTCTGGTCCCGAAGTGGGGGGACATGGGCGGCAACATCTGTTTGTACGCGGAGGGGCTGCTCCCACACAGCAGTCCCTCCAGTACATCTAACTTCACGAGTTAAATAACTGTCATTAACTGTCCTCAGAATTTAATGCAATAAAACAATCAGACAAGTAAACACGGTCTGGATTGTGAAACAATTAGGGCTGTACTAGAATAATCGAATATTCGAATATTCGTTCGGTGGGGTGGCATTCGATTTTCAGTTTTGAGATTCGAATATTCTTTTTTTTTTTTTTCAACATGTGACTTCCGTCGCGGACTCATTCTCACTCATGCTTGAACCGCCCGTTGGCGAACGTAGTGATTTATTTCATCTCATACTGAATAGGTACAAAATGCCCAAGACCTCAGCTGTTTGGGAGCACTTTAAATTAAGTGAGGATGACAAGACAAAGGCAGTGTGTCAAATATGCGCATAGATTAGACTAAGAAAATGCTATTTGTTTAGGTTGTCAGACTAGCTGAACATCTGCATCAGCAACAGATCGTTCGCAAGGGAGAAGAGCTGTCAGCAAGCCACGGAGAAGAGGAGACGGATGCGCCACCACCACCCGCCAAAAAAAAACAGCAGGAGATTTCAATGCTGATGCAGGCTGATGACGAAGAGGAAGAAGAACGCGGAGACAGCGCAAAGACAGAGATGGAGCAGTATTTGAGAGATGCTACTAAATTACAGTCGGGCCCACTGGCATGGTGGAAGCAAAACAGTGACCGCTACCCTAAACTGGCATTTGCAGCCAAACACCTTCTTTGCGTTCCGGCCACTTCAACTCCATCAGAGCGCATTTTCTCAAAAGCTGGCTACATCGTCAACAAGACCCGAAGTTCCCTTTTACCAGAAAATGTGGACAAACTCATCTTCCTCGCACACAACATGAAACGAGTATAGGTAGTTTCACAATAGTTTCCAACCACTGGGTTGCGATTTATATAAGTGTTTGAAAGAGCCTAAATATTTTTGTCATTGAAATGTGAGCTGTCTAGCTAGGCTAACATTACCTTGTTCTATTTAACCTATTACAGTTTATTCTATATAAGGGAGTGAATAAAATTTATTACAATTACTTTAAATTTAAATAGCCAACCCGTTACGGTGTCAGTAATTATTACATTTACGAATAATAAATGAATGTAGTTCAACGAACTGCAGGCTAATAATAATAAATTAAAAAAAACACCGCAACATGCTTTCAATAAAAGCATCGCGCATTTTAAAGATTTAAATTAACAAAAAGTCAGAATAAGACAAAATAAATCCCTTATATAGAATAAAACTAATTGTAATAGATATTACATTTTGTGTCATTTTAAAAACAATTCATTTATTCTTATTCAACTGTTTATAAGCATGCTACCGTGTTCTTTATTTATTACAGTTCGTTGAAATCACTGTGTGTTACTAATTTAATTTCTGTTTTGGGATTCATTTGTTTTAAAGAAATGTTCGTTATTAATACCTTATTAAAGTTCTTGCTCTCAACAGACTTTGTGTTTTGTATCACTTGTGCACTGTCCGTTTTCGGAGCATAAACCTGCCCGTGTAATGCGTACCGGAAACTGTTCTATTTAAAAGATTATTAAATGTTTATTAATATTTAAAGAATGTGTGCCACCTGATCATATTGCACCAAATGCAACACTGCACTCCACTGGGTCTGCCGCAACACATTTACGATGCCGAAGAGTGAAACGTGAAGTCGTGAAAGATGATACAAATGCAAACCGACACTATTATTATATATTTAGCCCCACCCACCGAAGCTTCGAATATTCGATATTGATTGCCACCTAAGCTTCGAAGCTCAAAAAATGGCATTCGAAACAGCCCTAGAAACAATACACATTGAAGTGATATATTGAACTTCTCGAAGTTAGATAATGGTCATTAGATTCCTCAAAATTTAATGCAATCCAACAATCAGACAAGTAAACACGGTCTAGATTGTGATAAAGTACACATTGAAGTGATATATTGACTTCTCAAAGTCATTATATTCCTGAGAATTTAAAGCAATCAAACAATCAGACAAGTAAACACGGTCTGGATTGTGAACAATACACATTGAAGTGATATATTAACTTCTCAAAGTCATTAAATTTCTCAGAATTGAATGTAGTCAAACAATCAGACAAGTAAACACGGTCTAGATTGTGATAAAGTACACATTGAAGTGATAGAACTAACTCCTCCTTATTAAATGGAGTTTAAACAACCAGACAAGCGGTCGGGTATGGAAAAATTCACATCATGATGAAAATAATGTAATACGCGTTGCCTCGACAGCGCGCGAATAGCTTAGTCACACAAACAATATTTATTCCCTCGGAGATTAAATAGCTGCTCAATAACGCTGCCCATATAATGTTAGGCATAACACTGTTTATTGTATACTGGTGCTTATGCCACTTTATGTTTGTGCAACTACAAGCTCGCCGACGCCCTCCGTGTCAATCTCCTCGGAGAAAGAAAGGCGGGGCATCAAGCCCGATGCTCGGGGGGAAGAACCGAAGCTCGGGCTTCCGAACCCAGGAATCGGGCAGATCTGACGGGTAAGGTAGGAGATAAGGACGTGTCCGTCTCCATTCCCTCCATCAGATCGATCTGCGAACCCAACGAATGCCGGCACCGCTCCGCCTAGGCGAAAGCGGGACCGGTATCACGAGGAACGCTGGCGAAGGCTTCCTCCTCGAAGAGAGCACTCCGGGATCGAAGAGTCCGCATCGGCCGGGCAGTCCCTCGAGAGCCGACTCAGCGTGCTTCGATCCCAGGCAAACCACGCATCGACTGTGTGTATCCCCACCCGTGATGTAGCGTGGGCAGGGAGGAACACATAATCTATAGCGCGATCAATGGCTGGACTGGGCATACCGGGCATTTGCCCGGTGGGCTGATGTGCTTTTTGGGCCGATATATCTCATACTCATACTTTTTTTTTTTTTTTTTTTTTTTTTAACGGCCCATAAAATTTGTACATCGGCGGCCCATTCGTTTTGTTTTGTTTTGCTTAATTGGCGGCGCTGGGTTTGTGCCGGTGTAATGCATTGGTCAAAGTCAGTGTTAGTTTTTTTTTCTGATAGACCAGCCCATGAAACACATAGATCAGCGGCCCATTGGCTCTTTTCTTGATTGACACTGGGCTGGCCCAATCACAACTTTAAACGAGTGAGCGAGCGGCAGCAGTGTCAGTGTGTATCTGTAAAAAAAGATGGAGAAGAAACGCAAGGAATGTGCAGATAAATAGCGTGAAAAAATAGAACCAGGCCTTTAAAGCAGACACTGTAAACTGTGTCAAAATATATGTTTTCTGACCTTCATCAGCTCCTGTGGCAGATGATGATAATGAGGACGGGGGATCAGGAGAGAGATGAGAAAGTGTAGAGCCTGCGGTAAGCATAACTACTTTCAAAAGGCCATGTCATGAGTGTAGATTATTTCCACATCTGCATAGTTGACGATTACCGCAATTCACTAGAAATTTAATAAGAGGTGTTTGTAAACCATGTTTTCCGCCAAAATAAAAGCTTGATGCAGTTTGCGTCAAAATAAAAGATCATGTGCTTATCTCTTTCAAGTATAGAAATTGGTACAACTAATTAAGAAAGTTTCCTTTATTTTTTTGTGCATTTGTTTTACAAAATATGGCTATTACTGTCATTGGATTAATATTATAACTATTATTATGTATAGGTGTAATGTAAATAGACACTGTAACTAAAAGAGGTTTGAATTTTTCTTTGTTTAATTTGCACACTGAATATGGGTTGGAGCTTTTAATTTTGAACTCTCAAAGTGCACCAGATTAATGAATTTAACATTAAAATGCACAAAATTTTCTCACGGGGGGCATGCCCCCGAACCCCCCTAGAAGGACCGAGGACACACCACCATAGTTTTAGCAAAAATCCTGTAAGAAACACTGGTATTGCTATGCCAGAGCCGCTTATAGCTTGTTTTAGGATTCACCGCTGTGGAGTATAGTTCAACTGTATTAATAAATATATAATTTTGACTTATTTCATCTGTTAACTCTCACTCGTTCCTATACTCACTCATTACATGGCATTAGTGGTTTTAATAAATAGGAGTTGGTATGCATATAATTAAGGGCGTGCAAAGATGGGTGGTGTTGATGATCATATAGTGGGCCGGTCTAGGCAAAAATGCCCGGGCCGATTTTTTGTCCCAGTCCAGCCCTGGCGCGATCTGGAATCGCCCTTCAAATGTCATGTCTTTGCTTTGCTCTTTGCATTATGTTGTTTATTGGGACAGACAACAATAAATAAGACTCACAAGACAGACTTTAGACATGCACACACAGAGCGCTTGCTGAAAGATGCGAAGCTGAAGTCAGCTGCGTGTAGTGATGGGTCGTTCGCGAATGAGCCGACTCTAAGAGCCGGCTCTTGTAGGTGAACGACGGGAGCTGGCTAGCGTATCTGAAAAGCCGACTCTATTTTTAAAAAAAAAATAGCCTATAGAAATTAAATAATTATGTAATAATGAAATAATGTATGCATTTTATTTTATTTAAAATAATTGACTAATTCAAAGAACAAAAAAAATATTATATTTCGACTGTTTGATCAGCCTCACATTCTGTTCCTGTCAATCATACACGAGGTGTCAAACAATTATACGGCATGAGGGAGGGGCCGAGCCATCTCACACACACACACACACACACACACACACACACACACACACACACACACACACACACACACACACAGTGTCAAACTCGGAGGAGATGAGAGGAAAAACACAACAGCTTTTGAAAACAAAACAAAAGCAGGAAAATGAGTCGGAAGCACAGCAGCATTTGGAATTATTTTAATGATCATCAGCCCCTCGAAAGTAAGGCAGCTTGCATTTCTGAATGCAAATCTCTCATAAAATAAAAATATGATCAGCATTGTGTGTGTGTGTGTGTTCATGCTGGTTATACAAAACATAACTAGTGAGATAGTTCATGCTAACTATATAACATGCTAAAAAAGAGGGACCAGTTTAATCCTTTCAGTTATTTATTTTTCTTTAATATGGGTTCTATTATGTTGTTCAGATTCAGATTGTATTTGCTTTGTAATGTTGTTGTTTCTATACATTCAAAAGTTGTAATTTAAATGCAAATGTTTAATAGTATTCTTTTTTCATAACAAATCAATGCATTTTTAAAGAATTTGTGAGAAATTGTGAGTATGATTTCATTTAATAATTTAATTAGAATTGTTTTCACACCTATCATAGTCAAAACATTATTGTTTTTTAAAGAGCCGTTTGTAAGCCAAAAGAGCCGGCTCTTTTCAGTGAGCTGAGTCAAACGAGCGTGCTCACGAAAAAGAGCCAAAATGCCCATCACTAGCTGCGTGGCATGTGCCTTTATAGCTTCCTGGTCGCTACGTCACCCCGCCCGTGACGTCCACCCTTCCATTGAACAGATTGCACACAATATTCAGAGTTGATCTTGCCAAAGGCGTTTCCCAAAGCGCTTGACGCAGCTCGAGTTCCTGAAGAGGAACTGTCAATCACTCCTGTATGCGTGCATCACTGTCCTCCTCGCAGCTGCAGCAACTTGCGCTCTTTTCATCAAGATTTAAAACAAAAAGGGGACAAAAAGGTCGTATTGTCTTTGTGCATATAGAATAATTAGATAAATGAATATCTAAATTCGTGCCTAGCCGCCTACGGTATTTTTTTGGAACTTAGAAAAAAGATGCTGCAGCCAATGCAAGCCGGCAGGGGCTGGTTGCAAGACGACTCAACCTCCGCAGACAGTTTTTAATGTTTATCAGACAATAACTACTCAAGATTTTGCTTTAGTATAATTTTCGGGACAATTAGGGCCAGATTCGGGATTCGGGACAACAGTTTAGATTTCGGGACCGTCCCGAATTTTTCGGGAAGTCTGGTCACCAGGCGCGTCATTAGACATGGGCATCCGGGGCTTTAGCTTTAGTTTTTTTTAAACCCCCGGATCTCAAAAATTTTAATTTATTGATAATTATTATGACCGGGTCTTTTAATCTATCCTTCGGAATCAATCATGTATTAAAGACGATTAAAATGTGTTCAAGCAGATCAAAGTTACTATGGTTACAGCTTAGAGTGCGCGCCTGAGGAGAAAGAGCTTTGGGCTTTACTGTCATTGTTGTTTGTGGCTTCTGGCGGTAGCTATGGACATTAGACACTTTTTAAAAAGTAAAATAAGGAGGCAAGAAGAGTTATCTACTGGCGCCGTTCCCTCATCATTAAGCTCAGGTCGGTGAAGGCTCTTTAGCAAACCCTGGTCTAACGTACCTAGCCCTGTAATTACTGTGGTATTAATCCAGAACAACATGTAGGCCTACTGTATATATAAAGTACGTGGGACCTTACTATTTCGCCTATAACTAATCCATTTTGTGAGCCATAATCCGTTTCTCGTGAAGAATGTAGATGAAGTAGCCTATACATCTGATTTGGCGATTGAAACACGATGTGTAAATTAACGTTATTCCCCTCAGATGGATAGCTAGCTAGAATACCAGGGGCCGTATTACAGAAAGAGTCTAAGATAGGATTTAACCCCAATTGGTATTACCGAAGCAAATACTAAATAACTTTAGGAATCATATCTTGCTTCATTCTTTTTATTTCAGGTTAGGAAATCCTAACATCGCTAGCATCAACTTTTCATAGCAACCTATGTCACTTTTCTCATCTCGCAAGACGCGAGCTAAATGGCTTTTAATCGCTGTTTTGCTGCCGTTTTTTTAATGAAACATACAGTGAAAATGGAGAATTAACAACAACTCATTCATAGTTTCATTCCTATCATTGAACTTATACAAGCAGACTGTTGGAGTGATTTATGTGTGTGTGTGTGTGTATAGATAGATAGATAAATATATATAGATAAATATAGAAAGATAAATATCTATATACACAGTATATATATAGTTTTATATTCATTTTTTTAATATTCATGTATTATTTATTTGTGTTTCAGTGAATAGCTGTTACAGTTCGACTAGTCTCTCCTGTTGCGTAAACTAGGGCTGTCACTTTTGAGAAGTCAAATTCGAACGGATATCGAATATCATGCAATGTATTCGAATATCTACGTGCTCGCGATTCAATCACAAATGTTTTAACAGTGAGTCATAAACAGGACTATCTGGATTATTATTATTTTTTTTACTTAATGTTTGAAACAGCAGGTTATCAACTTATATGAAGTGCCACTATACATATCCCACATCATTAGGCTAAATAAAAAAAATAATAAAAACGATTCAGAACAGACACAAACAATAACGTGACAACTTAAACAGCAGCAGGAGTAAGGCATATAGCCTAGCCTAATTCATTTCTTAATATTGTTTGCAAGAAACACCAGTCTATCAACTTGATCTGGATTAAGTGCGGCTCTTTTTATTTACAATGTTCTTATCAGCTTGTTTTGGTCATGGGCCTAATTGTGGCGCCTCTCGCGGAGGCTCTGTGGTCTATCTTCATTGCCATATAAGCTCATACTTTAGTTATAATCTGATGTTATATTCTTATGTTTGGCTATTTATCTCAATTTATCTCCCTTCATTCATGTTTCAGGATCCTCTAAGAAATACTTCACCTGGTGCGTATTACATTTTTCATCTTTCTTTTGGGGTAGGCTCCGCCCCGCCTTCGTCTTCGGCAGGATTAGCTGGTATCTACAAACTTCAGATCCACGCTACGGATGGGGCCTACGCCAAAATAATTCAGTTTTTTTGTATGTTTTTGTAAATAAATACTTCAGTCCTATCTACTCCTCCTCTTTCTGTCTTTCTGGTAGAGCTATAAGTTTCACTTAACAGCATGAATCAAAGGCTTATCATTTTCATTTTTCAAACAGCAATATTGAAGGAAATGTCTCATTATTTCCCACCATTTCATTGTATAATTTTCAGAGTGAAAACAAAAAAAGTAATATTAATAATAAAAAAATAACCCAGTGAACCATTTACATCCAGTCTTTGTGCTAAGCTAGGCTAGCGGTGGGTGCGTCAAATAACACTTACAGAACGCACAGAAATGAAAAAGGTATGTATGGACTTATCTAACTCTGGGGGATACTGTGAATAAGCTAAAGTCCCAAAAAGTCGGAGTGTTCCTTTAAGAGAAAAAATAAATAAATCTAGGTTCCATCCCCTGTTAGACATGGCATGAATGAGTTCCTGTTAGCAACAATGTGTAATGCATTTCAGCATACCTTTTCTTTAGTATTTACATCTTTGCATTGCACTCTTAAAAAAAAAAAAAAAAAGTTTCAAACTAATTTCAGTAAAACACTTATTTTAAACTGCCTCCATCTCCAGTAATTAATAGAGCCTTGCTTCAGTACATCTTCATAAAAGCATTACATTGAAGAAATTACCTTTTCAGTATACAGCATTTTTGTGCTTATTTACCTTTTTACAATATTTGTGAGAAACTCCTTTCACAAAGTCCTAAGGCACACTGGTGTATATAATTTTCTCTATCGTCATATTCACAGTTGATAAATTCAGGGCAGTAACTTGCTCTCAGATTAGATACTTTTGTCTGACACTTCAAATATAAGATGGAAAACGACGAGTTGTTTGCTTGACTCATTTGACTTATTTGTAACTCTAGCTAAAAGTGCATTATCAAATCATTAAATGTGATTAATTTAAAATAAATCATCTAAGATAAAATTTAAAACATCTGAAATTTTTTAATCATACTAGTTTAAATCATAGTAAAACTATCTCTGCCAAGAGATGTATTTAGGTCCAAGAGTCCTCAGGATGTTGATGCATCTCAAAAGATTTGTTGTGACCTGGAGCCTACTGTATAACATGTCAACATTCCAATTCAACTCAATGGTCATGGCTTGGCTAATGCAATCCTAACCCTGATGCTAACTGGACCACACGTGGGCTCTTCAGGCAAAACGCTGCTACATTCACTTGGCATTGCAATACTGTACCAATTATTTATCACTGGCCCATCTGACTCATTTGTGCATTAGTCATGATACAGTCGTGATATCTGCTTTGTGTTTGGATTTATTCATGCAGGGCTGAGTGTACATGTTTGCCCACTTGGCCTTCTAATGTGGAAGGTTATAACTTCACTGTATCCTTTATATAAACTATTTGGGTTTCATGACCAGCTGTTTCAAGAAATTTGCTCTGAAAACTGTGTACAATATAGGAATACACAGACAGCTATAGAGAAGTATATTAAGGTGAGAAAATTTATTAGAAAAATGTATTCTAATGGATATAGTTCATAAATCTTCCGATAGCTACCCATTTATATATTCTTTATATATTCTAAATTGCTCAAAAACCGCTGGAAGTGACACAAAGACACTTTCTTTAATAACAAGAGAAATTCCCACTGCTTCTGGATGCTCACACCTGGTTTTCTGATAATGGCACCTGTTGTCAGAGGATTCATTATCCCCGTGGGTCTGCAGCAGGTTTATCTATCGCCTGTCATTCAATGACCTAATGGAGGATCCAGAGTGCAGTGACAGAAAATGACCATCTGACCTGAGCTTAGAAGCAATTCCATCACTCAGTTATAGGGAAACATCTGTATGCATAGCCTTGACCAAATAAATAATTTGAGACGTGGTATGAGTTTAAATACGCACATGGTGTAGTCTCTCTCTCTCTGTCTTTCTCACTTTTCTGTGATCAATGTTATGCAAATGTGCTGACATTCTGTCAGCTTCAATTAGTGAGAACTGAACAGGAGAAGTTCAGTTTCAGAGAAACAATAACAGCTCAAGGATTTATTATAAAATTAGTCAGAAAAACTCAAACTCTAATTGTGATCGTACACCTACAGAAGAAAAATCTTATAGTAAGAAAATTAGTAAACTTTACAATAACATTTGTTAACAATAATAAATGCTTTAGAAGTATTGTTCAATCTTAGTAAATGTTAATTTCACATTTACTAATGCATTATTAAAATTTAAAAGTTATATTTGTTAATATTATTGAACTAACATGAATTAACAATGAACAGTTGTATTTGTTTTTGTATTATTATTATTGTTGTTGTTGATAAAATCCATTTTATATATATATCTTTTTTTATTTATTTTTTTAAATTAAGTAAATAATACATAAATAAATAAAATGAAAACCAATACTGGCTATTTAAAACCAATTACAATCTAACCATTATTTTCCCCCACCAGCTGTGCAGCTATTTTTCCAAAATTAAATTAACAAAAAGGATCTTCTCCTTTCAGACTAGTTGCTCTCCTCTCCAAACTTCAAGTTTATGGCACACCGCCACTCTTCCAAGAGAAAAAAAGTACCAAAACCTGGTACATTCGATGTCATTAAAACACTGACTTTCATTACATCCACCTCAAGGCAGCAGTCTATTATAACTGGCAGGACACTCTGTATCAAAGGACAGTAAATCAGATGGTGTACCACGCTATTATGCCCCACTGAATCAGAGGATTATGGAACTGAACTGCAGGGTGATTTAATGTTATGGTGAGGATAGCGCATCAGAATGCCCTATTAGAGCTATATAATTAATAGCAAGAAGAAGAAATAATGCTGAGGCTGAATCCCAACTTACATACTTAAAGTGCACTGAGTGCAGTTTATACTGTTGAGTCAGACGTTGTATGATCAAAATCAAAACCAAAATCTAAAACAAATCAAAAACAAAGCGAAATTGAGTAGACTGAAAGTGACAATAGCAGGGACTACACTAAGTCAACAGTAGCCTTCTAGTAGTAGTTATAGCCCCTAGCCCAACACAAAAGCAACAACAAAACAAAAACAAAGCACCACAAAAAAAAACATGGAAGACAACACAAAGCCACTGCAAAATACACATACAAAAACACAAAGTAAAAACGAAAAAATACTACACTACAACAAAAAAATAAAACGGGATACACAACACAAAGCAACAACAAAACAATGCACAAAAAAACACAACAAAGCAAAACAAACTACAACAAAACAAAATACCATAGAAATAATGAATATGTAAAATAAATATATATAGTTATAGTTTATAGTTTTTCTTGTTGAAAGTTTGCTGGAAAAATAATTCTGGTAAATTAACATTATCTAAACTAATAGATGATTATTTTCTTTTTCTGACCAAGTCTGACAGCTTTGCTATTCTTGTGAAACTCCTCTAAGAGTCTGTAAAACAACCGTGTTGAGGCACTCAGCTGGAGACTGTGTTATCCTGTGCAGTCTCACCAGCACTGTTCTCTATGGGTTTGGATGTATTGTGTGCAGGAAATGCATTCTGTTTTGTGAATCGCTTCTCCTGCCACTTCCTATTGACCGATGTAATGCTCCAGAGTACATGTGTGGACATATATCTTACACAACCACGTATAATTCATCCACTGACAACATCCTGCTGACTATTGACATTTTCATGCCCTCCCTCATCCCCCTCCTCGGTCGCTGTCTGTAACTCTCCCTCTCTTTCTTGGTCTTCTCCCTAGGAGGCCTTTCCACTCAATATACCATATGTCACACTCAGAATTGTGTCGCATATAAACACACTAATTACAGCATTCACATTTTTTTCCCCAGAATTACATTGTTGTTGTGTTGACAGCTTTTCCAAGCACACAACATGTATATAACATATGACAGCAGTATTAAATGTAAAGTCTGCCAGTAAAATGCTGTTCAAAAATAATTGCAGTTAACAGAAGACCCGGAAACAACTCAAATTATGGTCTAAAGAAGGTTGACACATGAACACCACCCCCAAATCCATGCAATATGTTTATCAATATTTTTAGTAAATAAAAAGTGATTTCTAAAGATAAAATATGATTTTTAACACAAAAAAGTCAGTAATATAATGCCATAATATAACAGAAGCTTACCAGTGACCTTTGTTAAGTAAAATTTTTAAATGTAATTTTTCATATATATATATATATATATATATATATATATATATATATATATATATATATATATATATATATATATATATATATATATTATATTCTAGTAAAATATCAAAATTTTTACTGTATTTTTGATCAAATGCAGTGTTGGTGAAATATTAATAAATACCTACAGTAGTGTACATTTACACTAAATAATCTTAGAAAGTTATAATAAAATAATAAAGAAAGGGAAAAAAACATCTTTGAATCAAGATTTATTTTTATAAAAAAATATTTTATTTTATTTTTATAATACAACAGTGATAATGGATGATTTAAATTTCTGATACGGATCAATTCATTCCTAAACTTGCCTTCGGTACCTTCAAAAAGTTCCTTCTGGTGAAGCAGTTTTTAATGCATGATCATCTCGGCCCAGTGCACATGCAATTATCGAGAAGAGACAGAGCATAAAGACATATTGACCCAGAGTTTGAGTACTGACATTACGAAATGCTACAAAAACTAGTGGATGTGAAGCACTGCCGTTAATTAAGTTGAGATCCTAAGCTTGCAGAGATCTTTATAATCAGCTTTTAAAAAACATTCAAAAGGCATGAAGCTTGTCTTGCAAGTAACAAAACACAACTTAGCACTACTCTCTTTCCAACCGTTTCCACAACTTTCTCCCTTTGCAAAATAAGGATATTGTTATGAAGTAAATTCAGATCTAATTCAAAATGAAATAGAAGACTTCATTTGCAGCCTTCATTTGTGCCTTCATTGGCACCTCTGTTCATTAAAATGCAGGCCAAACAGAAGTCCATGTCCAGTAGTGTCAATTTTTAAAACTAAGTTGTATTGATTTCCAAAGCAAATGATATTATGGGTTAGAGAGAATCTACTGCAAAAAAATGTAATGCAAAGTTACAAAATGTGAACTCAGTGACATTATGGAACAATAAATCATTGTAATATCAAAACTGTCTTTGTAATTGAAACATTTCTAATTATATAGAACTGCATAAGTGCATATTGTCCAACATTTTCATCTATGTGTAATGCAAAAGTTGTTGTAATTACTGTAGAAGAATTACATTTTGCATAGTCAAGAGCCTCCAAGTAGAACATGCAGTAAATGCAGTCATTTGCAGGACAATAAATTCATTTTCTAACAGTAAAAATGTAAATATAGACAGACATTTCAAAAATTAAATACGTACAAACGTTTCAAGTATTGGCACAGTTTTTTCACATTTTCTTATTTTAAAGCATCCTTAATTTGTAATATTATTTTAATGTATTTGTGTGGATAATCCATTTATTGGGACACATTGAGTCAAAAAAAAAAGGTATGGCATTGTGTCAAAGGCAGTTTGCCACTGATAATTAAAGAAAGAGGGAATTCAAATTCATACAGAAATGAAAACATTACAGGATTTTCCATAAAATCCATTTGGTTTAGAGTTCAGACCATATAAAGAAAGCTTTTCAATCATTCAGATTCGTTCAGAATGACCGCACTAATGATGGAATTTTGAAGCATTTCATGAAAAACTCATCACGCCTTCAGCCCTTTGTCTTCTACTTAGCATAGTAAACAAGATAGTAAAACACATGGTAATGAATTTAATGTGTAACTGCAGCAGGTGTTGTATCAAGCCTTTACAGCTGTTCTGCCCCTCTACAAAAACATGCATCTAGTCAATGCCAGACATCTGCTGACTCACATGGATGCTGGGTTACTATTGCTTTGGAATCACTTAACCTCTGACCTCAGGGGCACTAATGCATGACAATGGAAGGGGGAGTGAGCAACAGTCTGAACTCCAGAGAATGGGGATCCTGCAGTGTATTCACAAGCTCTGATCCACAGATACGCCACGGTTTTCACTCAATGATGTTTGATTGTGGCAAACAGCCATGTGTGGGTGCCCTGTGGTCAAAGGATCAGTGACTTTTTTTTAGTCATTTTGTTCTCTACTTCTCATTCTCACCAATAGAGGTCTCTCACTTCAGTACTAGTAACTAGCTGTCAGATTTTGTTTTATTTATTTTTTTGCTTGGAGAAATTGAGAGAAATGATTCACTGCTGGAGAGAACTGCTAATGTTCAATTGAAAAGAGAGAGCCGAATGTAGTCATATTGCTTCTGATAAAGGAAAGTGCATGAATTTCTCTAGAAATTTCTAGTTGGCTGGACACTGTCTGCAACTACAATATAAATCAATGCAGTGCAGCATGTGTCCTTTCTGTGCTCACACTGCAAAGCAAATTCACTTGAACACAATAAAGAAAGATTTAGAGATGAAAGAAGAAAAAAGACAACTTTAAATATACAGTATGTTCCTCAAGTATATAGATAGATAGATAGATAGATAGATAGATAGATAGATAGATAAATAGATAGATAGATAGATAGATAGATAGATAGATAGATAGATAGATAGATAGATAGATAGATAGATATATGGAAACAGAGGAGAAACACCTGCGCACACTCAGCACGGGCTGGCCGGCCACCACAGCTGAAAACTCGTGAGAAGATGGCTACAAAAGCTGCCGCTTCACACACACTGGGGAGACAAGTCTCCAAAAGACCCAAAATACTGCCTCTACCTCTCTTCCAGAATGCAGTGTGTGACTGGCCAGCCCCAGCGCGTGAGCACAGCATGGACACCCAGCACTTGGAAGCACGAACTGAAGACAGAGGCGGATCTTGGAGCACCAGTTCACTTCACCACGACACATTGGCACTTTTCTAATCAATAAATTCACCCCCTGGGGCCTTTATTGAATTCCTCTTGTCGTGTGATACTTCACCCCGTTACTATATATATATATATATATATTAATTCTGTCATTTATTAACTTAAGTGTGTTAAACCAGTATGACTTTGATTCTTTCACGAGACACAAGATGAGAAACTCTGAAAAAAATACTATTCAGTTACACAGAATGGGGATTATGACATTCAAGCTTTAAAAAAAACATAATGTGGCAACACACATTACTGAATGAATGATTATTTTGAGTTGGATCTCAGTCTCAACTCCTTCACAAATAGGAAGTCACTTTCAGCAAATTAAAATAATTATTGGCTGGGTTCTCACACAAAGCTACTGTATGACATCCAGTGATGCCGGTAACATTCTAATCTGACCACTTTTTTCAGTAACGAGTAATCTAACGCAATACTATTTCCAAACCAGTAATCAGATTAAAGTTACTTAACCAAGTCACTGTGCATTACTATTTTTGTCATTTTCCTTATATATATATTTATATGGAAGTATAAAAATATATATTTATATGGAAGGCCAAAAGGGTCAAATACCCGTGAATTTTAACGCATCAACAACACGTTAAATACGTGTATTTCATGCGTAAACAACACGTATTTAACGCGTTAAATATGTGTTGTTTACGTGTGAAAAATCAGCGCATATTTAACGTGTATTTCACGTGTTTCACATGTTAAATACGCGTTAAATACACATGAAATACACGTGAAGTACGCATTAAAAATCTGTTTGAACAGGTCAATGTCATTGGCTGCTGAAGACTTGGGTGAAACCACTTCTGTGAGCTTAGGGGGGTGTACCATTCATAGACAGGCAACCACCATTTAACATGCTATAAATCAGTTTATTCAGCCTTATTATTTTGTCTTTTTGTGTATAGCCTATAGAAAAAATATATTTAAATTGCAGTTTTATGAAATATTTATTTTTTTACCACTCATGCCTTTTTGTAAATAAACATATTAGCGGACATTCTAGCTTTAACAGTGGTTGAACTTAAAGGGTTAGTAATTAAGCAACAAATCTGTTTTATGGATGGTAGCTGTAAAATTATTACTGAAATTTTATTAGTAATTAGTTAGTTACTGCAAAATAAATATTATTACAATAACTAAATTACTAGTTCTTGCTCAACTCTGACCAAAAAATTTTGGACATTCTCCTGCTGAGAAATAACTGATAAAAATGTAAGAAAAATTTGAGTGCTCAAGAGACATTTTTCATATCCGTCTTATTTGATATTCAATATCTCAGGACTTAAATAAGGTAAGTTAAGATTTATATGTTTTAAATTTTGTGGTGATAGTATGAAGTTTCTAAAAGTTACAGTATTTTGTAATGAAACAGGACTTTTTGTTTAGTTCTTGACTCGCCAATGTATTTTTAGTCGAGTCAAGTCCCCTTTATTTATATAACGCTTTAAACAAAATACATTGCTTCAAAGCAACTGAACAACATTCATTAGGAAAACAGTGTGTCAATAATGCAAAATGACAGTTAAAGGCAGTTCATCATTGACTTCAGTGATGTCATCTCTGTTCAGTTTAAGTATTGTCTGTGCATTTATTTGCGATCAAGTCAATGATATCGCTGTAGATGAAGTGAGAGGGGGGGGGCAGTTCTCCTCTGACCAGATGAAACCAGCAGTTCAATTCCAGGCTGCAGCAAAGTAAGATTTTAAATACTGTTGCTTTCTGAGTGCCATACACAAAAATACCAACTCATAACTCCACAAATACAGCAAGGGGAGTCAAAAGATATAGTCTGATTCTATGTTCTGTCAAATGTTTAATAGAGCTCTCCAACTGATTCATGGGTTTAGGTATTATTTACACATGAAAGATCGTAATGGATTGTTTTGATTTTGGACTGATTTCAATCATGAGAATCTGCTGTAAATAATGATATTTTTCACAATCAGAGCATGTTTCATGAAGTAAAGGTAAAACCATGAGAATATTGCAGCATGTGCGCATTTGGAGTATCTTCAGATCTAAATGACAGATTATTGTATAATTGGGCTCATTTTAATCAAGATAATTTCCTGAAAATAATCAAGCAATTTTCCATGATCTATGCATGATTCCTGAAGCTATGAATGAACACGAAACGTGAAGTATCGAGCTGTTTTTCTTTGCAGCCTCAGTGCGCCAGCCTGCTTTCATGTGTCACAGCTCTATGTCACAGGTCGGAGCGGACCACAGATGTCGTGAGTCACGCCCCTCCCTAGTTTCCACCTCGAGGAGGTCCCAAGAACACCCCAATGACCAGACACATGAGAGACGGTAAGTATTAAAACAGCTTTATTAAATTACTAAAAAAAGGTATAGGGAAGGGAGGGGGGAGGGAGGCTAAAATCCAACTCTCCAATTGGGGGAGGATCAGTCTCGAGTCTCTTAGACTCCATCACGGGAGATCTCGGTAAGTCCTTCACTCCTCTTTCCTTCTGGCTATGTGACAACAATCAGCTTATTCACAAGTGCCCCTTTGTTCTAGCTTGCAGGACAGCTTCCCGGGGCCCTCTCCTTTTCCTGGACGTATCAGATACGAGTGGTAAGTATTTAGAGTTTGAATGCACGGTGGATACCTGCTGCTTCCCGTGGCGAACTCCAAGGCGGCCCAGCGGGTTGGACTCCCAGTCGTCCGGATGCTGGTGGAGCTGCACAATGGCTGTTGGGACCCGACTGAGACCGTACTGGTAAGTGTACGGGAGGCGTTTGCGGTTTCTGTATCCTAAGTAACGGGTCGACGTGCAGGTAGACACTTCAAAGGGACCTGCTAGATCTGCACAAGAACATACAAGTCAGTATGACAGGACTGGACATGGACGGTGGACAGAGGGGCCACTGGCTCTTCGCTCGGGGCACAGGTAAGTCTTTTGGGGAAATAGACGTCAGGCGTTCCTTTTCTGCGGTTTACCAACTGCTGATAGAGATGCGGGTCGTAAGCTGCTGCTGCGTTGGGCCGAACACGGCCTCCGCTGATGTCACCTTTCTGCCAACCAACAGGGTGAGTCTTCTAGACGGGCGAACCTTTGAAGAACTCCACAGCAGGTAATAATACACGCACAGCTGATTTCCTCCTCCAGCAGCAAACTCCTCACCATTAATACTTCCCACTATATCCACACTGTTCTTACTTGAATTTGTTTCCCACCTCCGTTACGTGGGGTAGAAGGGTCAGGATGTCATCGATGGCATCTAATTAGAGATGTTGTTTTCTTCGCCCAAGCATATTTCGTAAACAAATCAGTGATCACAAGAATGTTCTGGTAACGGTCCATGGGTCGGCCCAGTGTCAGGAAGTCCATAGCTACAATGTGGAGAGGGGCTTTTGCGTTTATGGGGCCCATCGGTGCTCTGGCCTCTTGCCTGGATTTAAATAGAGTACATCGGGGGCACGCCTGGATGAAAGCACTCACCGATGCCTCTAGTCCTGGCGAATAGAAGTGTCGGCGCAGAAGGGACACCGTTTTCTCCTGTCCTTGGTGCCCCAGCAGGTCATGGTAAGCCGCTAATAAAGCTCGTACCTGATTTTCTGGTACCACAATCTGGCAGATCTCCTCATCTAGCCCTGGATCTCTGATGATTCTGCACAGTACTCCGTCTCTCAACTTGAGCTTCGTCCATTGCCCCAGCAACTTTCGTCCTGTCCCAACTTGGGCTTGTCTTTCCGCCGGCGTTGGCCTTCGGCCCTGTTCCAGCCATTGACTCAGGGTCCTCACCTCTCTGTCTCCCTCTTGCCTCCCCCTCCATCGGCAGGGGTCCCATCCCCAACTCACGGGCACCACCTCAGGCTGTCCTCCAGGCGCTTCCACCACGCCTACCATATACCCCTCCTCTCCTTGGTCCGATACTGGACCTGATGGACTCAAATTCCCCACCATCGGGAGTCGGGACAGGGCGTCAGCGTTGGTGTGCTCTCGCCCAGGCCGATACTGGAGCTGGTAATCATAATTTGCTAGCTGGGCCACCCACCGCTGCTCCACAGCCCCCAGCTTCGCTGTCTGTAGGTGCACAAGCGGGTTGTTATCAGTGACCACTGTTACCTGAGCGCCCCAGAGGTAGTCTTTGAATTTTTCGCTGAGGGCCCACTTCAATGCCAACAACTCCAGTTTGAAGGAACTATAATTGGTATCATTCCTCTCTGCGTGATGAAGACTCCGACTAGCATACACGATGACCCGTTCCACTCCCTCCTGCTGTTGGGCTAGTACTGCCCCCAAGCCGAGGTTGCTGGCGTCTGTGTAAAGAACAAAGGGTTTAGTGAAGTCCGCGTAGGCTAAAATTGGGGCTTGCAACAGCTCCTGCTTCAGCCGTTGAAAGGCAGTCTCACACTCGGGACTCCACATAATGGCCGGGGACCCGCGGCCTCGAGGGCGTCCCGTCCCGGACAGCAGCTGATTCAAGGGCTTTGCGATCTTAGAAAAATCTTTGATAAACCGTCGATAGTATCCCACAAAGCCCAAGAATGATCTCACTTGCCTCACAGTCTTTGGGGCACTCCATTCTCGTACTGCTGCTACCTTTTCCGGGTCCACAGAAACCCCCGCGGCACTCACACAGTGGCCCAAAAACTTGACCTCTCTCCGCAGCAGGTGGCACTTGTCTGGTTGGAGCTTCAACCCATACCTCTCCATCGCCTGAAAGACCTTCTCCAGATGTTGCAGATGGGATTCAAAGTCTGGGGAATAGACAATCACATCATCAAGATATACGAGTGTGGACTCCATCAACTGACCTCCCAAACACCGTTGCATGAGCCGCTGGAACGTGGCTGGGGCGTTACAAAGGCCGAAGGGCATCCGGTCCCATTCAAAAAGACCAAACGGGGTCGTGAAGGCGGTCTTTTCCCGGTCTACCTCTTCCACCTGCACCTGCCAATATCCGCTGGCCAAATCCAACGTGGAGTACCAAGCTGATTTTGTTAAGCCGGCGAGTGAGTCTTCAATCCTAGGTAATGGAAAGGCATCCTTCTTAGTCACTTGGTTCAGTTTTCGGTAGTCGACACAGAACCTCCAGGCCCCGGTCTTCTTCTGCACCAGTACAATAGGAGCCGCCCACAGGCTGCTGCTTTCTCGAACGATCCCTTGGTCGAGCATACCTTGCAGCAGAGTCCGAACCTCGGTATATAAGGTAGGTGGTATCGGGCGATATCTCTCACGACTGGGTCCGGCTTCTCCCGTGGGGATCCGATGTTTCACTATGTTCGTACATCCGTAATCTTCATCATGGGCAGAGAAGACATGCTGCCACTTCCTTAGAAGTTCCTGTAGCTTACGTGTCTGAGTCTGCTCCAATTCCTCTCCTCGTAGGGATTCGCCCAATAGATGGCCGGGCACTCCTTCCCCAGCCGTCCTGGCGGGCGAGTCTACTTGAGTCAGGCCCGCTTCGACCACTGTAGGGCATACCTGGCGGAAACTCACGTCCCTTTCTTCTCGCACTTGATGGGGCTCCACCATCGTCACTCTTGCCACACGTTGGTGTTTGTGTAGATGTATGGCACAGGGCTTCTCATTTCGTACCTTTACCGGAACTCGTCCTCGGCGGACCACCGCCAGCACTCGGGCCACTTCCACATCCTGACAATCCAGATGGGGCTCTACCAGTACCCAGCCTTCTGGCCCGTGTTCTTGTTGGGGGACCCTTACCCATACTATGGCCTCACTTCGGGCCGGTACGGACAGTGCATAGCGGCAAGCTACTCGACCAGTCTCTTCCCGGCCCCTCCGGACCCTGATCATCTGGTCCCAGCGACAATCAGCCACAACACGTTCCCATTCTTGTCGTTCTGCAGGCGGTATTTTCTGAGCGGGCTTAGCCCGAAATAATTCCTCCCAACACTCTGAGAGGACGTTCATACCTAGGAGGGCTCTATGAGTTCCCAAGCAGTGGTCTTGGACGATGATCACTCCTTTGTGGGGCACAACAATTCCGTGAATTTCCAAGTCCGCTAGTCTGTAGCCAATATAGGGGATGTCTAACCCATTTGCTCCCTTCAGGGTGAGCCAGGGGGCCTCTGTTCCTTGCACGTTCTGTTTCCCAAACAGCTCTTGTGACAGGCTCTCAGACAATAGGGTGACTTGTGATCCAGTGTCTACGAGACAACGTACCTTGATGCCACACACTTGGACCTCCACCACAGGGCTATGCCCAATCATCTTGTCCTTCGAGCCAGCTTCTATAGATGGGTCATCCGAGGGGGTCCCGACCACACGACCCACTGTGGCCGGTCGACCTAAAAACCCCCCTCCGAGCCTCTTCGGGGACCACACTGTCGACTGTAGTGGCCCGGTTCTCCGCAACGGTTACAAATCGGTCGCCCCTGTTCATCCCACTCGAATCGAGGGCGGGTAGGCCGGCTAGGTCGCCTTCCTGGGTCTCGGCCACCATCTGAATACCCACAGTCTCGGGGGGCAGGCCTTACCTCTTGCCTCGAAGTGCCAAGTCGCAGTTCCTCCAAAAGGGTCTTAGATAACTCCGCCATTTGTTCATGGACATCTTTGAGGAGTTCCAACTTCAGGGCCAGTTTCCAGTCTGCTGCTTCTGGAACAGCCGTTGCAGTGCCACTTACGGCCGCACATACAGGGGGGTCTTTTACTTCAGCCTGATCGATCTCCAGAGCCACCGCCTCCTTCTTCAGGTCCTCGAATGTAAGCTCAGGATCTCTTCGGAACTGCACTCGCAGGCTCTGTCATACTGGGCCTTCTCTCAATCCCAGCAGAAATTGGTCTCTCAACAAGGTCTCTCCGTCCCCAAGACCATGATCTTGACGTCCTTGTAGCCTCGTAAACTGCTCTCGCAGTCGCAGTGCAAAAGCTCTGATAGGTTGTCGGGGGCCTTGTTTACAGTTAAAGAACTGTGCTCTAAGGACAGCTACTGGGGTGGTATCGCCATATTGTTCCGTCAAGAACTGGAAGACTGTTTGAGCGGTGGCTCGGACGGTTTCTGGGGCGGCCTGGACTTCCCGCCATGCTTCCCCCTCTAGAGAATTAAGAACAAATTGCAGCTGCTGTGCCGCACTCAACCCTTGAATCCCGGCCAAATATTCGATCTGAGCTTTCCATTCGGCTAATCGTACTTCAGACTCAAGTCCGCCGTACTTCTGGATCCAGGGGTTCCCCATAAACACTGGCATGACTCGGGGTAGGGCCTCTGGTAGCTCGTTGTCAGCCATTGGGGAACCTTGGTCACTCAACCCGAGGTGAAACCCTGCCGACTACGCCAAAATCTGTCACAGGTCGGAGCGGACCACAGATGTCGTGAGTCACGCCCCTCCCTAGTTTCCACCCCGAGGAGGTCCCAAGAACACCCCAATGACCAGACACACGAGAGACGGTAAGTATTAAAACAGCTTTATTAAATTACTAAAAAAAGGTATAGGGAAGGGAGGGGGGAGGGAGGCTAAAATCCAACTCTCCAATTTGGGGAGGATCAGTCTCGAGTCTCTTAGACTCCGTCACGGGAGATCTCGGTAAGTCCTTCACTCCTCTTTCCTTCTGGCTATGTGACGACAATCAGCTTATTCACAAGTGCCCCTTTGTTCTAGCTTGCAGGACAGCTGCCCGGGGCCCTCTCCTTTTCCTGGACGTATCAGATACGAGTGGTAAGTATTTAGAGTTTGAATGCACGGTGGATACCTGCTGCTTCCCGTGGCGAACTCCAAGGCGGCCCAGCGGGTTGGACTCCCAGTCGTCCGGATGCTGGTGGAGCTGCACAATGGCTGTTGGGACCCGACTGAGACCGTACTGGTAAGTGTACGGGAGGCGTTTGCGGTTTCTGTATCCTAAGTAACGGGTTGACGTGCAGGTAGACACTTCAAAGGGACCTGCTAGATCTGCACAAGAACATACAAGTCAGTATGACAGGACTGGACATGGACGGTGGACAGAGGGGCCACTGGCTCTTCGCTCGGGGCACAGGTAAGTCTTTTGGGGAAATAGACGTCAGGCGTTCCTTTTCTGCGGTTTACCAACTGCTGATAGAGATGCGGGTCGAAAGCTGCTGCTGCGTTGGGCCGAAGACGGCCTCCCCTGATGTCACACACAGGTAAGTTGTTTCACCCAGGGTGTGCTACACTGGGTGGGTCGGACGCTTCCCTCTCCTTTCTGCCAACCAACAGGGTGAGTCTTCTAGACAGGGGCGAACCTTTGAAGAACTCCACAGCAGGTAATAATACACGCACAGCTGATTTCCTCCTCCAGCAGCAAACTCCTCACCATTAATACTTCCCACTATATCCACACTGTTCTTACTTGAATTTGTTTCCCACCTCCGTTACGTGGGGTAGAAGGGTCAGGATGTCATCGACGGCATCTAATTAGAGATGTTGTTTTCTTCGCCCGCCTCAGTGCTTACTTCCTCCACAGGATTTCGTCGGGCCTGAAAGGGTGGTTTTTGACGATACAAATACAGCACAACACTGCAATTTCCAAGTGTATACACTCACAGCAAAGGACAAAGGCTCACTCACTGCACTCCACACACTCTTGGTGAATTTAGGGTCAAACCCCCCGTCTGACCAAAGACTCGTCCTGGAAATCGTGAGAACACTGATGCAAAGAATATTCAGATTTGAACGTCGCCGCCACGACACCCCAACGTCTTTTCTTACTCCTGGTCCCGGCTCACCCACAATCCTCCTCCACGGTGGGGCCGCTCACTTACTATGCCAAAAACTCACAAAAAGGCTCACAGGTAGTTCACTCCAGATAATTATGCTGCTGTACGATGGTTTGGAGTACTCACACCGTTACTAACACGAGGTCTCTTTTCCCTCTTTTTTCCAGCTCCTGGATACTTGTCCAAAAAGGGCCTCCTTCAGCGATATTTCCGGTGAGTCTTCCTGTTCTCAACCACTCAGAATTCGTTACACATGTCCATAGACCTGTCCAAAAAGGGCCTCCTTCAGCGATATTTCCGGTGAGTCTTCCTGTTCTCAACCACTCAGAATTCGTTACACATGTCCATAGAGCATTTCACAGTTAGATAGACATCCCAATATATTCAGCCCGGTTTCTGTTTCTGCCAAACCCTTGTCTCTTTCTTCGCCCAGCCAACAATATTCCTCCGCCTTCTTTCCGCTGCCCTTGCCCAAACACTCCAACTCACTCGCCGTATCGGCTGGAATAAAACAACTTCTTTCTGCAGTTTCTGAGGCCCTCTTTATACTCCTCCCTCTCTCCACACTGCCCAATCCGCGATCGCCCCGTTCATCTAGCCACCTGCGATCAATGAAACCCTAATTTCCTTCCCCGGAGTTCCCGGAAGTAACCGGTGTTTGAGGAATTATGGTCCGGGGCAGAACCAATCTCCATCCTTTTAGTTCCGCCCTTAAAAAGTCACTCCGTGACATCTATGAATGAAATCTTTCGATCTGATCAAAGGATCTATGCATGTTTGGTGAAGTTAAGAGCTAAAGCCACACGGGACTGAAACCTCAGATTTTTTTAACTAAGATACATTACCAAATTTTTTCTATGTGTTATAGCTTTATGAAACATATCTTTAGATCTAAATTATGTTTTATGGTGAGTTTCGACAGTTTTTAATCTGCAAATAGTGACGTGTCTTTTTTATGATATAGCCTATGCATGTTTCATGAAGTTATGAGTGAAAAGCCTACATGACAGCTACCATAGATTTTTGGCTAAACTACATGCTCTCTGTGCAGTTTTATGTGTGTTATAAATTTATGAGGAAAATCTTTAGATATAAATGACAGATTTGACAGATAGTTTTGGGCTCTTTTTAATCAGGAGAATCTACTCTAAATGATGGTGCATAATTTTACACTGAAATCTTGTTTTATGAAGTTACAAGTAAAACTGTGACATCAATAGGCTATAGGCCTATTATTATTATTTTTATATGGGTCTGGGGTTGACTTCGTGTACAAAACTTGCTCCAGTTTATTCAAAGCCTCAAACAATTTGAGAATGTGATAATATGTCGTGGCCACGAGATATTAATTTGTGGGAACGTCATATTAACTCGTGAGAACGTCATATTATGTCGTGGCCACAAGATCATTTTGTCGAGGTAACGACATCCTTATGTCGTGGCCTCGAGATGCTATGTTGAGGGAACAACATCCATTTCTCGTGGCCACGACTTCTTATGTTGAAGGAACGACATGTTTTTCTCATGGCCACGAGTTTAATGTGTAAACAAACCTGCGTGACCATAGCAACCCGGGATTATCAGAGATGGATTCATTCATATTTTATTTTGAATTACGAAATTATTTTATTATTTATACATATAAAATTTAAGCATTTGAAAACATCCAGAAATGGATGTTGTTCCCTCAACATAGCATCTCGAGGCCACGACATAAGGATGTCGTTACCTCGACAAAATGATCTCGTGGCCACGACATAATATGACGTTCCCACGAGTTAATATGACGTTCCCAGGTATTAATATCTTGTGGCCTCGACATATTATCACGTTCCCACGAGTTATTATTTCGTGACCACGACAAAACTAAGTAAACTGAACAAGTCACCTTACGGGCACCGTAATGTTTTTACTGAGTTTCGGTTCATTTTTGTACTCCTATTAAAGACAACATGGCAGAACGAGCAACTGTTGTGATATTGTGTGTGCAGTTACGAATAATGTATTACTCTTACCTTTCTGAGCAAAAATGACGGCATATCCACGGAAAAAAATGCAAGTGATCACGCTGGCGTCTCCCTGTCCTGAAGCATCTCCGCACAAACTATTGGATATAGCTTACATTTATCTGGGTCTAACGTTTAAACATTGTCATATGCTTCAACTGTTTTATATCTATAGATTTTATTTTAGGCAAGTCGTGATGATTTGAGAAGGCTAAATTGATCAAACATCAAACTCACTGTCTGTAGCTGGTAGCTTGGTCGTTACTTAAAAAAACCTAAAACTTATATTTAACAAACAAAAAATGCTCCAAACGCTTTTCTAAATTAACTTAATAAAAAATAATGAAACAAAATATAATCACTTTGCTATTACATACAAAACTGAACTATTTTAATAGCTGATCCAATAAGTAGAAGCTTTTTAGGGACTGTTCACCTGTTCAAATCAGACACCCATTTTTCAGACACAGTGTAAGATCTGATAAGAATCAGTGTAGAGGGGCCAAGTCTGGAAGATTTTGATGCTAGAGAGAGTGTGGCCAGCTGGTTAAGCCAAGGCCAAAGATCAAGAAGGCCAAACTACAGGAGTTGGCCATGCGAGGGGCATGTGACTGCAGTGGAGGATAGTCCATAAGACATTGAGCCATGAGATGATCAGTTTGAAACCCTTTCTTTTTATTTCATATATCTTGAGATGTTTTAAGTTTAAAATTTCACCTCAGTGAAACACTTTAAGCACCAAAACTTTTTCAGTAAGTTACCTTTCTTGTAGAATTGTGCTTCAAATAAAGAATATTATGTTGACCAGATTGTTAGTTAATCATTTAGGCTACAAGTCAATATTGTTTATATGGACAGCGGTTTAAAAAAAAGTGGACTTGTAAGAAAAAAAGTTAGGCGCACTAGTGTAACAAGTGCAAAAAATTAGCCTAGAGCCCTGTTGTTTTATTCTACTTCATGAGACCTTTCAGATGACATATGGCACGAGTATCCAAGCTGTGTGATATTTTTATAAATATTAGAGTACATGGCAAAATTATTATTATTATTATAATCGCTGAACAAAAAGTGCAGAATTGCTGAGCAAAAAGAGGTTTCAATAAGTGCCACCTGCTGGCGATAGCTGTAAATGTAAGCACAATAAAAGCTGTTGATTACTAAGATGATTGTTTTCTAAAGACAGAGATTGATTTCAATGGTTTTAAATCTGAATTGATTGCTTACCTCCATTGTAACTATTTCCCCCACACAAATGTTAATGCTTGATGCTAACTTAAGTCTTATACTATCACCAAAATATATAACAGATACACTTTAACTCACCTTATTTATGTCCTGAGATATTGAATATTAAATAAGACGGATATAAATAATTTCTCCTGAGCACTAAATTTTTTTCTTACATTTTTATCAGTTATTTCTCAGCAGGAGAATGTCCAAAAATATATATATATTATTTATTTTACTGAAGACTGAGTTGAGCAGTAAGTAGTTACTAGTAATTTAGTTATTTTAATAATATTACTTTTGCAGTAACTAGTAGTGTAACTAATTACTAATTATATTTCAGTAATAATTTTACAGTTACCATCCATAAAACAGATTTGTTGCTTTACTTCTAACCCTTTAAGAGTGACCACTATTAAAGCTAGAATGTCCACTAATGTGTTTATTTACAAAAAAGCATGAGTGGTAAAAAATAAGTTTTTCATAAAACTGAAACTTAAATATATTATTTCTAAAGGCTATACAAAGAAAAGAAAAGAAAAAAAGACAAAATAATAAGGCTGAATAAGCTTATCTATAGCATGTTAAATGGTGGTTGCCTGTCTATGAATGGTACACCCCCTAAGCTCACAGAAGTGGTTTGACCCATGTCCTCAGCAGCAGTGGCGGACTGGGACAGTAAATCAGACTGGGAATTTGACTCCACCCCAGGCCACCTCTGTTGCTGCAGTCACCACCACCCAATTCATGTGTCCACCAGAATGCTTAACTCTTTACTTTCCGTTTTTTGAATTGTAACGACAATTGAAGAGTATAGCCATGTTTAGTTTTGCTTATAGCTTAAACTTTACCTGAAGGTTCCTGCTCTGACTCAAAAGCTAAACTGTCCACCCCATCTTGTTCAACAGCAGGAGTACTAGCATATATATATATATATATATATATATATATATATATATATATATATATATATATATAAATATATATAAATATAAATAGATTTTATCTATTGCAACTCGCTTTGAATGAAAGCCAAATGATTATGTAAATATTAGGGTGGAACAGTTCAACTTTTTCACAGTTCGGTTTGTTTCATGGTTTTAGAGTCACATTTTCGGTAACGTTGTATGTGCTATGTTTATGGAAAAACTATACTTTCAAAAAAAAAAAAAAAAAAAAAAAAAAATATATATATATATATATATATATATATATATATATATTATCATATTATTAAGAATATTCTAACTACAAGCAACAGCACAAATAAATACAATAGAGTAAAGATACAAATAAAATAAACTTACTTCCAGGTTTTTTTTTTTTTAGGTAGGTCTTGCATTAGTTTTTAGGTACAGAAATTAAAGTAATCAAATGTAAAACAGCATTGCATTTTGGACTATAAATTAAAGATTATTCTTTTTTAAATAAAAAAAAGCTTTTTAATCAAGAGAAGTGAGTGATTTCTTGGTTGTTGCTATTCGATTAATATAAAGACTGTCACTTTAAGAGAATACAGTGTTCGTATTAGTATTGAACAGGAGTGAATGATTTGTAGAGGTATTTTTCATCGCTGTTGTTGTAATGTCTGGGAATCCAGAATGCGCTTCCATCGGCAGAAACAAAGGCAGGAGGGTCAAATACACGTGAATTTTAACGCGTCAACAACACGTTAAATACGTGTATTTCACGCGTAAACAACACGTATGTAACGTGTTAAATACGTGTTGTTTACGCATGAAATACACGTTTTTAACGTGATGTTGAAGCATTAAAATTCACGTGTATTTGACCCTCCTGGCCTTCCATATATTTATTTCTTCTTGCATCTCGGGGAGTGAAGTCATGTATGCAACAAGTCACGTTTTCAGCATGCATGAAGTTCACGTCATGTGTACGTGCCACGCAGCGACAAACATAGAAAATGGAGGGAAGCGAGAGATGTGCGTTTTCTAGATGGAGATACAGTCACTATTTTGAGTTTGTGTCAGCTAAAGATGACAACATTAAGGTCCGTTGTACACTCTGTGCTGGCGGCGACAAAGTGTTATCTAGCTACGAAAACACTACGTCGAATTTGAAAAAACATTTGGAGTCGCAACACTGCACAGCCAAACTTATAGAGCAAGTCACACCAGGTGATGAGAAGCAGCAGGAGGTCCCCGACCACCTAAACAACAAAAGCTGGACTTCGGTGCAAAACTAATATTTTTTATTAAAACAAGTATTTGTTAAGTCAAGAAAGACTGCCTTTATTTTTTGTAAAAACATGTATTTTTTCAGGAAATAGTATTTAAGTTCAACTTTGTCAGGAGATAGATTGTGGATGTTACTGTTGAAAAAATACACTTCCAACAAAGTGAGTGTTGGCAAAACCGGTTGTCATTTTTATGTTGTCGGCAGCTGCTGAACGTAACTAATAAAGTAACTTGTAAAGTAACTTAGTTACTTTTAAAATAAAGTAATCTGTAAAGTAACTAAGTTACTTTTTAAATCAAGTAATCTGTAAATTAACTAAGTTACTTTTTTAAAGTAACTGTGGAAACACTGATGACATCAGAATACTTGAAAATGTCATATGGATCACATTCGGTGTGTTTGCATCCTTTTTGAACCAGTCCTTAATTTTATCATCTACCTGCAAGCTCTCATGAATCAGATGGGCATCTGACCTCGCTTTGAGCATAACCAAGACATAAAATACCTCAAAAGGCATGTATATGGCAATGACAGTTTGAAGATATGGGATTTTTGTTCTATAATGCGTTTATCTAACATGGCCAGATCTAATCTCCTCCAACATGAGGCTCTTTCAGGAAGTTTTGTCAGGGTGATCAAAGGGACTATCAGAGGTTTAATCAGGCTTATGTCATTGAAATTCCCACTGAAGCAATCATCAGACATCTGAACAGACTGCGGTTGATGTTCAATCTTTAGGGGGGGGGGGGGGGGGGGGGTGACAAAAGTTGTCTATTTAAAATGCATTTGAGGACAGGGTTCAATAATATTTATTAGGATTATGCAAATTGGATGAGTCTGGCGGCTGCTGTCATGCTGTCATGAGAGGAGATACATCAATGAAGACTGCACATAATATTCAGTGTTCAGTAAGGTGAGACACGCTGTATTTTCCAGCACCTGCACTGAAAAACGTCTGTTCATGGTTTCGTGTTTACATTGTGAAAATTATACAAACGCCTTAAAAGCAACTGTAAGCAACACTATATACTGCTGATATTTCAATACAGTATTATATAATGAAATAACACCACCCTGTATCATATTTGGTGAAATCTAATACTTGTTTCTTACTAATTTTCCTTCTATAAACATGAAATAATAATAAATAAAAAACTGCCATGAAGACAAGATTCCTTTTTTTTTTCGATCCAGGTTATCAATATTTGTTAGATTCTCAGTCGATTCTCCCATGCATGAATGATTCTGAAGACATTATTTTATGTCTAATCCTGGTTTCAAGGTTAGAATAGCCAGTTACAGAACAATATGCAAGAAGAAAAATACCCAGATGTTTTCTGCTACATATTTGGGTGTTTTACTACTTTCAAAAAGTGACAGAAAATTACAGATTTGACATTAAATAGAGCATTTAAACATATTTTCCCTCTCCGTTGTAGACTGAAAGTTAAATGACATTTAAACAATTATTTTTGAAATTTTTGAAACTTTTGGCATTTGGCTGTTTTTGTTATTTTGATAAGTGCATTAAAGCATATATGGTATATGTCATTTGAAACATGTTCAATCTTATTTTGTCAAAAAAAAAGAAAGAAAAAAAAATATATGTGTATAGTATAGTATGCTCAAATCTGCACTTCTCAGCAGTTTAAAAGAATGAGAACAGGAAATGCCCATGTCAAGCATCATACAAGGAGGAACATACCAGCATGGCCGATAAGTCACTGTCCTGCCATAAATGACCTTAGTCAAGCTCTGGCATGTTGAAAAACAACATGGATCTGAAACTGCACATAAAACAGCTTTCATGGGTGACCACGAGTGTCTGAAAATCTGAACACTTATCCTGTTTTCCAATGTGTTACAGGTGGAGAGTATCGCTGAGCCACAGCACCGCCCATGGGAACGCCAGTGGGTGACAGGACTTAATCCAATCTACTCTCGCTGAGTCAGTGCCTGAGAGAACTGTACCTTCGTGCCTGAAGAAAGATCTTTAGTTGCCTGAAGAAGCTTACTTGTTCCTGCATTCACAATCCATCAGTGCTACAATGATAGTATAAGGCTAATCTCAGAAGAGCTTTATGGCATTAGTGAGTGTACTGTATATCTCATTCACCCTTCGGGATCTGCATTTGACCACACAATGGGATTTACAGAAGTCAAGTTATATGGAAGGCTAAGAACCATCCACGTAACTGCTTTGGGTACAAAAAAAAAAAAAAAACTATTCTAAACTTTTGCTCAGCTATTTTGTACATACCAAAACCAAATTTATACTATACTGAGTTTTTAAAGGGATCATTATGACATTGCTAAAAATAACATTATGTTGTGTATTTGGTGTAATCCAATGTGTTTATGCAGTTTCATAAGGTTCTGAAAACACACTATTTTCCCCATAATGTACATTATTGTTGCTCCTCTATGCCCCACCTTTCTGAAATGCCATGATTTTAACAAAGCCCATCATTCTGAAAAGTGAGGTGTGCGCTGATTGGCTAGCTATTCAATTCAATTCAATTCAATTCAAGTTTATTTGTATAGCGCTTTTTACAATACAAATCGTTACAAAGCAACTTTACAGAAAATTATGTTTCTACAATATTTAGTAGTAGCTAGTAGTTTGTGCACGTTTGACAGGATTTTATAAAAAATAAAAAATAATAATAATACAAGACGTAGTCAGCTAGACGATGAACTATCAATATTATTAATTAATAGTTATTATATGATGCAGTCACACATGTAGCAATAATTGTTAGTTCTGTTTGTTGATTCAAGGTTAGGATCATCTGGGGTCCTCTGAGGGTCAGCATCATCTCTTCTCAGGTGTTCTGGATCCAGACTGGAGCTTGTGTAAAATCTTTAGGTCTTTGTGTAAACCCTGGAGCTTGTGCAAAAAAAAAGAAACAAAATAGAGACATCATTAGCATAGCTGCTGATCCAACAAAGTAAAATTAGTTTAACCCAAGCTAAAGAATAAAAATGCACATTTGATCAGATGCAACTACACTCACAATTTAAAAGATACATTATTCGTATGCTTGGCGAAAGAGATGTGTTTTTAATCTAGATTTAAACAGAGAGAGTGTGTCTGAACCCCGAACATTATCAGGAAGGCTATTCCAGAGTTTGGGAGCCAAATGTGAGAAAGCTCTACCTCCTTTAGTGGACTTTGCTATCCTAGGAACTACCAAAAGTCCTGTGTTTTGTGACCTTAGGGTGCGTGATGGGTTGTAGCGTGGTAAAGGCTAGTTAGGTACGCAGGAGCTAAACCATTTAGGGCCTTATAGGTAAGTAATGATAATTTGTAACTGATATGGAACTTAATAGGTAGCCAGTGCAGAGACTGTAAAATTGGGGTAATATGATCATATTTTCTTGACCTCATAAGGACTCTAGCCACTGCATTTTGGACTACCTGTAGCTTGTTTATTGATGAAGCAGGACAACCACCTAGAAGTGCATTACAATAGTCCAGTCTAGAGGTCATGAATGCATGAACTAGCTTTTCTGCATCAGAAACAGATACCATGTTTCGTAGCTTGGCAATGTTTCTAAGATGGAAGAATGCAGTTTTTGTAACATTGGAAATATGATTTTCAAAAGACAAATTGCTGTCTAATATAACACCCAGATTTCTGACTGTAGAGGAAGTAACAGTACATCCGTCTAGCTGCAGATTGTAATCTACAAGATTCTGTGTGGTGTTTTTTGGTCCAATAATTAATATCTCTGTCTTATCCGAATTTATTTGGAGAAAATTATTTGTCATCCAATCTTTTACATTTTTAACACACTCTGTTAGCTTAGATAATTGGGAAGTTTCATCTGGTCTCATTGAGATATAAAGCTGAGTATCATCAGCATAACAGTGGAAGCTAATTCCGTATTTTCTAATAATATTACCAAGGGGCAACATGTATATTGAAAATAGAAGAGGACCTAGGACGGATCCTTGTGCCACTCCATATTTTGCTGATGATAAATGAGATGACACCCCATTTAAGTAAACAAAATGATAGCGATCGGACAGGTAGGATCTAAACCATCTTAGAGCCTGCCCTTGAATACCTGTATAGTTTTGTAATCGATCTATGAGTATGTCATGATCTATGGTGTCGAACGCAGCACTAAGATCAAGTAAGACTAATGAGATGCAGCCTTGATCTGACGCAAGTAGCAGGTCATTTGTAATTTTAACAAGTGCAGTTTCTGTGCTATGGTGGGGCCTAAAACCTGACTGTAATTGAAATTCTTCATACAGATCATTTTTATGCAGGAAGGTGCTCAATTGAGCAGACACAACTTTTTCTAAAATTTTAGACATAAATGGAAGATTTGAAATAGGCCTATAATTTGCCAGTGCACTAGGATCTAGTTTTGGTTTCTTAATAAGAGGCTTGATAACCGCCAACTTGAACGGTTTTGGGACATGACCTAAAGATAACGACGAGTTAATGATATTGAGAAGCGGTTCTTCGGCTACAGGTAACAGCTCTTTTAGTAATTTAGTGGGTACAGGATCTAGTAAACATGTTGTTGGTTTAGATACAGTGAAGTTTATTTAGCTCTTCCTGTCCTATATTTGTAAAGCACTGCAGTTTATCTTTGGGTGCGATGGATGAAACTGAAGTGTTAGACGCTGTAGAATCTACATTCGCTATTGTATTTCTAATGTTATATATTTTATCAGTGAAGAAATTCATAAAGTCATTACTATTTAACGTTGGTGGAATATTTGAATCAGGTGGCGTCTGGTAATTTGTTAATTTAGCCACTGTGCTTTTGGTTATTTGTTTTGGTTGTGATTGTTTTGGTTATTTTCAATGAGTTTGTGGATATGCTCTGCCCTAGCAGTTTTTAGAGCCTGTCTATAGCTGGACACACTGTTTTTCCATGCAATTCTAAAAACTTCCAAGTTAGTTTTTCTCCATTTGCGTTCAAGACTACGAGTTACTTTCTTGAGAGAGTGAGTATTACTGTTATACCATGGCACAGTACGTTTTTCTCTAACCTTATTCAATTTGATGGGGGCAACAGCTTCTAATGTATTAGAGAAAATAGTGCCCATGTTGTCAGTAATTTCGTCTAATTCATGTGTATTTTGGGGTACAAATAGCAGTTGAGATAGATCAGGCAGGTTATTTGCGAATCTTTCTTTGGTGGCTGGAACAATAGTTCTGCCCAGACGGTAACGCTGAGACATATAGTTAATATCAGTTATACGCAGCATGCACGATACAAGGAAATGGTCTGTAATATCATCACTTTGGGGTACAATATCTATAGCAGTAAGATCGATTCCATGCGATATAATTAAATCTAGTGTATGATTAAAACGATGAGTGGGCCCGGTGACATTTTGCTTGACTCCAAAGGAGTTTATTTGGTCAGTAAACGCAAGTCCTAATGTATCATTTGCATTATCAACGTGAATATTAAAATCTCCCATGATTAGCGCCTTATCAACTGTAACTAGAAGGTCTGAGAGGAAATCTGCAAATTCTTTTAGGAATTCTGTATACGGCCCTGGTGGTCTATACACAGTAGCCAGAGCAAGAGATACATTAGATTTATTTTGCATGTCTGACAGTGTAACATTAAGCAGAAGTATTTCAAAAGAGTTAAACCTGTATCCTGTTTTCTGGGTAACATTGAGAATATCTCTATATATTGTTGCAACACCTCCGCCACGACCAGTCTGACGGTGCTCATGCTTATAACAGTAGTTCGGTGGAGTAGACTCATTTAGACCAAAATTATCATTTGGTTTTAGCCAGGTTTCAGTCAAGTGTGTTGCTATCCAGTGTGTTGTGATTGGCCGAGTGCTTCAAGCCTGTGACGGAAATGTTAAAACCCATTACAAACGAGGCATATGTTGCATCCAGTGGGGACATAATTACTGATTGTAATGACTTATACTGTTTTTTTTACAGTGTTTCTGCATTTGTGATCGGAGAAACGACAAAACTCACGTTTGAATCATCAGTGGCAAATTCTTTAAATATTAACATACTTGCAGACTGTGAGTCAGAAACACCAGACTGTCCTTGCAAAGAGTGAGGAACGGCTGGCAGATTTGACGAAGGAGCGCAGGTGACTACCCCGGGCTGGACTCTGCTTCGTCCATGGTGCCAATCTGTCAATACACAGCATGAAGTTGATGTATTTCCTCAGCGACCAGCACGGATCAGCTCTAGGCATGACGAGGTGGATATCGTCCTCTTTTTGAAGGCTAAACAAAGTAGTTTCACTTTCACAATGAAACACACAGTGTCTCCACAACATTGCACCGGATGGAACAGTGAGAATAAAAGGTACGCCTTCTTTCTTTGCGTGAACATTTGGGTGACGTTATTCAAATGTTTGCACAAAGTGACGTAGACATGTGGGGCATGTTAAAATGAGCCATTTTAGGGGGGCGTGGACAAGTCTTAACTTTTATAAAGAATATCTCTTTGGATTTGAGACTTTGGTCTTTGCAACTTTACAGATCTTCTTAATGCACCAAGAGCTTGTAACACTCCACAGAGAAAGGAAAAAAATTAATTGCATCATATGACCCCTTTAAGGTTTTTGTTGGGCGAGAAAAAAAAATGCTGTTGCTGTTTTCCTTGTTACATGTCATAGTTCCAAAAGAAACAAGATTTTATTCTTGAACTAACTCTTGATTGCAATGATAAGAACGGGTACACACATGATTTGAATTGATTTGAACGGTTGTGTGGTTAAAAACTATGGAATCTTTCTGGCCAGGTGCTAATGAGCAGTCACCACGCTGACAGCCCTGGGCTGCCGGGCTCCAGCCAGTCAGAGATGAACAGAAGACAGCAGAGAGGATTTCTCTCAAAAGCCTTCTGGCAACTCGTAGGATTCGTTGAACAAGATACAACCACTCACAATTGTGCAGGCTTTTTGCCAAGAGACATATTCAGTGCATATACATAGACAGGTTAAACATATATATTTTAAAAGCCAATATGGCAAATATATCGTATTGTTAATATTCTCAGAAAAAATCTAAATCAGATATTTTTTAAGTTGCTAAAGTATTTTTCCAACAGCGCATTATTTCATTTTGTAAAATCACAACAGAGGCACAGTCAGAGATGTAAAGCAGCATGTAACTGCAATCAGACTTGAAGCATAAGTTTTCAGTAGGAGACGCCATGCATGCAAAAGGGCATTACTATTGTAGTTCGATAAAAAACACCAGCAATTCAATGGACATTGACGAACAGGGAATTGATGAGTAGACTTATTTTAGTAAAACAGATTTATTTACAGTAGCCCTATATTGCCCAGGTTAATAAAGTGCTGTCAGATTTAGATTGTAAGAAATCTGGCGGGTTTTGACAAAATTTATCTTGTTTTTAAAATAGTCTCTCATTGCCGACCGTAATATTTTTATTTTTAATAATTGACCTGACACAAGCAGTTTAATGGATCATGCCTTACTGTTACAGAGGCTTAAAAGTATAGGCTTCAGTAATATGGCCTTGAGTTGGTTTGAAAACTATTTATCGGATAGAACTCTGATAACTCTGTTTCTGTAGATAATTACACCTTATCCATGTTAACAGTAAAGAAGGGTGTCTCACAAGGCTCTTTACTGGCACCACTTATTTAACACTCAAGCTATTGAAGTCATTCAGGACTCTTTTTATACTTTTCAGCTTACTTTATTACAATTGAAATTAGTTTTAAATACAGACAGCACTAAATGCTTTATTTTTAAATGAAGCCGTTCAATGACCACTACTCTGTCTATTCTTATAATTGAAGGTTTGCACAAGAAAAGAGTAACTGCTTGCAAATATTTAGGAATACGGCTTGCATGCATGTTTCTTTGTATTTACTAAAAAGGTTGGATGGTGTCTGGGTGGTGCATTGTGATTTATAACAAATGCTTGCTCACATACTCACCATCATTTGCTGTACAACAATGTAGGTGGCAATTCCTGGAAGCAATGCCTTCTTTGAATACTTTTAAAAATGTATTGCAGTGTGTAATGACTGAACCATGTTGCTGTTCTAAAGAAGCTAAGGGTAAACTAAATGTTTCATTGCTCCAGTAAAATACAACCACTTGATTTAATATAATATGAAGCCGGTACAGTAGTCCCCACTCTGCTTCTCTACCCATTAATAGCTCCTTGACCTCCTCAAAGGTCAAAACAAATGTACTGAAACAATCAGTCCCCAGCAGATGGAGACATTTTTATTGATTTTTGTACTGTGGAACTTGAGCCATTTCACAAATATACCTGTAGGTGACACTATTTTATAAGGTAAAAGCCTCAGTCTCGGCCAGGATGCCTCAAAACATCAATTTAATATACAAATATTCATATGTACAGGTTAAAAAAAAGTCAACTGCCTCAGGAGCTCATGTAATCTGTATTATTATTTAGGTTAATTTGAATTAACAATATTCGGTTGCAAATATCAAAGCTATCTATGACATACATCTTTTCAAGGTTTATGGCTACAAAGGTGTAAAATATGTCATGCAATACTCCATTCTTCCTATTAATCTAAACATGAGCTTCTTGGGATTGATGGATCTGGATCTGATCCTCCTGAACTGTGCTTTTCCTGTTTCTAAACACATTCTCAAATGAGAAGGGTGCTTTTTTGATTCTGTTAAAACTAATAACTAAAGAAAGCATATGTGGCTCTTTAGAGTTAACTGCTTTGTTCTAAGCTTCATTTGTGGTTATTTATTGGAGTTTCATGCACAAAAGGCAAATCAATGGCTACAAACAAGTGGTAATTAATCAAAGTGCACAAAGATCCTTCTCTACCCTCCGCCGTTACATGCTTCTGCCTCACTGAGAAAATGTTTTACCTCACACCAACTTCCAAACACATTTTACTAAAAATTCCTGGCTCAGCAAAACACCTTCCCCAGAAGGCCTCAGATGAATGTCTCTCTGACGAATATGGAGTTTCTATTGATTCTGCTAGTGTCTTGAAGACTAAATACACTGTAGCTGAACTCAAGTGTTGGAACAAAACATATGCCACCAATTCAAAAGACAAAACACTCATCATGATTCAAGCTGAAATTGTGCGACTGCCAGGAAGACGGGTGGAGGAGAGAAGCACATCAAGCATCGGCTCTCCATTGGGATATCGGTCTATTAAAAGAACAGAGCACCGGAAATGTAATATAAAGCTTCTGGGGCCCCTGTGTGTCGCCAATATGACTGATTATTGCCAATGCTTGATTATTTGCACACTATAATCTAACACACCCAATATCAAGGAAGTTTTTTTTTTTTTGTAGCTGTGTTGCTTACATCATACTTATGTCTGCCTGGCATGTTCTTACCCTTCTACAAATTACAATATTCAACAGTTGCAAACCCACAAGTGTGGTCACATGTTAATTTGCACTTTAACATTCACAGTCTTGTGGTACTAAGTGGCATATTCAATGTGGTTTACTGAAAATCAGCTAAATAAACCAGCAGACAATGCATTTATGGAACAAATGTTATTTTAACAACATAAATTATTAAACACAGCAGCAAGCCGTATGTACTAAAACAACAGCTTTTAATCTATACCTAGAGGCATAATGATATTGGAATATAATAGACCCCGAAGGTAGATTAAATAATTTTAAGCCTTTATCAGTACAAAGTTTATGAAACAAAAGCTTATTTCTATAACAAAAAAATATATACCTAGGAGGTGGGTGGGAGGTAAAAAAAACCACACATATTTCTATGGAAAACGGCAATAATAATCCTTCCAATTAAAATTTGACGACCCTGGAGTTGGTTCACTCTCCAGCTATAAAAATAAGCATGATGATATTGTGTATATCACAGGCTGACGATAGGACTTTATGACTATGGAGAATGTCGCCCAATTACAATATGAGTTGGAGCATTTAAGCGAATTGAATAAAGCAACATTCAGCATACATCCATGTGGAAAAAATTCATTGGTTGGCAGTAAAATTGCACAAGCACAAATTACATAAGAACCAGCACTACAATTGCAAGTCCCAAGACCTACAATCTGATGGACACTCTTTTAACTGCAATATAACAGACAAGCAACTAACAAGTCTTGTCATTTTTAATATCACTCAAAAACTGAGAAAATAGCATTTAATTTTCATATTTTCTCTCCCCGTCCAGTCCCTTGCAAAGCATGCTGAGTACTGGAAATTCCCTACTTGGGTTTAGCAATACTTCTGTTTACACCAGCAAAAAATATTTATGTAGTTTCAACAAATTAATTATGTAAAACCTCTGTTTTGCACATTTAAAAGGATTACACAGCAAATGAAAAATGGCGTATTAGCTCATGTTAATTAACTTGAGCAAGCAGTAAATATCTCAAGTAGACATCACTCACAATGTAAGCCCTTCTTCGTGTGAGGTTTTATGGAGGTTGGCAAAACATCCACACTTTTAATCACCTAACAAAGGTAAGGTACCAGAGTAAATGTTTGGCTTTTGGAGCAAATGGAGTTTTTGCTTTTTCTGTAACACTGTTTGCCGTATAGTCTGAAGTGTCAATGCCCAGCGGGGGTTTGATTAAGAAGTTAAGTTCATGTGGTGATAAAACAGTGAAGGCAGCTGTGATGAGTCAGCCTGACACTTTTATGGAGGTTAGCTGATAGCAGAAGCAATATTGACGAAGACGGGGGAAAATATCATGACCCTGCCCTATGAAATCTTACAGGGTAATACTGGATTTGGGTAAAAGAATGAATATACTGTACTGTATAATTATACGGCTCTCGGGAATAAGTCAATTGTGTTCTACTAGCTAAATGTTAGCTCTAACTTCATATTTCAACTTTCTGGATAGACTACAACTCTTCCTTCCCATCTACAGCCAAAAGGAATTTTTTCAATCATATCAATCCACTAATTGCAAACCACACCATGTCCATTCATTTATGCACTGGATGTGTCTTGTTTCTTCTAAGGTTTTTTCTCCATCTCTGTCACCTGATTGAGTTTAGATTCCTTGTCACTGTCACCTTTGGCTTGCTTATAGTTGGAGCTTAAAAGACACATAATATTCAGTAATATGTATATATTAGAAGCTAACATGTGCACTTGTCGGGTGCACCAATGCTTCCTGGTTACTCACGTCACCTCAAAAGTTTGAATGTCTGGACAAAGACTTTTATTGTGAATAAACAGAATAACCATATTGCAAATGACCTTTAACTGTAAAGGCTTTCAAATTGTTCATTAATGTTGCAAAAAAAGAAAAAAAAAAACATGCCATACAGTACATACCGTTAAAGGGATAGTTCACCCAAAAATGAAAATTATATCATTAATGACTCACTCTCATGTCGTTCCAAACCCGTGAGACCTCCGTTCATCTTCGGAACACAGTTTAAGATATTTTAGATTTTGTCCAAGAGCTCTCAGTCCCTCCATTGAAGCTGTATGTACGGTATACTGTCCATGTCCAGAAAGGTAAGAAAAACATCATCAAAGTAGTCCATGTGACATCAGAGGGTCAGTTAGAATTTGTTGAAGCATCAAAAATACATTTTGGTCCAAAAATAGCAAAAACTATGACTTTATTCAGCATTGTCTTCTCTTCCGTGTCTGTTGTAAGACAGTTCAAAACAAAGCAGTTTGTCATATCCGGTTCATGAACGAATCATTCGATGTAACCGGATCTTCTTGAACCAGTTCACCAAATCGAACTGAATCGTTTGAAATGGTCCGCGTCTCCAATACGCATTAATCCACAAATGACTTAAGCTGTTAACTTTTTTAATGTGGCTGACACTCCCTCTGAGTTCAAACAAACCAATATCCCGGAGTAATTCATGTACTCAAACAGTTCACTGACTGAACTGCTGTGAAGAGAGAACTGAAGATGAACACCGAGCCGAGCCAGATAATGAACACAAGATCGACTTGTTCGTTCACTATGACAAAACCGATACATTTTTCAATACATTTAACAAGTTTTCTAAACTCTTAATGCACCAACACACCTAAAACACACAATTGCGCAAGGTTGGGGGTTCGAATCCCAGGGAGAAGATGATAGTAGAAAATTGTTAGCCTGAATGCAATGTAAGTCGCTTTGGATAAAAGCAACTGCTAAATGCATACATTTATTTAATTTTATTTAAGCTGGTCTTAGAACCTGATGTTATCTGTTCTGACATACAGTGTGAAAGCATTTGTAAATTTGACTGTAAAATTGCATTGTTTTGGTCTTGGTTGAGCTTGTGTGTAAAAGAAGTTCAAGCTTTTTAAATTGGTGTTAACTGTATGCAGTTTGTATCAAAGCAACAAGAAATGTGTTAATTGTATAGCCTACAAAGACGGATGTTGTGCTAACCATGTTAAGAGTTTAGGAAACTTGTTAAAGGTATTGAAAAAACTGTCATAGCGATTGTAAAAAACTGTAATTGCTGGACACAGACTTTGCAAAGTAAAGGCTGTTATTATGAAACCCAGAACTAAATGGATGTTATGCAAATGTGTTCAGCAATTTTTTCTCACTAGTAAAACTTTTACTTAGGGGAGTGAAATAGAAGTATGTCATACAGTCAACAAAGCATACAGATAGAATAATAATAATAAAAAAAACTATTCCATCTTGATTCCAAATGGACTAAACTGTCCATGTGGAATAAAGCGTGCAGAAATCTGTCAAGGAATTCAATACTTCTTGAGACCTGAGATCAAATTAAAGAATCTCTTTAGAGCATAGATGAGTGGTCAGGCTGTCAGTTTATAGCTGCAACTCACGCATGTTAATATGAAGCTAGGCAACTATAGAGACTGTCAAAACACTCTCAACAGGTTAATTATTTAATTATTAAAATGTGTATACATTATACAACTTCATCAGACTGACCAAACATGTGAATGGCACAGCATTTAATATTCTGGCTTAATTATAATATACATTACAGACCAAAAGTTTGGAAACAATACTATTTTTAATGTTTTTGAAAGAAGTTTCTTCTGCTCATCAAGCCTGCATTTATTTGAACAAAAATACAGAAAAAAATGAAATTAAAATAACAATTAAAATAATTGTTTTTAAATATATTATACTTTAAATTATCATTTATTTCTGTGATGCATATGTCACGGGGTGACGAAAGAGAAGCGGAACTAAGTCCCGCTGGAATTGTGTTCCCCCCGGGACGGTGTCGCGGTAACACCGGTCCACTTCCGGGTTGCGCATTACGCCACAATAACAGCGCTAATGACAGATTGACGTCTGGTGTGGAGAGTTTGATGTGGCGATCTGTGAGAGGATTATGGAGGCGGAGTAACCATATAAAAAGGGAAGTACAGAGACCATGAGGGTTGTTGTTTTCCTACTGGCTGTTCGTTCCCCCGGCTGTTCTTCCTCGTTGTCTTCTCCCCGGATGTTGTTCTTCTCTTCGGATGTGTTCCCCTGGGAGAGGTGAATCCCTTGGACGTTTTGGGCTGGCGTGTGAAGGTAGTTGAGGACTATTGTGGGGTTTCGGCTATCTGGCTGTGCAACAGATATATCAGCGATCGAGTGGAGATATTAAGGACGGAAAGGGTGCGAGTTATGGGAAGCAAGTGAAGACCAGGCCGCGCCATCATCATCAGAGGGAAGATAAGTGACCTGATCTGGGACTTTGATAAATTGTATACACCTGTACTGGGATTAATAACGTTGTGAAGTGGACGGAGCAATCGTTGGGTGAGTGCTGGCTCTAATTGCACGAAGAGTGGGTGTGCCGTGCCTGAAGTGGTGGGTTTACATAATAAATTGTTTGAAGTGAAGTTACAGAGTGTGGGGAACATATATATGGAGTTAATGCCGGACGCTCACCACTCCGAAAGCCCACCACCATCGCCGTAACCAACACCCAGGCATTCAGCGTGCTCCCTGTTTGTGGGAAGTTTGTGTGTGTACATGCTGATGACTTACTCTGCTGTGTAGATTGCAGGATTCTCTGGGCCGAACGCCGCATGTGATGTCCCTGTGGAAAGAGGTGGACACAAGAATTATTCCTTCCCCGGTCTCGACCGAAGCATCTCCCAGCCGTAAGCCCCATTATCCATTAAAGAACACATACCGCTGTTGATTACTTACTCTGCTGGGCAGATCGCAGGATCCTCCGGGCCGAACGCCGCATGTGATGTCCCTGTGAAAGGAGGTGGACACGAGAATTATTCCTTTCCCCGGTCTCAACCGAAGCATCTCCCAGCCGTAAGCCCCATTACTCATTCAAGAACACATACCTGCTGTTGATACTTACTCTGCTGTGCAGATCGCAGGATCCTCTGGGCTGAACGCCGCATGTGATGTCCCTGTGGAAAGAGGTGGACACAAGAATTGTTCCTTCCCCGGTCTCGACCGAAGCATCTCCCAGCCGTAAGCCCCATTATCCATTAAAGAACACATACCGCTGTTGATTACTTACTCTGCTGTGCAGATCGCAGGATCCTCTGGGCCGAACGCCGCAAGTGATGTCCCTGTGAAAAGAGGTGGACCCAAGAATTATTCCTCCCCCAGTCTTAACCGAAGTATCTCCCAGCCGTAAGCCCACCATTCATTCAAGAACACATACCGACGGTGATTACTTACTCTGCTGTGCAGATCGCAGGATCCTCTGGGCACGAACTGCCCGAAGACTCCACGCCCTCTCGGCGTCCGAGGTCTGATCCCGGTCTGGTTGGGAGACATAGAGTTAGTACAGAGACTTTTAAATGCTTTTAACTAAATAAAACTTTGTTCATTTTTATACTCTCTCGTCTGTCTGGTTTCTCTGGTACGCTCCCCGAGGTGATCCTGGGTTTCAGGGGTGGGTGCAGTCAGGCTTGGCCACCCCGACCTGTGACAGATTTGGCGTAGTCGGCAGGATTTCACCTCGGGTTGAGCGACCAGGGATTCTCAGATGGCCGACGACGAGGCACTGGGGGCCCCACCCCGAGTCATGCCAGTGTTCATGGGAAACCCCTGGGTCCAGAAATATGGAGGAAGTGAGTCAGAGGTGCGCCTCTCCGAATGGCGGGCTCAGATCGAATATCTGGCCGGGCTACAGGGACTGAGCGCGACTCAACAGCTACAGTTTGCCCTCAACTCCCTTGACGGGGAAGCACGGCGGGAAGTCCAAGCCGCCCCCGAAGCTGTCCGAACCACCGCCCAGTCTGTGTTCAGATTCCTGACGGAAAGGTATGGTGACGCTACTCCAACTGCGGTTCTCCGGGCCCAGTTCTTCAGCAGCAAGCAGGGCCCCCGCCAATCCGTCAGAGCTTTCGCCCTCCAACTACGGGAGCAAGTTACCAGGCTGCAGGGGCGCCCAGACCATGGTCTCGGAGAGGGTGAGACCCTGTTGAGAGACCAATTCCTGCTGGGGCTAAGGGAAGGCCCGGTACGCCAGGGACTTAGAGTCCAATTTAGGAGGGAGCCGGAACTCACCTTCGAAGACCTAAAGAAGGAAGCGGTGGCATTGGAGATTGATCAGGCTGAGGTGAAAGAGCCCCCTGTGTGTGCGGCCGTAAGTAGCTCCGTAGTGGCTGTCCCCGACATGGCGGAGTGGAAACAGACTCTGAAGCTAGAACTCCTAAAGGATGTCCGGGAGCAGATGGCGGAGCTAACCAAGACGCTCGTGGACGAGCTGCGTCTCGGGGCTACCAGGCCAGAGGTGAGGCCCATCTCGCGGGACCGGGTGTACTCGGACGGGAACAGGGACGCAGGGAGGCGACCTAACCGGCCCAACCGACCCCAGTTTGAGTGGGACGAGCAAGGACGACCTATCTGCAACCGCTGTGGCCAACCAGGCCATTACAGCCGACAGTGTGGCCCTCGAAGAGGTTCGGAGGGGGGTTTTTAGGTCGACCGGCCACAGTGGGTCGTGTGGTCGGGACCCCCTTAGATGACCCACCCATCGGAGCAGGCTCCAAGGACAGGCTGGTCGGGCATAGCCCAGTGGTGGAGGTCCAGGTGTGCGGTGTGAAGGTGCCCTGTCTCGTCGACACCGGATCCCAGGTGACCCTGTTCGCGGAGAGCCTGTCGCAAGAGCTGTTTGGAAACCAGAGGATGCATGGGACGGAGGCTCCCTGGCTCTCCCTGAAAGGAGCAAATGGTCTGGACATCCCCTACATTGGCTACAGGCTGACGGACTTGGAGATCCATGGAGTGATCGTGCCCCAGAAGGGAGTGATCATCGTAAAGGACCACTGCTTGGGGAGTCACCGGGCCTTACTAGGTATGAATGTATTATCTGCATGTTGGGAAGAATTGTTTCGGGTAAGGCCCGCTCGAGGGATCTCGCCGGCCGAACAACAGGAATGGGAACGCGTCGCCGCTGACTGCCGACGGATCCAGATGTCCCGGGCCCGGCAAGGCCGCGAAGGGACTGGTCGGGTAGCGTGCTGGTATGCCCTGTCCGTGCCAGCGAACAGCGAGGCCCTAGTATGGGTACGAGTCCCCCAGCGGGACGTAGGAGCGGAGGAATGGGTGTTGGTGGAGCCCCACTGGGATGGCCAGCAGGTAGAAGTCGCCAGAGGTTTGGCCGTGGCACGAAGAGGACGGATCCCGGTGAGAGTTCGGAACGGGACGCCCCACGTCGTGCACCTATACAAACACCAGCGGCTGGTCAAGGTAACGCCGGTAGAACCCCATCAGGTGCGGGAGGACCAGGACGTGAGCTTTCGCCAAGTACACCCCGCGGTGGTGGAAGTGGCCCTTACCCAAGCGAGCTCGTCGCCCCAGAGTCTAGGGGAGGAGGTGCCCGGCCACTTGAAGGGAAGTTCCCTGCAAGGGGAGGAGCTGGGACCGGCACAGGCCAGGAAGCTGCGAGACCTGCTGAGCAAGTGGCAACATGTCTTCTCGGCACACGAAGAGGACTACGGCTGCACCAACGTCGTGCAACATCGGATCCCCACCGGAGATGCAGAGCCCAGTAGAGAAAGGTACCGACCCGTCCCACCTACCCTGTACGCGGAGGTCCGCACACTGCTGCAGGGTATGCTCAATCGAGGGGTTGTTAGAGAGAGCAGCAGCCCGTGGGCAGCTCCCATCGTGTTGGTACAGAAGAAGACTGGCGCATGGAGGTTTTGCGTTGACTACCGCAAGCTGAACCTGGTCACTAGGAAGGACGCGTTCCCCCTACCCCGGATCGAGGACTCCCTGGCTGGCTTGACACGCTCGGCATGGTACTCCACGCTGGACTTGGCAAGTGGCTACTGGCAGGTACAAGTGGCCGAGGCCGACCGGGAGAAGACCGCCTTTACCACCCCGTTCGGTCTCTTTGAATGGGACCGGATGCCCTTCGGCCTCTGCAACGCTCCTGCCACCTTCCAGAGGCTGATGCAGCGGTGCCTGGGAGGTCAGTTGATGGAGTCCGCCTTGGTGTACCTGGATGATGTGATTGTCTATTCCCCAGATTTCGACTCCCACTTACAACACCTTGAGCAGGTCTTCGGGGCCATGGAGAAATATGGGCTGAAGCTCCAGCCGGACAAGTGCCATCTGTTACGGCGGGAGGTCAAATTCTTGGGACACTGTGTGGGCGCGGCGGGAGTTTCGGTCGACCCGGAGAAGGTGTCGGCGGTACGAGAGTGGGCTGCCCCACAGACGGTGAAGCAGGTCCGGTCCTTCCTGGGCTTCGTGGGGTACTACCGCCGCTTTATCAAGGACTTCTCCAAGATCGCAAAGCCCCTAAATCAGTTGCTGGCTGGGACAGGACGCCCCCGAGGTCGCGGATCACCGGCTATCCTGTGGAGCCCCGAGTGTGAGGCTGCGTTCCGGCGACTGAAACACGAGTTGCTGCAGGCGCCGATTCTGGCGTATGCGGACTTCTCCAAGCCCTTTGTCTTATATACAGACGCGAGCAACCTGGGCTTGGGGGCCGTGTTGGCCCAGCAACAAGGCGATGTAGAGCGGGTCGTAGCCTACGCAAGCCGGAGCCTTCATCCAGCAGAGAGGAATGACGCAAATTACAGCTCCTTCAAGTTAGAGTTGCTGGCGCTGAAATGGGCACTCAGCGAGAAGTTCAAAGATTACCTGTGGGGTGCCCAGGTGACGGTAGTAACTGACAACAACCCCTTAGTGCATCTACAGACGGCGAAGTTGGGGGCAGTGGAACAGCGCTGGGTGGCCCAGTTGGCCAATTATAACTACCAGCTCCGGTACCGGCCAGGACGGGAGAACACCAACGCTGACGCCCTGTCCCGACTCCCGGAAGCTCAAGGTCCGAGGGACCCACCGGAACCCACGCCAGACCCCGAGGGAGAGGAGTATATGGTGGGCATTGTGGAGGCGCCGGGGACTCAACGTGAGGCGATGCCTGTGAGTTGGGGATGGGACCCCTGCCGCTGGAAAGAGCGACAGCAGGCCGACAGGGAGATCAGTGGCTTGATGCGATGGCTGGAACGGGGGCGAAAACCGACGTTGGCCGAACAACGGGCCCAAGGGGGAGCAGGAAGGAAGCTGTTGGGACAATGGGCCAGACTACAGGTGAAGGAGGGAGTACTCTGTAGGTCTGTCCGAGATCCGGGGCTGGACGAGGAACTCCGACAGATCGTTGTCCCCGAAGGCCAGGTGCAAGAGCTCTTGATAGCGTACCATGATCAGCTGGGCCACCAAGGGCACGAGAAAACGGTCTCTCTCTTGAGGCGACACTTCTACTGGCCCAACCTAGAAGCAACGGTACGTACCTTCGTTCGGGCCTGTCCTCGTTGCACCTTGTTCAAAGCCAGGAAGGAGGCACGAGCACCGATGGTCCCCATCCAGCCAAAGGCTCCTCTCCACATAGTCGCAATGGACTTCTTGACTTTGGGTCGGCCAGCAGACCGCTATCAGAACATCCTTGTCATTACCGACTTGTTCACCAAGTACTCCTGGGCCATTCCTACCTTGGACCAGACGGCGAATACCACCGCCACTGCTCTGTGGAGGGCTGTCTTCCAGCCGTTCGGTTGCCCCGAGTTCCTACACTCGGACCAAGGGCCAAACTTCGAGTCTCGGGTAATCAGAGAGCTGTGTAAAGTGTACGGCTGCACCAAGATCCATACCACTACTTACCACCCCCAGGGAAACGGCGGATGCGAGCGGTTCAATCAGACCCTATTGAACTTGCTCGGCACGCTAGATCAAGAACATCAGAGCGACTGGGTGAGTGCGCTACCAAATCTGATTCAGGCCTACAATAACAGTACGCACAGTACCACGGGCTACGCCCCCACTTATTTGATGTTTGGCAGGCATGTGCGGATGCCCACCGACTTATTGCTGGGGACGGCAGCAACCGAGGAGGAGGGGAACGTAACCGAATGGGTAGGGCGCCACCACCAACGCCTCCATTTTGCATACGAGCAAGTCTCGAGACGGATCCGAGCGGCTGGGAAGAAAAACAAGAGGCTGTACGACCGGACGGCTCGGGAAGCCCCCCTCCTCCCAGGAGAAAGGGTCCTGGTAAGGGACAACCGGCGACAGGGAAAGGGGAAGCTCAGTGACCGATGGGAGAGTACACCATATGTGGTCGAGGGCCAGCAGCGGCCGGGACAGCCGGTATATACGATTCGGCCCGAAGGAAAAGCCGGGCCCGCTAGAGTGGTCCATCGGAACATGATCCGCCCCTGTCCGAACTATCCCAGCCCCGTAGAGGAGGCGCCAATGGAGCCTGAAGCTGTAGCCCCGTGGATAACAGGATGGGCCGTGATCCCAGGAGAACGGGGAAATGTCCCCGCAGAAATGGCCCCCAGAGACCCAATGGATATGCCTGCGGACATCGACCCTGTCTCGCCACCACGACGGTCCCAGAGGGAGAACCGAGGTCGGCCCCCGGCACGCTATGGAGAATGGGCGACTGAAAGGCGTTCTAGGGACTGGAACGGTTTGGCAGGGGGGTATGTCACGGGGTGACGAAAGAGAAGCGGAACTAAGTCCCGCTGGAATTGTGTTCCCCCCGGGACGGTGTCGCGGTAACACCGGTCCACTTCCGGGTTGCGCATTACGCCACAATAACAGCGCTAATGACAGATTGACGTCTGGTGTGGAGAGTTTGATGTGGCGATCTGTGAGAGGATTATGGAGGCGGAGTAACCATATAAAAAGGGAAGTACAGAGACCATGAGGGTTGTTGTTTTCCTACTGGCTGTTCGTTCCCCCGGCTGTTCTTCCTCGTTGTCTTCTCCCCGGATGTTGTTCTTCTCTTCGGATGTGTTCCCCTGGGAGAGGTGAATCCCTTGGACGTTTTGGGCTGGCGTGTGAAGGTAGTTGAGGACTATTGTGGGGTTTCGGCTATCTGGCTGTGCAACAGATATATCAGCGATCGAGTGGAGATATTAAGGACGGAAAGGGTGCGAGTTATGGGAAGCAAGTGAAGACCAGGCCGCGCCATCATCATCAGAGGGAAGATAAGTGACCTGATCTGGGACTTTGATAAATTGTATACACCTGTACTGGGATTAATAACGTTGTGAAGTGGACGGAGCAATCGTTGGGTGAGTGCTGGCTCTAATTGCACGAAGAGTGGGTGTGCCGTGCCTGAAGTGGTGGGTTTACATAATAAATTGTTTGAAGTGAAGTTACAGAGTGTGGGGAACATATATATGGAGTTAATGCCGGACGCTCACCACTCCGAAAGCCCACCACCATCGCCGTAACCAACACCCAGGCATTCAGCGTGCTCCCTGTTTGTGGGAAGTTTGTGTGTGTACATGCTGATGACTTACTCTGCTGTGTAGATTGCAGGATTCTCTGGGCCGAACGCCGCATGTGATGTCCCTGTGGAAAGAGGTGGACACAAGAATTATTCCTTCCCCGGTCTCGACCGAAGCATCTCCCAGCCGTAAGCCCCATTATCCATTAAAGAACACATACCGCTGTTGATTACTTACTCTGCTGGGCAGATCGCAGGATCCTCCGGGCCGAACGCCGCATGTGATGTCCCTGTGAAAGGAGGTGGACACGAGAATTATTCCTTTCCCCGGTCTCAACCGAAGCATCTCCCAGCCGTAAGCCCCATTACTCATTCAAGAACACATACCTGCTGTTGATACTTACTCTGCTGTGCAGATCGCAGGATCCTCTGGGCTGAACGCCGCATGTGATGTCCCTGTGGAAAGAGGTGGACACAAGAATTGTTCCTTCCCCGGTCTCGACCGAAGCATCTCCCAGCCGTAAGCCCCATTATCCATTAAAGAACACATACCGCTGTTGATTACTTACTCTGCTGTGCAGATCGCAGGATCCTCTGGGCCGAACGCCGCAAGTGATGTCCCTGTGAAAAGAGGTGGACCCAAGAATTATTCCTCCCCCAGTCTTAACCGAAGTATCTCCCAGCCGTAAGCCCACCATTCATTCAAGAACACATACCGACGGTGATTACTTACTCTGCTGTGCAGATCGCAGGATCCTCTGGGCACGAACTGCCCGAAGACTCCACGCCCTCTCGGCGTCCGAGGTCTGATCCCGGTCTGGTTGGGAGACATAGAGTTAGTACAGAGACTTTTAAATGCTTTTAACTAAATAAAACTTTGTTCATTTTTATACTCTCTCGTCTGTCTGGTTTCTCTGGTACGCTCCCCGAGGTGATCCTGGGTTTCAGGGGTGGGTGCAGTCAGGCTTGGCCACCCCGACCTGTGACACAAAGCTGAATTTTTAGGATCATTATCACATGCTCCTTTAGAAATTATTCTAATATGATGATTCATTATCAAAGTTGGAAACAGTTCTGCTGCTTAATATTTTTTTCAGAACGTGATACTTTTTTAGGATACTTTGATGAATAAAAAGTAAAAAAAAAAAAATGCTATGTTTTTAAAATATAAATATTTTGTAATAACAATATACACTACTGGTCAGTAATTTGGAGTCAGTAATTTTTTTTCTTTCTTTTTTTTAATAAAATCAATACTTTTATTCAGCAAGGATGTGTTACTTTGATAAAAAGTGATAGTAAAGAAAATATATTATTAGAATATATATTATTAGAATTTTTATTTTATTTTGAATAAATGCAGTTCTTTTTAACCTTTTATTCATCAAATATATTAGACAGCAGAACTGTTTCCAACACTCATACTAAATCAGAATATTAGAATGATTTGTAAATGATCGTGTGATAGACTGGATGTTACATGTGACACTGAAGGCTGGAGTAATGATGCTGAAAATTCAGCTTTGCATCACAGGAATAAATTTTTTTTTTTTTAAAGTATATTCAAATAGAAAACTATTATTTTAAGTTGTAATAATATTTTACAATATTACTGTTTTTTCTGTATTTTTTATCAAAGAAATGCAGGCTTGATGAGCAGAAGAAACTTCTTTCAAAAACATTAAAAATAGTAATGTTTCCAAACTTTTGGTCTGTACTGTATATATATATATATATATATATATATATATATATATATAATTTAATTTAATTAGCACCACTGCAAACAACATCATACTGGTATAGCAGTATAGGATTATTATATATGTATAAATATGTATATAATTTCAATCCTCCGTTATGCTGTATTTTCTAAGAAATGTTGTCTAGAAGTTGTTTGGCACTGCTAGGGTCTGTGACATTTCCTATATCCATTTAAATGAATGGCACAGAAACAAAATGGATTGGAAGACGTTGTGTCTATATGTTTTTCATGCGTACCTTCTTGTAAAAAACTGTGAAGTGTACCTTGTAAAATACTAATATATGTACCTTTCTGCATTTTTTTAAATGAAGTAAAAGAAGATAAATCAATGTGAAAACATCTTGAGTAATGAAAGGCAGTGATGACAGTCATAATGGAATGGTGAAGAACATCTTGTCACCACTTCACTTCCTGGAAGAGGAATAAACAGGATGTTTCACCACTTCAAGATGATCAAATCATCTCCTTTAACCACTCCTGTGGCACGTTTGATTTCTGCTGTGTCTTCACACCAATGTGCGAAAGCTGCTTCTCAGTTTGATACATATTGACATACTGGACACATGAAGATGACTGCTGTCATGCATTAGCACTCTTTTATTCTCTGAGGAAAAACCAAGAAACAAATTGCAAAATGCTTTTTTGTAGGTTTGTACGTCTGTGAAAAGAAAATGTGTGGGTTGGGGAAAGGAAAGGAAAGGAAAGGAAATGAAATTGTTCAACTGTATAAGAGTTAAATGTATAAGAGAAAAGGAATTAACAATAGAAATGGTGTGAGGGAAAATTATCAAATGAAAGGATTTAAGAAGGAAGCAAAAAAATGTAAATATTGTGAGAAGAAAGGAAATTAAAAGGAAAGGGAAAAGAAAAGGGTGTAAGAGGAAAGGAACTGAAAAATAAAGGGTGAGAAAATAAAGAAACACAATGGAAAAGGTGCACGAGGGGAAATGCTTCAAGAGGAAAGTAGATTAACAGAATGAAAAAGGATAGAGAAAAGGATGAGAACAGAAAGTATACAAACAGAATTGGGAGGAGGAAGATGTGAGGATCATAATCTTGTTAAAATTACTAGTGACTGCAAATTAAAGCTATAATAATTAGAGGCTGTTAAATCCTTAAACCACCATGTTCCTGAGAAAGACACTTATTGTAACTCCAGGATGCTGCAGGGGGACAGTCCCTGTAATTAATCTACTGTAAATCACTTGGATAAGAAACATTGGATATATAAATAACCCAACACACAAGCATTTATAACTTAGAGGTACATATATCTACTCAAATTGAATGTATGTTGTAACCTTCTCTTCTACTGATAAATCTACCCCAAAATAGAACTTTTAATCATTTGTTGGATTTCAAATGTTGTTCTTTTCACTCCTTGATAATTTAGTCTACAGCCACAAATTGTATGATTAATCTGCAAGCCACTCCACGCATTTCCATGAACCTTCAGAAGCACATAATAAATTCAAGGTTATTATTATTATTTTATTTTCTAGAAATGAACATTTACTTGATGAGATGCAGCACTGATATAAGTCTTTCTGGTGCAGGACTCAATTATTGTTTTCATGCTGGGCCAATTTAAAACGAGAGGAAAAAAGATATAGTGGACAAAAGCATGCATCAGCTGGGATGCCACAACAATAGGAGGAAAATAGATTTAGATTGCAATAGCTATTTTGTCATTAGCAGACACCTTTTTATCCAAAGCAAATTATGGAGACACTCCTGGAAGAACCTGGACTAAAGTGCCTTCAAAGGAAAAAAATATTATACATTTGAAAAGTACAAATATTTCCAAAATGTTCAGACAAATGATTTATAAAAGGTCCATAACCCCCAAGGAACTCATATGCAAATAATAAATTAGTGGCGTAACCTCAAAGCAGTTGATATCACAATATGCACAATTAATGCATATTGTGATGAATACATGTGATTGTTTATCTTTTCAAAATGTTATTAATATTAATCATTTCAATTTTTGCCTTTATAAATCCTAACTGTACCTCACTTTCACCATAAGACGACTCTGATCTTACATGCGCTTTATAAATGAGGCCCCAAATATTTGAATCACGACTTTGTGAATTTGCTCGTACAACAAAATGCATGAAGAAAAAAAAATTGACAAAGTGCATCAACACTGAAATTTGCTATTGTCTGTATGAACAAGCGCGGCTTCATCAAATCCTCATCAGCAGGAACAATTTCACAGCAATAATTAAAGCGCTAATCATTAGTGCCTGTAATCTTTCGATCATTAATCACAAGGAACGTTACATACCACAATCATGATGGCGTGTTATAATGCTTGATAGCAATAGTTTTGTCTGCATACTGAGTTTAAATAGACTCGCCTCGAGGGAGGCCTTTCTTCTTTTGTTCTCTGGCTGACTGGGGAATTCAAAGTGCATTATGGGGACAAAAAGTGTAAAGTGAAAAAAGTATGTAACAAAAGAGAGAATATCAGCTATTTGAGAGTTTATCTTTTAAGCAGTTCTACTTTACAAACTATGTATTCATTTATTTTATTTTAACAATGGATGTTGTATGTGGTATTTTGCCTTTTGTTTCGGTTCTTATCTGGCATCCACTTAATATGCAGCTTGAAACAATCAAAACTTGCTTTTCAAATATTTCAGATCTCCCCTCACATGTCATTTCAAAAGCAGGTAGGCCATCATCCATCATGCGGGTTTCTTCTCAAAACAGAGCGGCCGGGGCAAGGGTTAACAGGGGCTTCCTGATTGCTGCTGTTATTCTAGAGGAGTTCACTGCCTTCCAATCATCCACTACAGGGTCACAAACAAGGAGGGAAAATGCAGTCCAATCCTTATAAGCTGAAAAAGTATGTGTGCTTTGGACCAGTACCAGCATGCAATTATTCCACAACACAGTCCACCCATCACTGGTCCTGGTGATCGAAGAGATGAAAAGAGCAGATTTAATACTGAATTTATGGCATGTGTGGATATCTCAGCTAGGGGGGAATGGAGGAGCTGTGTGAAGAGCAGACAATGAGCTGAGAATAATCTTTAGGAGGCCGATTTAGAAATAATGAGATTGCTGAATGAGATCAGCATAGATCCAACGATGCAGTGAATGGAATGGATAAACCAATATAGAGCCCACTAAAGTCATACCTGGAGAGAAGGCAACAGGTCTCAATTACCAACTACTGAATTACCAGCATACTGAAATATCAGAGACATTGAGGATATGCTAGTGAGGAAAGTTCTTATGTAAGGCTAATTAAATGTTTAAAATGCATTTTAGTAGAGACACTTCACAAGGATTTCAGAGCATCTTGTTTTACCATGTTTAAGTGGCAACCGCAGAGGAAACATTTCAGAAAATATTCAGTCACACTGGAGCATTTGCTCTGGTACAGTATGCGCCAATAAAGAAGAAGAAACACACACAGTTCTTTGGGCATTTCTGTGTATATGGTTTTAAATTGTATGGGTTCCTGAGATTATGGAAACAAATGTTGTTTATGTGGGTCAGTGCATCCATATAAACAAGAATGAATTACAAATTAAGTCTGAGATCATAGAAAGGAGAAATATATATATATAACTCTGGAAAGTTGCAACATCTAGACATCTTTAAATTTAAGCCTTACACATACAATTCTAATTCATTTCAAAATCCAAACTCATTTCAATTCAGCATTTGAAAACATCTTAGAAGAGGTTCTTTCTGTATAAATAGCATTTCAAATGTATTTTTAGATGAAGGCAAACACATTTGTGTCACATCACTGACCCTGTATAATGCAGAAGTTCACAGGTATTGATCTGAGTAGGTATACGTGATGTTCGTGCAGCACTCACTACCTGCAGTTCATTTTAATGAGCTGACGTACTGCTGGTCTGACCCATCCAGTAACAACATGCTTCAGGGTCTGCTCAGCAGCCGAAAGCGCAAGCGCTCCAAACTTTGTATGTGGACAGAAAACAGTCATCCATCTACAGCTCGATCATAGATGAAACACTATCATCATATTCATATTGGTAGATTTGTTTTTTGAGACATGACTCATAGGTCATGAATAAACTATGAGAAGCTTTAAAACATCTGAATCAACACTGTTGCTGCTGTTATGTCCAAATATTCACCAGACACATATGCTGATCTTCTATGGCTCATTGACAGGTCTACCACAAAATGAAACAGTTATACATAGTTAGACACGGTTGCCAAAATAACATCTTCTGTTCACTACTCACAGACCATACAAACCTGAATGCATTCGCAAGAAATAAATCATCAAGAAACATGATAAATTACCGAACAAAGCTTTTCTTCAGCTTCAGCGAAAAAAATGGTCAGGTCAAAAAGTAACATATGAATAAGTAATTGATGTGCGTTTTGAAAGTTCCTTACAAATATGGAGGTGCTGGAGGCACAGTCACTGTTTACCGCCCAATACCTTAAGTTTGTTACCATGTGTTCAATATTAGATTTCTCCTATGATGGTCCAGTGAAGGGGGCTTTACTGCTTGAAACTCATGCATCATTAATCAAAGCTCCTATTTCAGTGCAAAATATTTGAGTAGGAACCCAGCAGGATTATTTTTGGAATAACATTTAGAGAAAAACTCAATTAAAGGTTAATTTGAAACTTCGTTCATAGGCTTTGATTTGAAGTTATGTCAGAAAATACTGATATTAGACACAAACTAAAAGGGGCGTATAAAAATTACGTAATGTAGCATGCACATTTGGTGAAACAATGGTGTTATTGAGAAATAGCAAGGTTAACAAATCAATAGCATTACCAACTAAACCAACAGTGGACCAGAATTGAGTCTATGCAGATATAAACCAGAATTTTCAGCAGGGTGATAAATTTGCATAGCCAAATATCAAACACACATTTATTAAAATCCAAGTTTGAACTTTTGAACTCTGGGGTCAAGTCAATGTTGTATTTTTTAGTCACTGCACCAGTTACAAGAGCTCAGTGGTTGATTTCACATTGTGTGGTGACAACAACCTTTTATTAACACTCCCCTGATAGCGTGTCATAATGCTCAATTAGGCTTAATCAATGTCTGTAGTAAATCACTATAATTGCTTCTCCATAGAGCACAAAGCGCCCACATGATGCTGTGGAGAACACCTAATTTTCACATGTTCAACAATGTGAGCCGCTCCACATCATAAGAGTGCAATAGTCTGGTCCTATTTGAAGCTTAACTAAATATGACAGAAAAAAAGCCTTTTAAAATTGACTTGTCGATCATCATTTGTTTTAAACCGCATTTAGGCAGTTACTCTAATCATCATGTCAAGCAGCTATTTCTTTTTAAGAAAGAATGGTTTTTGACATAAGATGTCAGACAGGATTTTTGGAGACTTTGGTGAAACACCAAATCCAAGTTTAAATCTCTGATTGGTTAAATCTCTCTAATTTCTTAAAAAATGCATCTTGCACATAGCTGCAGCATCTGTTATGTTGAAGCCTTTTGAGGTAAAAACTCTCATGACAAGTGAAGCCAAAAAATAACAGTTGGACAAAAGTATGCTGCCTGTTTTGCTTTAAGTGTATTATTTAACATGTTTAATTAATTAAAATTGATTTCATTTTAGCCCACTTGTCAAGCCTCTTCAGTTACAATAATTGAATCAAAGATGTGTATAATATCAGGAGATACTATCCATTAGCATTCCCATTCTTAATGGCAGTTGTCAAGGAGCAAATACTAACATCAAACATCTTATATGACTCAGTCCAAGTCACTCTTAAAAGTTCTGCTAGCCCTCATGAAGTGGCTATATAAATCTATTTTACTAAAAGTAATATTAGTGTGAAACTGAATAGCAGATAATACCAAAAACAACAACAACAACAAAATAGTAATAAAAATAAATAAATAAATAAATTATATATATATATATTTCACTAGGTTATTAAAGGAGTACCAGCCGTAACTTAATAATAGACAGGAATATCTGTTGTTGATTATATTCATATTATTGGAAATCTTCTAATTTGAACAGCACAGTTTGGTATAACCAAATATTTAGTCTCTTCACACCTCATTACACATAGGAAGTACGTGATTAGAGAAACAACATGTGGCCTCAGTCCAAAACAATATGAATTGAGAAAAATACCACTTGCTGCCGCACCACTCTGACACAAATAATCCAGTATATTTATCAAGGGCCACCTTTCTTCCTTTGTAATTTAAAAAAAATTGGACTCAAACCAGATGGACCAGAAGAACCTCTTGTCAGATAAGTGCATTGTTTGTGAAAAGAAATGCATAGACTTCATGATAGGTTTGTATATAGCATCTAAGAAAATAAGTACAGCTCAGCCGACATGGGCAGCCCTTACTGAATACCAGAAAGAATATAATTGTTATTATGAATAATCAATAACTCAATATTATCAAAGGAAATTGCATAAAAGTAAAATAAAAGTTCAATGAAAATTACCACTTATAGCACGATACCTCTGGTGATTGGTTCTATATTTTTCCATTTACTTTAAATAAACAACCAGTCAATTTAATAACTCCATATGATAAAGGGTTTTGAAATTACGGCCAGAAAAAAAAAAAAAAAACGTTAAATGAAAATGATCATTGATAGCACTCAAATTGATTTGCATATTGCTATTGCACAGTGCCATTGTAAAATTATGCTGATGGGACCATTGTCACATTCAGTACTGTTCTTCATTTAACATAGATTGCATATTCAAACCTGAATATGGTGTTGATTATTCAAACTAGGCATGGAAATGATACTCAGGTGATCAACATCATTTTCATTTCCTTGTACATGTGGATGGGAAAGCAATGCTTCTTGTAAGGAAAATAATGAAACCACCTAACAACATTCCACAGAAAATGATTCACATTTTAAAATGTGGATGGGAAAGAAGCAGCAAAAAAAAAAATAAAAAAAATAAAAAAAAAATTATATATACACCTTCACAGATTGTGTAATTAAAATTCTGAAACATGGCACTGGAATTGATGGGGGACTCGCATCAACAGTACATTCCGAAAAGGGTATGAGGTTTTCCAGATTACATTTTTTTCTTTAGGAGTGCATAATTTTAATCCCAAAAATGAAAATTATGTCATTGTTTACTCATTTTATACACTTATCATTCCAAACCCAAATTACTTATTTTTAGATGCAGAAACACCAGAAATGTACAGAAGTGGTCCTTACATGCTTAAAAATGAAAAGTTATAAAATGGGGGTATCAAAGTGATTCTTCAAAGAACCATTCTGTGAAAAAAACTAGCCACCAGGACAGTCTCCCGAGAACAAAATTTTCCAAACTTCCAAACATACCATACTATCATAAATCATTTTCTTTTTTTACTGTACAAATCTATTTTACGGACAGGAATTAATGTCTGGTGCTCATTTCCCAAGCCATTTTCATCAAAAGAGACAAAAGTAGGGGAGTGATGTGCAGAAGACCATATATAAAGTGCACATTGTTATTCAAAGATAGACTGTGAACATTTCATTCTCTATTCATTTGGATAGTCAAAATCTTTATTTAAAAAGGCTGTTACATGACATTATATATTTTATATTAGCCTGGTACAATCACATTCATCACTTGTACCAAAAACATTAATAACAAATTTGCTGTTTGAAGCACAGTTACTTTTTATTAGCTATTTGATATGATAATAGACTGAATATGAAAGTCTTTAGATAATATTCAAATACTTCTGATTCGCTTTCAGAAATACACACAGAAATTGTACCACTTGCATTATTTTACAGTCAGGACTAGTCCTGATCTCCTGTAAAAGCTTTTATGACATGATTGGGAAAATGCAGTTATTTTGCAATGTCCATAACCATTTCATTCCATGCCAGTCACGGGTCACACGCAATAAGCAGTTTAGGTTTGACGTAAACACATGGTTTTAATTATTGATAATATCAGACAGTTGACCCCAGGTGTGTTAAAAGCAATGCCATCTGTAGCACAAAGACACAAAATGATTAAATAATATAAAAACATGAAGTTTAATGCTAAATTATAAACACTGATTGCAATCTATGAGTGCACTTTAACATTTAACTTCCTTTTTTACCCAGTTAACAGCAAATAAAATTTCAGTTCAAAATTCTTAGCCACTTTCATAAAAAACTGTACTTCCTTTGAGTAATGCTGTATACCAGGGAAATGTGATACTGGTCAGAAATGTACATTTAAAATGCCCAGTGGAATGTCTAAGTTCCATTTTAAGACAAAACAAATGGCCATCACTTTTTCTGAGGCCAAAGGTAAAGCCAAAGCTTTTCCCGAGCAGCTGAAACTAAATAAAAAGCAAACATGAAACAGATGGTGACAGTTTCTCTGATACGTACAGAAGAAAAGCTTTTAGGAAAATACTAAAAGGTCTTCAAAATACCCCTGATAAATAAACAACCACTAGTCAAGGAGATAAGAAAATGTCACTGGATAGCAACATCTAAGTTTCAAGTGAAAGCATGAACTCCTCTAAAGTCAATTCTAATTCAATTCAACTCTTTAAGTACACTTCACAAACAGATTTTGAATTGGCCATTACATTATTTGAAATGATTCTCTGGTACTTTTGAGCTCAGACTGGTTTTATTTGCTGGAAAACATGGCTAATTGATTCTATCTAATGCCAAAAGTGCTTTTCATGTTAATCAAATTTAGCTACTGATGGATCTCTCAAATCAGAAGGTTATAGTGACGGCAAGAGCAGAGCGGGAAGTTATAGGCTAGTTCCCAAGGGGTTTGTCTGTTCCTTTTATTTAATATTTTTGTGTTAAAGAATGATTTAAACAGGTACAGCACATTCACACGCAATAATGTATTCAAACAAATGTAATTTTACAGTGCTACTTATCTGATTTTAAATGAGCAGAAATCTGTAAGAAATGCATTGATCTGTAGATTAAAATAACTGATGAAAATGTACTTTTATTTTCATCACAAACAAAGTTTGCACAGCAGAAAGCAGAGACAGAAAAAGAGTGTGCATCAGTGGGGTTTAGGGCCATCTCTAAATTAATAGAGACAATTATTGTTGAGCTGTAAACAATCTGAGAAGCTAACAGGTGAAGAGATGAAATAGGATCTGAATAAGAGATATCTTTCTTACCGGGTGTTCAGCATCCTTAAAATTCTCTATAGCTTTGCTGAATCAATGTAGAGGCAGCAGGGAACCATGTTTCACTTTGCATCATGGAACTACTGCATACATTTTAATAATCACAGCCCAGCAAGGTCAGTGAATAAATCAGATTAGCCTCATAAAAGAAACTCAGCTGTAGCTACATTTCTTGTGGACCACCAAAACCACAATACTCAGTTCTGAGAATTCTGTCAAAGACTTGTCAATTTTAAGATATCTGATGGAGTGTATAAATGATAGGAAAAGAGACGGATTTCATTGTTATATGTGACATGTTTTATATCAGGGTACTTTAATTATATAGATATAAATTTATTATATAAATATTTAAGCCAATACCTCCACTTCCATATAAAACATTAGACAAATACTGTTAACACTAAAAGTTAAATAAATAAATAAATAAATAATCCTTTACAGTTTTAAAGCTTGGGGTCGGTAGTATTTTTTAATGTTTTTGAAAGTTTTTTGCCCACCAAGGCTTTATTTATTTGATCAAAAATACCATTAAAAAGAGTAATCGTGAAATATTACAATTTAATTTCTTTTCATTTTTTTTATTTTTTCTTGTGAAGGCAAAGCTGAAATTTCATTAAGTGTCAATTCTAATGTACACTTTTCAAAGACTGTGATGATGCATTTCCAGTAATTAACTTTGTAATCATAGCAGGTTTTTCAATATACCAGTCAAAAGTTTGCACACACCTTCTACTTCAGTGGTTTTTCTTTATTTGTATTATTTTCAACATTGTACATTGATAATGAAGGCATCCAAACGATTAAAGAACACATATGGAATTATGTAATGAAATAAAATAAAATAAAAAAACAATAATTTGTTTTATATTTTAGATTGTCAAATTAACTACATTTAGCTTTCATGACAGCTTGGTACAGTCATGGCATTCTCTCTTCAGATTCAAGAGGTAGTCACATAGAATGATTTTCAATTCGAAGATGTGCCTTTTCAAGAGTTAATTTGTGCCATTTCTTGCTTTCTTAATGTGCTTTATGCCCAGTATACATTGTATGACTTTGAGCAGTCCTAGACAAAAGATGAGCATTGTGAAACAATCACAGTGATTTCTTTGGCTGTGGATCATAAACAGTGGTCTTACATCGTAGTGTGAGAGAGGTTCAAAGACCGCCGTTCTCACTGTCTTACGACCAAAGATAGCCTAAATGTATATATCCTACATTTAGGATAACCATCTCACAGCGAGTTTGCTGCTATGACCGACATCTACTGACTAGCCAGTAAAAAATCTACATGAAAAGATGTATTGATCACCGCGGAATGCCACTAAAGCATAAATCCCATGGAGGTAAAAATATCTAAAGGGAAAACAGGTATGTGGGATTCCAATAAGTAATTTACTGTCGTCCTCAGCTGTTTTTTTTTTTTTTTTGGTACACATAAAACTGACTGAACTTCTTTCTAGTTAGAACTTTCCCATTGGTTACACTGTACCTTAAAGTTCTACTCAAATAAAATGACTAATTAGTTCTGTAGGAACAGTCCCTAGTGTAGTTTAGTCACTGTTGGACCAAGCATTTCCTTCCACTTCAGATCACACACATAGTTCCCACACACTTTGACTTAACCTACCAACCTTAGCTCCCAGAGGCTTAAGGAGGTGGCGTTCACGAGCGCCGTGTGAATGTAAGCAGGCGAAAGCTTCACAATCAACACAAGCAATAGGCCCGACAGCTGTAAGCTAAAGTCGTCAGTGCTAGATGCAGCTCTAGCACAGAATAAACCAAACGCCATACACCTCCTCCTCTTCTCGTCAAACCAATGCTGATACTGTACAGTATGTGGGCGATTTCCAAAAAAAATAACTCAGTCACAAAGCAACAGTATATCACAACTTGCTGAGGGACAAAATGGCTACAATACAAAATGTAAGAGTAATGACAAGAAATTGGACGCTTCAGCAGAATACTGGCTATGTAGATTTGAGGAATGGTATTTAGTTCATGCCTTAAGGTACTGCCCTAAAATAAAATAATTTGTATGTATGTGTGAAATTTCTGTCCACCTTATTTGGGCAAAACATTCGAATAAGGTCCCTTTAATGTTAATGCATTAAATAATGTTCTCTCAATATGCAATACGTTTTTAAAAACTCAACTTTTGATTTTAATAAGGTAAATGTTTTAATAAATGTTAGGATTTATATTAACAAACATTAATGAATGCTTTTAAACTAATTTCCTTTGCTTGTACATGTTAACTGGCCTATTTAATAATGTTAAGATGGACCTTCTAACCTGGGACTCTCTACACAACTCTGCCTCAAAAATAGCACTCACTAATGTCCAATCTGATATTTATTTAATGAAAATCTCAAGCCTACAGGGTCAGAACATGCCATTCCACAAGCATAAAATATTAAGAGTTACATTCCTCCGTACTTCAAATCATCTTTCAAAATTCCCAGACAGTTACTTATGTACTTCAGAGGTATGAAAAACACAGTGGTGTAAAAAACAATGTAGCCCTTTAGTTTAAAGAATAAACACATTTGAGTAAGCAATTTCAGTTATTATGTCTTTACTGAGAATTCAAGCTGAAAGAGTGATGAACCTGTTTTGACATTCTCTCGTCATGTAATATTTGATGTATCTACTCTATTAGAGTAACATCTACCCATGCTTCCTGACAGGCTTTCTGTAGAATTAAAGAGATATTTATTAAAATCAAAGTCCACCATTGACTATTTGCTTTATATTTCATACTATTACAGGAATAGTTCAACCAGAAATTCCCATTCTGACTTCATGATTTAACAAATAAGAAATGAGATGCTCTTTCCTGTGAAATCATAATTCAAGCTTCAACGATTTTAGTTGTGCAATATGGGATATAATATTTTACAATTAAAATTTATACACTGTGAATAATTGTATTTGTTTGTTTTAACTACATGCCAGCTTCTTTGTCTATTTCCATGTTGAAAACTATACCTTAGTTATTAAAATGTATAACAGAAACTAAAGATGTTGCATTTAAATATAAATATGATACTGAAGCCCCTTTTTAATAAAAATTCTAAAACTAAACTTGATCAAAAACACACAGCATTCAAGAGTACTAACAGAATAAAACATTTTTTTTCTCAGAGGAGTCAAAATATTATAACTTGACAGTCTGACAGACAATAAAGTCTGGCATGTACATATGGGAGGGCTTTTGGTTTTTAAAAAAAGTATATTTTAAAAAGTGTCTGATAGATTCTTCTAAGTTTGTTTAGAAACCACATGAGAGTGAGTCAATTTTCAAGTAAGGCTCTCTTCTTTCTTCATGTATTGTCTGCACAAAGCCTTCGGTCATGACTCACAAACCTGCTTCCTTATTTACTGTTCCCTCATTACTTATGCAATTGTTAAATTTTGGATGAATGCAGCTTGTTCCATAAATGTTCCTTTTTGTATGCATTTCACACCACTGCAGCTGCTGCATGCTCCTAATTGGGCGAATGAAAAATGTCTCAAATTAGGACACTGAGTCTTTTAACACGTTGCAGTTGTCCCCAGCCACAAAGGAGTTACAATAAGTAAAGCTTAACAATAGAAAAGCACCTAGAAAAAGAATGAAGTGTGTTTCAGCAGGACTGAATCAGCTCAGTACAGCTGTGCCTGCTGGCCTGCATCAATACGCCGTCTCTATCTGGAGCCCACAGGTGTAGCAACTGTCAACTGTCAACAACACCACAGAGAAATGAGGTCTGTCACTGCAAAGATACATGGAAAAACATTTATTAGCATACCACCTGTTCATTTTTTAATGCAGTAATTAGAATTGAGCGTATTTACACAGTATATGTTTTACCTTACAGTTAAAAAAATATAAGGACAAATTATCGATTTAAAGAATTTTAAAAGCAGTACTTACTTGACAGCAAAGGCATTTTACAAAGATTCATGACAATCCTGATTGCTTTTTTTGATTTGTTTATAGGCTGACAGGGAAGCAAAGCTCCAGAATTTTTTAGAGAATTTGAAAACCATTCCCGAATTATTGCTTGTGTTCCAGGGTTACTGTGATGTCAACGCAACATTCTCCCATCACTCCACCATGCCTGGTCTATTAAAATGCTTGCTGCTTTCAATCTTGTCTAATGGAACACCTGATAGGAAGGCATTAGCCGAGTAGTAAAACTCCACTTTATCACTAAATTCTCCTGAAAACTCTAGCGCAACAATTATAACACTTTGGCTCAATATGAGGCTTAAGAGGATTTTTTTTTTTTTTGTTCATGCTCTGAACCTCGAATGTAAATCAGAGTTTTAATCAGGCACCGAGAGGGCAGCTCAAAGACAGATGCCACTATTAGAAATAAAGTTGCAGTTGTAAAAATAAACTGTAAAGCTGCAATTATTGTGGCAGGTTATATATATATATATATATATATATATATATATATATATATATATATATATATATACAAAAATAAAGGTAATTTTAAATTTTAAACAAGATATAAAAAGACAAGATATATAAATCCATGTTGTGAGCTACAATTGTGATAAATATTGTGAGATATTTAGTTGATATTTTGTGCAATAATACATAAAATGCAATTATATATATAAAATAATAAAATAAAGGTAAATGTGAAAAAATGTAAAATAAAATAATCATATTGTAAATTTTAAGCTGCAATTTTGAGAAACAAACAACTGAATAGCCATTGCAAGAAATAAAGTTGAGGTTGTGAAAAGTATGCTTTAAAGTTGCAGTTAAAATATTTTTTTTTATTATTATTATTACTCTGGAGCAGAACAGTTTGTCCCAAACCGTACATTTTACCATTTTGAAGAGTTGCAAAACCAATCTAAAATCAGTGTTAATGGCCCATGTCTTTAGAGAGCACCATATAAAGAGTGCTTAGCTAAGCCTGGGGAGCACATTCTAAGAGATGATAAAGCAGCTCACACACCAGCATGGACATTAGTTCTGTGGGTGCTCTGAGTTAATTTTGAACTGTAATTTGCTCATGTTGAGAGCTCATTATTCAGATTTTGGCATCTGTTCTTGCTCAGTTGGGAAGCCCATTCACTTTAAGTATGTTTGGGGGTGGATGAGTTGCTTGGAACAAATAGTTTATGCCTATGTAAAATCTTCACTTCGGTGCACGTCGTATTGTATAAGTACATGAGTGCATATCTTAAATTGAAATTCATGTAGATGTAATTGTTTGCATACTCTGTGCACACATAAATTCCACTTAAAAATAAATTAAATCACTGAGTCTACCGTCACGTAGGTCTCAAAGTTGCGCTTACTCAGAATGCTAATAACAGTGAACCCACTCTGACCCACTAAATCCAGAGATACATAACTCACCCAGCCTGTCTTTGACAAGCCTTCACCCATGTCACCTCAGTTCAAAGTCACCTCAATGCCCTGTGACACTTCCATCTGTAGTTTCTGTGCTACTGTAGCTCACACTTAGCCAGAGCAATAAAGCAATAAATATTTCATAAAGATATTATTGCATCCATCATTTAAATGCTTAGATTTTAACAACAAATTGAAGTACTGTAGAAACACAATTATATTATTAAAAAAGTTACAAAATAATGTACTGTCATTAATGAATAACTACACAAGAACACATTTAGCACTCTAGTTACCAGTAACTAACAAGAAATTCTGATGAATGAATTAGTAAGCATTATTGCTTAATCTAATGTGGTAGTTGACTATTAGTTAATAAAGAGCTACTATTTTTCCATACCTCCCCAAGAACCACTAAAAACTACTATAAACTGGTTCATAATTAAAAATAATAATGCATAATAAATTTTTAATTCTAAATTGAATATCATGGTAACCCACTATTATCTCAAGTATTACCAAATTCTTCAGAAGGAATTACTAATCAGTATTCTAAAGTGAATAACATGGTAAGCTTCTGAGGCATTCTGAATTATTTTTGCTATTTGGTAACACTTGAGTCCGAGATCTTCACTTTAGAATTCTGATCCAAATACCATGATCATTACTTTAGAATTAATTATACATTACGCATAATTCACATTAATTATGAAAATGTTTAGTAGCTCTTAGTAGTTCTCCGAAAAAATAAAAATAAAATTAATAGTAGTTACTGATTAGCTAATAGTGAACTACCACTCTCAGCTAAGTGCTATTACTTACCAAATAGGTAATCAGTGTTTCTTGTTAGTTAATGTTATTAGTGCATTAGTTATTTGTTCCTGTGTAGTTATTTATTAACGACAGAACAGTATTCTAAAGTGTTACCAAAGGTTCGCACAAAAACTGCCTCAAGTACAATGTAAATGTACAAATTAATTCATATGAATTAGCCACCAATTCACCAAAACATAAAATAGTTTTGAAATGCTGTAAGACTGAGTTGGGTGGCCTGTGGGCATACTAAATATTTCAACTTTACTCAGTTTCAGATTGCTGGCATCCATATCTGTATCAGAAATTCACTAGAATCAGCAAGTCTGCATTCATTCTTAAGAGACCGTCTCTTTAGCCATGCTGAAATTTCAACGGGTCAACATGAAATCATAATACACAGCCAAGAATAACAAACAGCTGTAATTGTGAACATGAATTATAAAATGAAACAAATATCTGGTTACATAATGTGAGGCAAAAGAACAGCCACACAGCCATTAAGCACACTGAGTTCAACACACTCTGAAGGCTAAAACAATAATTCATCACTCTACAGATTTGCATTGATGGTGAGGAATTTTGCTGTCAGCCTTTTTCATACCAGTGAGAGCACAAATCCCTCGACATTTAAACATTATAGAAAAGGGGAAGTGAAGAGATTGTGAATGATCCAAGCTGGACATTAGATGTCAAGGAGAATGAGACTGAAGGATCTCGTTGACATTCATAGTGTTGAATCATCCATATTTATAAACTCAACAGCCAGTCTATGAGGCGTTGAACATTTGATAAAGGCTACACTACCATTTTAATGCTTTTGAAATAAGTCTCTTATGCTCACCAAGGCTTGCGCTTATTTGATCAGAAGTATTCAATTCATTTCAATTCTAATTTATTTGAATAGCGCTTTTTACGATACAAATCATTGCAAAGCAACTTTACAGAAAATTAAGTTTCTACAATATTTATTAGTAGCTTATCAGTGGTGACTTTCAGAAAAATCAATTAAAGACGTAGTCAAACAGACAATGAACACTATTAACAGCAATTAAGTACTGTCAAATGCTGATTTAAAATAACTTTTCTGTTTTAATATATTTTAATATGTAATTCATTCCTGTGATGTCAAAGCTGTTTTAAAGAAGGCTTCAATGGCACATGGTCCTTCTGAAATTATTCTAATATGCTGATTTGCTGCTCAAGAAACATGTCTTATCATTATCAGTGCTGAAAACAGCTGTGCTGATTAATATTTATAGACAATTATGTTTCTAATTGTATAAATAATTTTAATAAATAACATTTTTGAAGTTTCTATCCTGTTTTTGTCTTTTGTTTAGAAGGCATATTATAAAAGAGTTTTATAGTACATAAATATCTTTTATCTTTTGATGCGACCCCTTTAAAAGTAATACAGACACCTTATCCAAGGTTAGATGCATTTTCAAAGCCAGTCTGTTTGTTTAGATCACAGCAGGTGAAAATTTCCTATCTATTTAAGAAAGCAATGCCCTGTGGTGATAGCATATTTGAGACTGAGCATGAATAATTAATATTACAGGCTTTACATTTTACAAAATGTGAAATCCATAAAAGGTGCATCATTCAATTAAACACACAGAGCAGACTAACAGAGGTAATTATAATGAATGGGGTGATCTGTAAGGTTGGGTCTAAATGTATTACTGACATGACTCTCTGCAAAAGACAGATGAATGTTTCCAGACTCTAGATAAAAACTATTTAAATTACAATAATAAGGAGCACGATTTGATGTGAATCAATTATGTCTCTGAGGTGTGGGCCTTTCATTATGAGTCTAATGCAATTAGTCTTAATGGACTCTGGGCTCTCGAGGCAGGAACAAGCAATCATAATAACTATTCCCTTCCTCCTACTCATGCTTGCCCTTGAAGAGTTTGTTTTGAATAGACATAGCTGCCAGTCAAGGAAGCAGTGCACATTTCGAAGTTTCAGCTTCAAAAAGATGCTTGACACCTGTGACGTTTTCACAATAGAAAAATGCCAGAAATGTTGTGTTTGCATAAACGAAAATAGTGCTGCATTCAGTCAGTCAAACTTTTTTAAAGCCGCTTCAATGAACCACTGGCACAAGGACCATTCATCAACAATTTTCCCCCCAAAAAGTGACAAGATGTTACACAAGCTATTTTACAGGCAGGTACAAATCAGTGCCAGAGTGTTGATAAGAACGTGTTTTCTGTAAAAACACTGTAATAATTACAATAACATTATAAATCTTGGCAGAAAAAAAGAGTCAAAAGACACAAAGAGTAAAAGTAAAAGCCTTGTAAAAGTCCCTGAATGCTTCACTAGAGTTTGTTGGCAAAACAGACCACCTAAAGACCTTGTGGCAGATCCTCTCTGTTCTATGTCCACTGAAGGTGCTCAACTTGTCACATACAACGAGCTTCATTTATGAAACCAGCAGAATTAATTTGTGTGAACCATTGCTGTGAATTATTGAATGTGACAATTTACATAAGAAATTAGTTCTGCTCATGTTTCATGAATGCAGCCTATTGAGCACAAAAAGTAATGCATGGTTGAATCACTTGGTTGATCACTTCCTGTTAAAAAAGGTGCATTGCAATGTCACCATTTAGGCAAGGCAAGGCAAGGCAAATTTATTTATATATATATATTTATTTCGTACACAATGGTAATTCAAAGTGCTTTACATAAAAGAAAGTAAAATAATCATGAAGAAAAATAATAACAAAAATAAAACAAGCAATTTTAAAACGTTTAAAATGATTAAAACATAATTTAAAAACAGAAAATGATTTTACATTAAAAAAACAAACAAAAAAAAACAAACAAAAAAAAACAAACAAAAAAAAAAACCTGTGAAAATATAGTGCAATCAGTTTGGACATTGCACAGTGCTCATTCAATAAATGCACTGCTAAACCGATGAGTTTTAAGTCTAGATTTAAATGTGACTAGTGTTTTAGCACATCTGATCTCTTCTGGAAGCTGATTCCAACTGCGGGCAGTATAGTAACTAAAGACGGACTCCCCTTGTTTTGTGTGAACCCTTGGTATTTCTAATTGACTTGTTCCTAGTGATCTGAGTGCTCTTTTAGGTTTATTTCAGTGAACATATCTGCAATATATGTTGGTCCTAGGTCATTTAGTGACTTATATACGAGTAAAAGTACTTTAAAATCAATCCTAAATGTAACTGGAAGCCAGTGTAAGGAACTGAGGACTGGTGTGATATGCTCATATTTTCTGGTTCTCGTCAGAATCCTGGCAGCAGCGTTCTGGATGAGCTGCAGCTGTGTAATGGTCTTTTTGGGAAGGTCGGTCAGGAGCCCATTACGATAGTCCACCCTGCTGGGGATAAAGGCATAAACAAGTTTCTCCAAGTCTTGACTGGAAACAAAACATCTAATTCTTGCAATGTTTTTTTTTTAAATGATAGTATGCTGATTTAGTTACTGAGTACTGAAACTAAGGTCTGTCTCCAGAATCACACCAAGATTCCTGACTTGATTTTTAGTTGTTTGACCCCTAGAGTCAAGGTATGCATTCACCTTGAAAACTTCATCTTTGTTTCCTAATGCAATGACGTTTTTTTCCTTATTTAACTGAAGATAGTTCTGGCACATCCAACTATTAATTTCATAAATGGATTGGCAGAGGGAGTCAATGGGGCTGTAGTCATTTGGAGATAAGTAGGGTTGGGAATCGTTAGAAATTTTCCGGTTCCGATTCCGGTTCCTCTTAACGGTTCTGGTTCTGATTCCGATTCCGGTTCCATTAAAATCATTAAACAATTATTAAGAAATAGTGGTAAGGAAAAATGCACAATACTCAACTACTCAATGCTCAATACTGTTTATCACTTACTGTCAACTTAATTTAAAGGTTGGCAATGTCAAAATGCAACATATATTACAGTGTACAGATCTTCATAAGTAGAGTTGGGTATTTTTAGAAATGTTCTGGTTCGGCTTCTGGTTTCATTTAAATGAACTATGTTTTTTTACTATTTTACCTTCATCTGAATGTAGCATTGCTAGAAGGTAGTAAGTAATGTTGAGCAATGCTAGACGATCAATCAGCATGTGTTTCAAAGTTGATGTTTTTTACACTATCAATAACGTTTTGCTTTTCAAGCAGGAATAAGCTTGTTGGCCAAATAGTCCCTTGAGGGCTGAGACACTTGTAAAATGCATTAAAATAAATATGTTCTATCACCTTGTTTATCACTCTTGAAATGACCTGTACAAGTCAAGTCAAGTCAAGTCACCTTTATTTATATAGCGCTTTAAACAAAATACATTGCGTCAAAGCAACTGAACAACATTCATTAGGAAAACAGTGTGTCAATAAATAATCTAAAGTACACTAAATAATCTAACCCTCATACTTGCATAACAATAGCAGTCAATTTTTTTTAGTGGTCCAAGTTGAAGCCAGTATGTATATTAATTTCAATATGGGACAAATATAATGTAATTTAGTGGCGGTAGGTGCAGCACGCTGCCGTTAGATGTACAGTCAGACAAAACGATGTGCAGTTATCAAAGGCGCGAGTGCACATACAGTCGTGGGAAACAATGTGTTCGGCAATTAAAGACGGGTCAGCACAACAAGTTTGTGGATGCGCGTCATTGGAATCAATGTGCTCAGTAATTAAAGAGGCAGGGAGGCGTGTATGTTTTTCGGTTCGTGACATCCTTTACGGCAGCGGTTCTCAATTCCAGTCCTCGCGCCCCACTGCTCTGCATATTTTGCACGTTTCTCTTTGTTAACACACCTGATTCAGATAATCAGCTCGTTAGAAATTAACTCCGTGCATGAACTGTGTTCCAATTGTTCATTGCTCCCTACTCCCTGAGCAGGGGAAATCTGTTGAAGTTTACCTCACATCGAAACATTCATTCACTGATTTGTGCTGTGCAGCGTCTTTAAACATGGACAGCTGTGACATCATATGCCTCTGTAAATCAATACAATTTAAATTCACGTCTTGCACACGTCAATGCACTTTGATTGGAACATATAGCTACGTTCGCTTCGAACTGGAATCATGGCTGAATATTCTGTGATGTCCACTTCGCAGGGCACTTATATTCGAATAGAACAAATGTCTGAAGCGCTAAGAGAAACGTTCAAAATGTGCAGAGCAGTGCGGCGCGGGGACTGCAATTGAGAACCGCTGCTTTATGGGAAACGCCGAATATTCAGAACACCGGCGCAAGGCTGCTCACAGCACTTGGTCACGTGTTGCACCAGAACCGTTTTCGGAACCGAAACTTAGAAATTGCTCACAGTTCCGGTTCTTTTCAAAGAACAAAACCGGTTCTGAATAAGAATCGGTTTTCGGTTCCCAACCCTAGAGATAAGGCTAGGTAAATCTGGGTATCATCAGCATAGCTGTGATAGGCAATTTGGTTCTTTCTCATTATTTGACTTAGTGGAAGCATATACAGGCTAAACAAGAGCAGTGCAAGAATTGAGCCTTGTGGGACTCCACATGTCATGGACGTCCACTTAGACTTATGCTCTCCTAGACTCACATAATAGCCTCTCCCTTCTAAGTATGACCTGAACCATTTGAGTACCATCCCAGAAAGCCTGACCCAGTTTTCTAGTCTCTCTGGTAGTATGTTAAGATCGACAGTGTCAAACGCAGCACTGAGTTCTAGCAATACCAGCACCGATATTTTGCCAGAGTCACAATATAAGCGAATATCATTTATTATGTTAATGAGTGCTGTCTCTGTGCTGTGATGTGGTCGAAAACCAGATTGACAATTGTCCAGGTATCCATTTGAGTTTAAGTATTTGTTCAGCTGATTAAAAACTACATTTTCTATAATTTTGCCTATAAAAGGAAGATTAGATATTGGTCTAAAATTGCTCAAAATGGTGTTATCAAGATTGCTCTTTTTCAGGAGGGGCTTAACAACTGCAGTTTTTAGGGAGTTTGGAAATGTCCCAGAAAGAAGTGAGGCATTCACCACTTCTAAGAGATCTGCTTCTAAGCAGTTAAGCACACTTTTGAAATAAGATGTGGGAAGTGTGTCAAGACAGCAGGTTGAAGATTTTAGTTGCTGCATTATGTCTTCCAGAATTTTGCTATCAATTGTTTCAAAAATAGACATAGTATCTTTTTGATATTGTGGCCGAATCTGTCTGACCTCTGCATTACTTGAGGATGTGCTAATCGCCTTCCTGATATTGATGATCTTCTCAGAAAAGAAGGAAGCAAACTCATTGCATTTGTTGTCTGATAGCATTTCACTGGGAATCTGACTTGGGGGGGGGGGGGGGGGTTCAGTCTCTCAACAGTGGCAAAAATAGTATGAGTGTTAAGTTACTGTTTATAAGGTTTGAGAAGAAATTCTGTCTAGCTGTGGCTAGTTTCACATTGAAAGCATGAAGGCTGTCTTTATAGATGCTATAGTGAATTTCAAGTTTCGTCTTCCTCCACATCCGCTCGGCTTTTCTGCATTGTCTTTTCATAGTCTGAACTGCTGTTGATCTTCTCCAAACTGATTTCTGTCTGTTTGTTTTCTTACTGACTATTATTGGAGCAATATCATCAATAACATTCTTAACTTTTGAGTTGAAGGAATCAAGGAGAATATCAACAGAGTCTGCAGAAATGCTCAGTGTTAAAGATATAGAGTCCATAAATAGTACACTTGTGTTCTCGTTTATGCATATCCTTCTGACAGAGACAGATCTAGATTCAGTGGTAGCAAAGATCAATATATCAAAGAAAATACAGAAGTGATCAGATAGTGCCAGTCCTTGTTCAATGGATGAACAATGGATGAAATGTTTAGATCCAAAGTGTGTCCAACTTTGTGTGTGAATCCATGCACATGCTGAATCAGGTCAAAAGTGTTTAGAACCATCATCATTTCTTGTGTAGTTTTGTTTTCTGCATTATCTATGTGAATATTAAAATCCCCTGCAGTTGCAAAACAGTCAAACTCTGAGGAAATTATTGATAACATTTCTGTGACCTCTTCAACAAAGGCTGGAGAGTATTTTGGAGGCCTGTAAATAATAATAAACAGAATGCGTGGAGCACCTTTCAGCACAATCCCTAGATATTCGAAAGACAAGTACTGACCAAATGACACTTGCTTGCATTGATAGACATCTTTAAATAGAGCAGCTACACCTCCACCTCTCCTAACAGTCCAGCAAACACTCATGTAAGTGAAGTTAGGAGGGGCTGCTTCATTTAGGATTGTTGCTCTGCAACTGTCTTCTAGCCATGTTTCATTTAGAAACATAAAATCCAGATTGTTTGTGGTTATAAAGTCATATTTAAAAGCATTTCTACTTGTAGGACTGCCAAAAACAATTCAGTTTTATTTTTTAACATCTATTTTTTTACATCTAACATTTAACATCTTTTAGCATTAATTCATTCATTAAATTATATTTTTCCAATTCGTTGTTTACAATCTGTGTGTGTGTGTGTGTGTGTGTGTGTGTGTGTGTGTGTGTGTGTGTGTGTGTGTGTGTGTGTGTGTGTGTTGTGTGTATGTGTGTGTGTGTGTGCGCTCTTGTTTTTGTGACATATCAGGACACAACTCTATAATGACATGGGTATGACACAGGTATTACAAGGAGAGGGTCACTTATGAGGACATAACCCATGTCCCCATTTGTCAAAACGCTTATAAATCATACAGAATTAGTTTTTTTTTTTTTGTTGAGAAAGTAAAAATGCACAAAGTTTCCTGTGAGGATTAGGGTTAGGTGTAGGGTTGGTGTAGGGCCATAGAATATACAGTTTGTACAGTATAAAAACCATTACACCTATGGGATGTCCCCATTTTTCACAAAAAAAAACATGTGTGTGTGTGTGTGTTTCAAACTTGTGTCTCAGAATTTAATAATGACAGGTTTTACTGTGACAACTTGCCCCATATACACTTCAAAGCTGTGGGGTTGGTAAGGTTTCATTAATGTTTTTGAAAATAAGTCTCTTATGCTCATCAAGGCTGACTTTATTTAATAAAAAATACTGTAAAAACTTACTCACTGACCCCCCCCAAAAATTACTTTCAAAAATACTTGCTAATAATAACTTTACTAAAATGACCACATTTAAATAATGACAAGATGAGACAAGACAAGATTTTGTAATGCATTTTGGCTCATATCATGAGCTCTCCTCCAGCTCTTGTCAAGACTTTACTCGTGTCAAATGCAGTGTAAGTGAACCTACATCCCGAGACACTTATCAGAAGTAATAGAACCTGGGAAACTGTTTAAATCTGTGAATTTTCTGCTCTCGAGAAGGACATCTCTCCTTTTAGCTTCCTCTCCTTTCGGCATAACTGTCAAACTGGTGGCTTCACACCGACTATTGAGTGACGCCCAAATTATAATAAAGATGTAATAGACAAGGCCTGGACATTTTTCAAAGAGTGTAATATGAACATAAGTGGTATTTTACAAAACATTATAATCTTCTTCTAAAATAAATATTTGCATTGAGCTGCAATGGACTGGTTTGTGCAGACCTCACACTCAAGTGATCAAACAACACCAATCTATGTCTTTAAATCCTTGAAAGTGCTTTTTTAAAATACATATCCCCTGATTGAAAGCTACTGAAATGTATGTAATGAAATTGTTTCTACCTGGATTTTAATTAGATAAATGTACTTGATTTCAAACACCAGGTCTCGTTCTCAGCAGGGAACACTACAGTTTGTCCATGGAAACCAAGCTTTTGACCTTGATTATTGTCTCTAAAATGAGCAGTTCATTTGGAATGGTCCATTCCCGGAAATGTCACTGAATAAACTATGATAAATGCACTGTGATACAGAGCCAAGAGTGGTTTTAATACATTTTTGTAGCATCATGCAAGTCTTGCTGTATACCACAACACCAGATGTTTTCAATTAACTCCATGAGAAGCCCAGTCAAAAGTTAGTGCTTTCATAGTGGTGCTCAAAACATTACGGGCATTCTTGTATGATGTCTATGAACCGTAGACAGCAAGGAACGTTGGAGAACACACGACCACAGACAGTGGCCTGTGTAGATGCAGCTGGTTTAAACAGCATATAACCAGTCTTGGTTGGGAGACCAGATGAAGAGTTACATTCGAGATAGAAACGGACATTCGCATTGTCATATGATGAACATGGTGCAATGGCTGGAAGGCTTCAAAGAATGGCTGGTTAGCCACAGATTTCTTCACCGCATCTCAATATTTCCATATAATGCACGTTGAGGGATTCAAATGTTGCAATTTAATAATGAAAGTAGTAATTGCAAAATTACGCAATTGAGAAAAAACTGAGCTGCACAGAGAAAGTTCGAAAAACAGCCCATAGAGACTGTTTAGCTTTATTTACTTATTTTTATCTCTGAAAACTATTAATCACAATATAAAAACCACAAAGACACACACTCACCCAAAGTGAGTTGAATCACACACAGCATTCAAATACAACCTAACGTATGTGGGTAAATGTAGAGGAGGGGCATATTCAAACAAACTAATGCATTATCTGAGCAATTGCTGTTCATTGTAGGAAGGCCTTACGCAGGTAGAGTGATTTGGGACTCAAATTACGGTCATTTGCTGCAAATGGGTAGCAGTCATCACCATCAGAACCTTGTGTGGTGGGCTTGTAATTGAAGCGCAACTTAATCATAGAGATGATTGGAGAGAGAGACATTTATTGATCTATGCCAGCTGTGTGGCACTTTAGGTTAAACTTTTTGTGGGAGATTCCATTTAGTGCTTCAGTCAAAGCACCTACTGGATCTTTTTACCTAAGAGGTATTCTGCCCATTTCAGAAGTGCATACGCAAAGCTGCAGCATCACTACAACAGTAGTTATGTTCACTGTAGTGCTGCTATGTACATAAACACAGCTCTACTGTACATAGAAAACAAAAGAGGAAACTCTGAAGTGAATGCTCTAAGCTGTTCTCACTGGTGTAGAGAAAATATGCACTGATTTTGCACGCAGTGTGATATAGGCCTTATATTTAGATATTAGTCACTAGGTATGTTTACATGCACCCCAATATTCCTTTTATAATCAGATTGTTTCTTTAATCAGACTGAAAAACGTTCATGTAAATTCATTATATCCTACAAACTTGTGTATGTTTATTTGCACCTCTTACAAACTGGTCAGTGGCTGAATATTTCATAAATTTTTATAAATAAATAAATTCATAAATATTTAATAAATATTTGCTTGTTAACCCATTTTTTTCAGTATCATTTGTGAGTACTAGTAATGTTTGTGTAAAAATAACTAATTTTTAAATAGTGAATTGCTCATTCTGCACAAAAACCAAAACAAAAAAACAAGACCATGACCTTATAATATTATTAATAATAATTAATTAATGGAATGGAAAATCTGTTTGAATGTACTGTTAATATGAAGACAATTTCCTTAGTAATTTTTCACGTTTTACTCATATTTTACATTATGCATTGTGCTGTGTTTTAGGATTGAAGGGAATGTCAGGAAACTTAACAGAAAATGTACTGGTAATTTGCTAAAAACATCATCAATTACAACTCGCATTCTTTTATTGTAGATATTAAACTAATTTGTCATACTTTAAACCTATACATTTAATACTGCATCATGTTTGGTTTTTATATTGCAAATTATTACACTGCTTTGAAGAAATTATCCCTTTATGTCTTGCTAATTAATGACACGCTATAATGTCTCTGTTCGCCAACACAACAACTGTCAATATAATAAACTGGCACAAATCTGAAAGTTGCATACAGCCAAGTATGGTGACCCATACTCAGAATTTGTGATCTGCATTTAACCCATCCAAAGTGCACACAGCAGTGAACACACACACACACATTCCGTGAACACACACCCAGAGCAGTCGGTCATGGTATTGCCGGCCCGAGCTTCAAACCCACAACCTTAACCTATAGTCAAACTCTCTAACCACTAGGCTACGACTTCCCCAAAGGAAGTCATGCACCATACTGTAGCTCAATATAAACATGCGTACATTAATGGAGAGCCCCATTCAACTTCCATCTACTTATCTGTGTGCGGAGAAATTCCATCCTCCGCTCCTTCATTAGGGTAAAATGTGGACCGGTCAGTGAGTTTTATGAGTTTTGAGAGCCTTCTGATTTCACAGATATTTTGGTTTCATTCACATGTTGTCCTCAGAAAAAGGACTTCAGGAAGCTCCTAAAGCGATACTAAAAGATAACTGACTTGAAAGGCTAGTTTTGATAATGATTGGTTATTTACAAGAAAGGTAGCAAATTTAAATCTTGCTACATTTTGGATTGAAGTAACAGGTGTTGCATCATTTGAACAGTTTGTAAGTCTAGTTTTATTATTATTATTATTATTTGCTGTCAGCATCATGTAATATTTGCATAACTCGTGAATATGACAAAATCATTATTATTTTATATATAAAAGAAATACAGTAAAATTTAAATTTATATATACTTTAATTTCAGAAAAGGCACGTTTCTTATAAGCCTATGTTTCTGCCCACTGGTTACCTGCCATTTAGCAGATGTTTTTGCCCCCTTCTATACAGTAGCCTAATTGTAGACCATTCCCTTGAAAGCGTGGGTTGAATGTCTTCAATCAGGGCAGAGTACTGATGGCAATTGGGGGTGGAGCACTTAACTCTTGCTATATCTCGCCTACTTGGATTCAGGTCTGTTTTGACTTTGTGCCACCATGATCATTAACCTGTCACCACCCCTTTCCATTTTGATGTTTACCTGTGACTAACAGGACTTGAAGTTATAGAATAAGTGGCCCTGCTTAGGAATATCACAAGTTGCAGAGTACACGCAGTTCCTCATCAAAGTGGCACTCAACCACACTCTTAAGCATGGCCCTAGCCATTCCGTCCACTAAACACATATTTGTGTTCCTGTTGTGCCTACATTATTAACTATTCAAACTCACAATCATTATTAAAAAGTCATGTTGCATTCATATACACACATTCACACGTACTGTATGATCTTTAAACTGAGACCACCAAACAACATTTTCACACAAATTACATATTCCAATTAAACAAAAACAAGGACACAATCTGGCATTCATAATAGGTGATACAATACAGTGTTTGCATTAATTTGACACATACAATAGACCAGCACACAGTTTCTAATGAGCAAAGGAGCAATTAGAAGCTTTCTCCATTTTTTACATTTATAGACTAAAAATACACAATAATCTACAGTATAAAATTAGCACTACCTGAGATCTCTGAAAACACTCTCTACTCAGTATTCATAAAGCATCACTGATACACAAGTTTCATTGTGAGGGATCGTGGTCCATCACTTTTGATGGACACCCAGGTATAATGCCTGAAAGTGCACCCTGTTCTCCAGAATGTCATATTCATCACTGAGTGGTGCACAGGCGAGAAGAACAAACATCTCAATCATGTCTTGACAGGAATGCCTGTTCTGCTTGTCTTTTTAGTCACGCTGTAACATTTTCTGGTAAGTGATTGTTCTCTATTCTTTTCAACAAAAGCCAGTCTCTCTATTTTTCCATCAGTGTAATTAGACTTGCTTGCTTCCCGGCGGCTGAGCATTTGACTCTCCAGAGGCCTGCCATTGAAATATCACATAGATCTGAAAGAGGAATTATATCATTTTCTCTAAGATTTCTCTAAGGTTTTGTTTTTTTGATTCAATATCCCCCTCAAGGTTTCTTAACATTTCATGTTTTAAGGTCCATGTTAATATTATTACAATTATATTTTTGTTACTAACTTGTGGGTATATTTCTTAATTTGATTTTGGACTTGATTACCACTGACATAAATTAAATCTGTTTTTCATTCTTTTTAATCAAGAGCATAACAATCTAATTTGTGAAGTTCAATAAAATATAAAATGTTTTATATAAACTGATTTACAGAAGTATAAAAATCTCTTTTTTTTCTTTTTTTTTTTTGATCTCTTTTTATTAATGAATTGGTTTTAAAGCACTAGTTCACCCCAAAATTCTGTCATCAAACACATAAAAAAAATTTTCTTTGGAAAAAAAATGAAGTTATTAATAGCAGCATGTCAGAGGTTATTTTTTCCATAAAATGAAAGTAATTTCAGCTTTTAATTCATTCTCTTCTTCACACAAAGATATATATATATATATATATATATATATATATATATATATATATATATATATATATAAGTTACATGATTTACCATATTTAAATCATGTCAGTTAATATAACAATTTTTAACAAAGATGAGCTAACATATTTTTTGGATACTCATGTAAACAAACCATTGTTTATTTTGCCACAGTGTTTATATAATATTCTGAAATAAATTGACAAAAGTCTTACTTCTAGTCATCTTTGCATATTAAGCTGGGATCAGAAAAGTATTTTAACATCGAAAAATTACACACTTCAGTTTTAAATTGTATAATATGACTTTAATGGATGCTCTGTTTTTTTTCCAGACTTTCATCATACTTATGGAGGTATGGAGTGGAAATATTGCATACTGAAGGCTTAGATCATGTTGTGGTCTCAGTGTGCTGTCTGATGACTTCTTGGCATAGAGCTTTAATATTATTTAATATCTGCAGTCAACATACAAGTACATTCAATGGCACCACCAATGGTATGAGCCAAAGCAAAGAAAGGATATCTGGATTTTGGCACCCCATAATTGAAATAGTATCCTCTAGTCTAAGTCGTCTGTTATTATGACAGCATTCACCAGGCCAAATAGAAGGGCGAATGCTGGAGTAATCATTTTTGAAACTTTGGAGTTTGTCAAGGATAAATTATGCAGAGTATTTGACGTATTTTGTACGCGGAGCTCGTGAGCACAGAAGTTCAATGCTTTCAACACATTATTATACTAACCCATCATGTATCAATGTTTCTGCGCTGAGTTAAGGGCAAAGTCATTACTTTTATTCTGATCTAAACTGACAGATGGCAAAAGACTTGATACAACTTTCTGCTATATGCAGAATGTGTAGACAATCTATTATTTATTTTTCCAGTTGTTCATGAAATAACAAATGAATATGAATATGAAATATATTTTAAATAATGATATCAGTGTGTGGTGCTCGGCCAAAGCCACCACAGGAAAAAAATAATTTTAAAATATATTCAAATAGAAATTATTTATTTAAAGTTGCAATAATATTTTACAAACTGTATTGTTTGTGCTGTATTTTTTTATTAAATAAATGCAGTCTTGTTTAGCATAAGATACGTCTTATAAAGTATTCCAAACTTTTGACCATAGGTAATCATAAATTTAAAAAGAAGAAATGACAAATTATATTCATGCAATTTCAAACAAGCAACGTATGTATGGAAGTGATGGCCTATTAAAATTACTGTAATATTGCTGAAGTGTTCAGCTTGTTGCAAGACTGATTATTTTGTACAATGACAAATTGTTTTGTAATTGACTTAGCCAAATATTTAAGATAACATAGAGGTAGAACTATTAATTCAAACCTAACATTTCATGTCCACATATTTAAACTAGATATTAGCAGGACAAAACATCCAATAGCATCTGTTTTTTTTTTTTTTTTTCCAGTCAGTTGATTCAGTAACAGCACACTTCAAGCCAGTTTGAAAGTCCTAAGCAAGTAACTTAACAAATATAAATTTAATTGTGTGGTACAGAAGAACTCAACAGCCTGAGGGATTCATATACAGTAAAATGCCCCCAGGATGTCAGAACCATGACTGATTAGTGCATTAGTCCCACAAACTCAATTTTCAGCCCCATGCTCATGTTCCCGCACCATTAATGGCAGTGCCAGAGCTCCACTAGTCTAATGTTTTTGCTGATTTAAGATCAGGTTATGAAACCACACCTCAAGCTAAGTGTCTGTTGCCTCATCTACCCACAACAAGAGTCTGTACCAACAACAGCTACGTATGAGGTCAAGTACGGAAAAGAAGCCTGTGCTAGATCTTATCAAACTTCACAGAATTGGGCTAATCGTTGCCATTTGTCACGGAGTATCTCTGGGCTTGTGAAAAGTCCTGGTCGTCATGGTAACTACTGAGGGAATAGAATAACTCCACTGGTGGGCTTGGATTTGCAGAGTAGCCCCCTCTCTGCAACTTCGAATGGCTCTTGTCAGATTTATCGCTAGAAAGCTGAAAGACTAGGATGAAGGAGAATGAGCTTCAGAATACAGACTAATACACTCTAAAAATTATTTAGTGGCTTTGTAAAAATTACAATAATAATAAAGGTTTAGTTCACCCAAAAATAAAAATTACAATAATAATGAAGGTTTAGTTCACCCAAAAATTAAAATTAAGCCATAAATTACTCACCTTGAAGTCATCCTAGGTGTATATGACTAAATCATAACACATCCAGTCAGAGTTACTTTCAAAATTGTCTTTGATCTTTCAAGCTGTTTGATGCCACTCAGTGGGTGTTGTATTGAATCGGTCCTTGAGAAGTTTAATAAAAAGTGCAACCATTAAAAAAAAAAGTGTATCAAATGGCTCCTGGGGGTGAACAAAGGCCTTTTGCAAATGTACCACACTAACATAACACAACATGAGGGTGTAAAATCTAATTTGGGGAATTTAACAAATGTATTGAGTGTGAAAATGACCGGAGAGGAGCATTGCAAGGAATATTAGCTAGTAACATTAGCTGCTTAAAGTGCCTATGGACTTGGATGTATCATTAATTAATTTACTGTCACTAACCATGCTCTTGCTTCAGTACCAGCCAAATAGATGTTGTTAGCTAAGTGGTCAAGGCTCTGGGTTGGCTGGGGCTGATTTTTGACCTGGAGTCACTGAGATGGCTATCCAGCTATCAACATCAAACCTTTCAGTAAGACACTTAACCCCGGGATGGGGACGAGGGAGAACTACTCTAAAACTGAAAACTGTTGCAACAATCATGAGCCATTTTTTGCCAGGACCTGCAGTATTTCGAAATGTCCATTAAACATTTGAGCTGCAGGCCAGATCTGATTTTGGGAGTTGTTCTCTGGCACTTGCTCTTGTGTTTCTGGAAGTCATGACTTTCAAGACAAAGTTGGTGCCTCTGAGTCTATACAATCAATGTGCGTTGCATTCGTTCATTTTGTTTGTTGCAACTTTGAAAAACAGCATATTTTACTTGGATTTTACAACTGTGCTCATTTAAATATTTACCATGCCTTTTTAAACCAAATCTTCTTTTAAATCCATATCTATTCTGAACTCGAAAAGTTATAGAATTTAGCAAGTAATTATGTTTGCGAATTATTAATTAAAACAAGAACAAATACGGTCTCAATATTGACTGAAATCGTGTTTTTGCAACCTAGATTTTCTGAAAATCCGACATTTTTCCTTGTCTCTAATTTGTAACATTAAGGCTGAGAAGCACAGACCCTCCTTTTATTTTCTACTTTTCTTCTCAGGTTCATAGATGCTGACACTATATGTGGCCATGGAACACAAAACTAGTCATAAGGGTAATTCTTTTTTTTTCTTTTTTTTGAGATGCAGATATCATCTGAAAGCCAAATTAATAAGCTTTACATTGATTTAGGGAGGGGACCCCTCTGGGCCACGATGACCACAGGTCCGATGATGTGCCAGTGGTGGTAAATCACAACTTAAAACATGTTTTCATAAAAATATTAATTGCTAATGAACTTTAGTAATTGTATAAGGTTACTTTAGACTTTATTAAAATCTTGTTAATATTAGTTAATGCACTGAACTAACATGAACAAACAATGAACAGCTTTATTTCTATTAACTAACATTAACAAAGATGAATAAATACTGTAACAAATGTATTTCTTACTCATTTTTAGTTCATGTTAGTTAATAATGTTTAATAAATGGACCTTATTATAAAGTGTATGATTGTTGTTCTCCCAAGGCATGCTGTCGCACATCTGACAAGCCACCGTGCGAAACAGAGAACACTTGCCGACAAATTGTGCTTGATACTCATTTCCGCGGACACTTTCCAGCCTAGTATTTGATTCTTCCCATATTCGTCGGTACTTTTGCATCCGCTTCCTTGTCAGTGCTGACAGGGGGGGGGGGGGGGGTGTATCTGGAGCAGCCTCCGCCATTCTTTCAAATCGACGAGTCTTCACAGAATGCCGGTGGGATGATTTGCATGAGATGCTGCATTGAAGACAACTCCGAAAATGGGAAGTTCGATTCTTTTCCGTGAACCGGTTCTTTCGGCCGGTTTGATTCAATAAACCGGTTGAAAAAAAGGTTCAGCGGTTCTTTTACGCTCGATGTAATGACGTCATTGGCGATGACGTAATGGCGTCACGTCTATCAAACATTCAAATATATATATATATATATATATATATATATATATATATATATATATATCTCAGTAATCATAACTTTAGTCAGTTAAAAACCTCATAATCATGAAAAGTTTACATTTGAGATTTGCAACAACGCACCCAAATACAGTAACAGCAATAATGTGCATACGAGGATTTAAGTCTTGAAGATATAAAGTAAATAAATTAGGTGTCATCAGTGCATGATCCACTTACTATACATAATCCATTGCGATGTATTTGTTATTAAATGAACTTACGTTTCGCCAGATTGCCTTTCAATCAAGCCTTCGGTTTACCCGCGCTCATAACATTAGCACAGAATCAGTTCAGAATCAATCACCAAAAGAATCAGTTCGGTTCAGACGTGCTGTGAGTCAGTTGGCTTCAAGCTGAATCAGGCATGCACAGTATCATCAGCTCCTCGGTTCTCAAATCGTAGGTGTCTGAAAGAAACGGTTTTCCGTTCAGTGTACTGATGATCCCAATGTAAAACGCCTTGTGCGCAGGGATCACACACCAATAAACCTGAAGCAAAGTCCAGGATTTACAGTGCACAGTCACCTGAGGGACTCACAGAGAGTCCAGGACAGAAAGGGGGAAAGCCCTCCGTCCCATATCTAGCAGCATCCGTAGATGCAGCAATATAACATCACACAGCCGAGGCAAGGCCTGACCAATGTGGCAATGCGGGTCTTACGCAATACTGCCCATATAACAGTCGGCAGCGCATAGCGCTCATGAACTCAGAATTCCCCTCAGGGCCCTGATTCGACTATACCGACAGCAGCCTTGCTTGCAAGGCGGGAACCTCCAGGTTATAGAACCTGATAAATGTAGACGGCGAGGCCCAACCTGCCACCATACATATATCCTGCAAGGTGATCCCAGTAGACCACGCCCACGACGAGGCGACGCCTCTTGTGGAGTGTGCTCTGACACCCAACGGGCACTGAAGGCCCCTGGAAGCGTAAGCTAACACTATGGCGTCAACTATCCATCTGGATAGAGTCTGTCTCGAAACAGCCATTCCCTTGGAACGTCCACTGAACGAGACAAACAGCTGCTCCGTCTGCCGAAAGGCAGCAGAGCGAGACACATAAGCTCTTAAAACCCTGACTGGGCAAAGAAGACTCGAGTCTCTATCCTCTCCTGACACCGGCAGGGCAGACAGGGCAATAACCTGAGCCCGAAACGGCGTGTTGAGGGATTTCGGCACATAACCGTGCCTAGATTTGAGTATGACCCTTGAGTCATTAGGCCCAAACTCCAAGCACGACTGGCTCACCGAGAGTGCGTGCAAATCACCCACACGCTTCACCGAAGCGAGAGCCAACAAGAATACTGTCTTGAACGACAGATGCTGAAGGCTAACCGATTGGATAGGCTCAAAAGGGGGACCCTTCATGGCCTCCAAAACCGCCGCGAGGTCCCACATAGGGACTGACGGAGGTCTGGGAGGATTCAGCCTCCTAGCTCCTCTGAGGAACCGGATGACCAAATCATTTCTTCCTATTGACTGACCGAGCGCTGTTTCAGAAAACGCTGCGATGGCCGCCACATAAACTTTGAGCGTGGATGGGGCTCTGCCCTTATCCAACAGCTCCTGTAGGAAGGAGAGAACCTCCGTCACCTCACAACTAAGGGGTGAATAACCTCGAGCTGTGCACCAGCTGGAGAACACCGACCACTTCGAGGCATACAGACGTTGTGTCGACGGAGCTCTAGCCTGAGTGATGGTATTTAGCACTCCCACTGCAAGATCAGCGGGTAACCGTTGAGCACCCACACATGGAGGGACCACAACTCCGGTTGAGGGTGCCAAATCGAGCCCCTGGCCTGCGAGAGGAGGTCCCTCCTCAACGGTACTGGCCACGGGGCGACATCTGCTAACTGCATCAAATCTGGGAACCATGGTTGGTTCTTCCAAAGAGGTGCTACAAGCAGTATTGAACATCTCGTTTCTCTCACCCGTTCTATCACCTGCGGAAGGAGGGAGACAGGAGGGAAAGCATAAAGCGGGCAGCACGGCCATTCCCGTGACAGCGCGCTTTCGTTCTTGGAAAAGAACGCGGGGCAGTGAGCGTTTTCGTGGGACGCGAAGAGGTCCACCTCCGCCCTGCCAAATCTCTCCCACAACAGCCGGAATGTTTGCGGGTGTAGAGACCATAGGAACATTGCCTCTGGACAGCCTGTCTGGACCCAGATTCTGCAGCCCAGGCACATGCACTGCCCTCAGCGAACGCACGTTGCGCTGAGCCCAAACCAGGAGGCGTTCCGCCAGCCTGTACAGGTTTTGGGACCCGAGACCGCCCTGGCGATTTATGTAGGACACCACAGACATGTTGTCCGAACGGAATAAGACGTGGTGATCCTTGATTTGGGGACAAAAGCGCATCAGCGCGTTCTCCACTGCCAGCATTTCGAGACAGTTGATATGATGGAGCTTTACCCGTTCTGACCATAGGCCAAAGGACGGTCTGCCCTCGAGCAGCGCTCCCCATCCCGAAGTGGAGGCGTCCGTCGACACCATCTTCACATTCGGGGAAGTCCCCAGGCTTACACCTGATCGGTACCAGCCGTTCGCTGTCCAAGGTGCCAGAGCTGTGATACAGCTCTGATTGACCTTGAGATGCAGCCGGCCAGACGCCCACGCTCTGCGCGGCACCCGCGCCTTCAGCCAGAACTGCAGGGGGGCGCATGCGGAGCAGGCCCAGCTGCAGAGCCGGAGATGCTGAGGCCATGAGGCCCAGCATCTTCTGACAGTGTTTGAGCGACACGGTCGCGCCGCAGCGGAAAGAACTCGCTGCGCACTGAATGCCCATCACGCGCTGTGGTGACAGCTGCGCCGTCATGGAACACGAGTTCAGAACTATACCCAGAAACAGAATCGTCTGACTGGGGTTCAGCAAACTCTTCGCCCAATTGACACTGAGGCCGAGCTTCTCGAGGTGATCGAGTAAAACGGCCCTGTGGTCTGAGTCTGAGAGGAGCGAGCGCTGCATCCATGCACCTCGTAAACGTACGAGGAGCCACGGACAAGCCGAACGGCAGGACTGTAAACTGGTATGCCTGGCCCTCGAAGGCGAATCTCAAATATCACCTGCGGTTTGACGCTATCTGTATTTGAAAATACGCGTCCTTCAGATCTATTGACATGAACCAGTCCACTCTGCGAATCTGTGTGAGGAGCTTCCTATTCGTAAGCATTTTGAAACTGCGTTTCATCAATGCCTTATTCAGCTGTCTTAGATCCAGTATGGACCTGAGACCCCCGTCTCTCTTGGGCACCAGAAAGTATCTGCTGTACAGCCCCCCCTCGCTTTGAGCTTGAGACACAGGCTCTACAGCCCCTTTGCTCAACAGTTTTGATATTTCGGCCCGAAGTATGTGTGCTACTTCGGTTTTGACCGTAGTTTCGACGCGCGCTGAAAAGCGCGGAGGGCGTCGAAAAAACTGTAGCGAGTAGCCTCTCTTTATAATGCCTAGCACCCAATCCGAAACCCCTGGAAGCGCTGACCATGCATCTGCATGAATGGCTAAGGGCTGGATGCGAAGCGCGCTCTGTTGACTGGGCAACGGCGGCGCTCGTGTGTGCTGCGCATTTGAGGCGGGGAGCGCCTGACTGTGGGCTGCATATGTGCACATTTACCACTTTCAACTCGCTGTCTGCCTGTGCAGAGCGTACGTGCGGCGCGGGGCGACGGCTTGAAGAGCGAGAACGGGGTCCCGAGCTGCGTTGCTGACGCTGTCGCGATGATGCAGTTGGAGGCGGTGGGCGTGACTGAGAGCTCTGTGGGGCCGGTCTAGAGCAGCTAGCTGCAGAACCGGAGCGCTACGGCAAGAAGTTCTTGAACGCCTGCGAAGCTTTCTGGTCCTCGGCGAATCTCTCCACAAACTCGTTGACAGATGATCCGAAGAGGCCAGCAGGAGTCAGCGGCGCGTCGAGGAACGCAGTGCGCTCAGACTCCTTGATGTCAGAAAGCGTCAGCCACAAATGCCTCTCAGCCACCGTAGGGGAAGCCATAACCCGTCCCATGGCCTGTGCAGCGGACTTAGTAGCGCGGAGGGAGAGATCCGAAGCACTCCTCAGATCCGCGAGACAGATCGCTTCAGGTCCCATCTCATCCAGCTTGCGGAGGAGATCGCCCTGGAAAATCTGCAGTGTGGCCATGGTGTGTAGCGCAGACGCAGCCTGCCCAGCAGCAGAGAAGATCCGTGCGAGCAGCGATGACGTCATGCGGCAGGCTTTGGATGGCAACGCCGCCTTAGTCCGCCATCCAGCAGAGGGCGGGCAAAGGTGCACTGCTATAGCCTGTCCCACCGGCGGAAGTGACAGGTAGCCTCTGTTTTTAGCACCGCGATCGCGAGCACTCGCATCAGCTCCTTATCGATATCCCCCCGTCTGCTGGGCCTCTGAGCAGAGGGCGTGAGATCCAAGGAGCTCGCCCAACCCTCACTGCCCGAAGCAAGCAGAGAGCACGTGTCCTCTTTCTTTTGACGCGGGCCTGAGATCCACTTCCTCGGATGACGCGTCGGCAGACAGCGGACGCTGAACATCGGGAAGCAATGCAGGGGAGGCCGGCGAAGCGGAGGGAACCGGCGAGCTCGGCCGAGCTGGAGGCGGTTCCGGTAGGCGCTGCGAGCGGCGCTTCTTACGGCGCTGCGGCGCAGAGGATGATGCAGGCTTCGAGAAGGACGCCAGGCGAGTCCTCAGAGTCACCATAGGCAGTAGCTCGCAATGAGGGCAGCCGCCGTCAGCGAGCGCGAGCACTGCATGGTCCTCACCCAGACAGGAGACGCAGATGACGTGATGATCTCCTTCGCTGAGCGGGGCTCTGCACGAGCCGCACGAGGTATTTCGTGAAAAGAGACTTTTCCCGTAGCGTCTTAGCTAAGACGCAGTACGAGAGAGCTTTCGTAAGAGAACCATGCAACCGGTTCTTGACTCAAGAATGAGAATCGCTCTATCTGGCACATGCTGCAGTTCAGTATCATCAGCTGCTCTACTCGTGTTCATGTTCTGTTTACTACAAACTCAATATCTGAATGTGTCATCATCATTAAAGGGTTAGTTCGCCCAATTTGCAAAATTATGTCATTAATAACTTACCCTCATGTTGTTCCAAACCCGTAAGACCTCCGTTTATTTTTGAAACAGTTTAAGATATTTTAGATTTAGTCCGAGAGAGCTTAGTCCCTCCATTGAAGCTGTGTGTAGGTATACTGTCCATGTCCAGAAAGGTAAGAAAAACATCAAAGTAGTCCATGTGACATCAGAGGGTCAGTTAGATTTTTTTGAAGCATCGTAAATACATTTTGGTCCAAAACTAGCAAAAACTACAACTTTATTCAGCATTGTCTTCTTTTCCGTGTCTGTTGTAAGACAGTTCAAAACAAAGCAGTTTGTGATATCCGGTTTGCGAACGAATCATTCGATGTAACCGGATCTTTTTGAACCAGTTCACCAAATCGAACTGAATCGTTTTAAACGGTTCGCGTCTCCAATACACATTAATCCACAAATGACTTAAGCTTTTAACTTTTTTAATGTGGCTGACACTCCCTCTGAGTTCAAACAAACCAATATCCCGGAGTAATTCATTTACTCAAACAGTACACAGACTGAACTGCTGTGAGCCAGAGCCAGATAATGACTCGTTCTGCGATTCCGTCCGCGTTTTCTGCATCGCGGAAATCATAGGGCCCTAGTTGTGGTATGCCAGCTCTATCTTGCAATGGACACACACCACGACGTTCTCTTTACGTTTGCCCACGCCCTCAAATCAAAACACTGCTGACTCCTTGCAGTATGCGATTTCAGAGGCAGCGCTTGTGCCCCCTCCCGCTTTGTGGGTGACGTAAACACGTTGTGTCACATTAAATAAATCATTGCAAAAGAACCTGACGTGAGATTTAAAATAAATTAAAAGAGGCTTCGAGGCAGAGGAATTTGCCGCGATCATTTTTTGGAATCGAGTTACTCGAGGAATCGTTTCAGCCCTATATTAACGTTCTTGTTTCAGATCAGCATACACCTGTGAAGGGCGGTGAGAGTAGATGCGAAAGACCTGGGCCCGTATTCATAAAGAATCTTAATGCAAAAAGTAGCTCCTAGTGACAAAATTCTAAGAAAATTCTTAGAAATGTGGGCGTTTAAAAATTAAAGAAAAAATCCTGGTAAAGACAAAAGTAATTCAGAAAGCATCTTAACCCTTAAAAGAGGTCTTAAGGTCAAACTTGTTAGGAGCACAGACGAGGACTTTTAAGAGGCTCAAGAGTTTCTTTAGCAGAGGAGAAAATGGCAGAAAGACGAAGAGGCAGAAGAAATGTGTTGCAGACAATGGATGACAGTGAGTTAATAAGACACTATAGATTAGATAGTGCAGGGATCATGTTTGTGACTGATCTTATTAGAGACGTGCTATCATCTCCGACACAGCACAGAAATGCCATAGCGCCAGAAATTAAAGTAATCCCTACATTACGATATTTGGCAACTGGGAAATGCAACAATGCAATAGTGATGATTTGGGTCTGTCACAACCTTCTGTAAGCAGAGTGATCACACAAACAATTACAGCACTTTCAAAACATCTTATTGTGTCGCAGTTCATTTAGTTTCCACTGGACATTCCCACCTTGCAGGCTCAAAAAACTGCATTTATGAATATAGCAGGTTTACAGGTGCGCACAAGCAGGGGTAATGAACCGTTAATAGTTTGTGCTATACGCTCCCATGTCTGCTTCTTGTCCCTTGCTGTGACACCGGGCCCGAATTTTCCTTTAAGAATGGCCTTGTGTTCATCCACTAACTGGGCTAACAGTAAACACTGTTCCTCTGTCCAGTTTGGCTTTCTCGCCCTTCTTGGTTTTGATTCCATGTTTGATACATTAAAACCAACATTCAAACTGCCACTTAAATAGGACAGCAATCACTGTAATTGGAAAGAGCGGAACAATTTTTATCATTCTAAGCCAATCAAATACCTTACAGGAAATTAAAAGCATGGTAAATAAAAAAAGGATTTATATACACATATAATGTGTGTGTATGTGTGTGTGTTTGTGTGTGTGTGTGTGTGTGTGTGTGTGTGTGTGTGTGTGTGTGTGTGTGTGTGTGTGTGTGTGTGTGTGTGTGTGTGTGTGTGTGTGTGAGAGAGAGAGAGAGAGAGAACGGTTAAATTTTAGAAAAATTAAATAAGGAAAAATTACGCATGTAAATTCAAAGTGAGAATTAGAATAGACCCTGTACTTAAAATCACTTTTTTTCTTTCTTGGACAACCAACCAATCACAGTCTTCAAAAGATTGTGTCATACATAGCAACGGGGTCAACCCCGCCTCCTCACTAAGATGAAAGTTTTTGTCTTTTCCTTACTCAGAGTTGCTCTCAGATCGGTCCCGAATCGCTCTTAAGCTAAGACTCCTACGTAAAAGTTTTTAAACTAAATCAAGAGTTTTCTGAGAGGATACTTAGAATCTTTATGAATACGGGCCTGGGCCCGTATTCATAAAACATCTTAAAGCTAAAACTTTTTTTTTACTATATCCTTAATGTATAGCTATTATATATTAATAAATAAATATATATATATAGCCATCCATATGCTCACCTAACATTCATGGACCTCCAGTATGGCTTATAATCTGAAATATCTTTGTAGTAGCAACTTTTTACAGGTCGCTGTGATTTTGCCAAGTAAGACATGTTTCTGGATCAACATCTTCTGATGATCCTGGATCAACATTATTGTCCAAAAATATAAACATAACCCAATCCCTACCCCTAAACCTAACCTTGCCCATAATTTATTCCTAAAATCAGTTGGAAATAATAGCTGATTAACAAGGGTGTAGAAGCATCTAAATCTGATTGTAACCCTAAAACAGATATTTTCTGAAAAGTTATATCTCCGTTCTGATTGGTTGATTGGAATGTTGTTCCAGGATCAACAAGGATGTTGATCCAGGAACATGTTGTACTTGGTGAAATCACGCTTGCCCAACTTTACATGGCAGCTCAATCTAATGTTAGCCTAGAAAAAAAGTGTGCTGTTCACGTGTTTATGCAGAGTGTGCTATTGCATGACAGATGGAGGCTCTAGTGCGATAATTTGCTCTTAAAATACTTCGTAATTTCTGGTCACACAGATAAAAGTAATGCATCTTTTGTATCTGTAAAGACTCTACATATATTTGCGGTTTTGTAAAATAATGAAAGCAAGCAGGATACAATTTCTGCCGTCTTGGTCTGTGAACTTGAGTGTGTCACTTTGAAAATGTGTATGCTTCTCTTATTACAGACATGAACAATAGATCAATAGAGAGTGAAACTTTTAAAATGAACCAATTCAAACAGAAAACAAATATTCTCTGAGTATGTACAGTAGGTTAATCCAAATTAAACATGCATACAGGCACATACTGCATAGATGATTAGTCAGTGTTGCCGACTTCATCTCTTAAACCAAAAACAGAAAGCACTAGTGTAACAATAAATTATTAAAATGTTAATGCAGTGTACTTGGTGTTTTCCCCTAACACATTCATAATTATTACATTTGATGAATAGGTTTTAAGAGAAAACTTAGCAAAAAACTTCTACTGCTATTTAAGGGAAGTCTTTGTGGTAAGATAAAATGTTTTGTGAATACAGGCCCTTATTCTCATGTATGGTTTGAGGCTGTGATAGCAGCTTCTTGACAGGATGCATCACAATAATTAGGAAGGGGAATTACCTCTAAGTATTGGAATTTAATAAGAAATATTCGAGAAGGGAATTACCTCGAGATACTGTAGTATTATATTGTTTTATATTCAGGATGTGAATAATCTTGAAGGTACTGTTATAGTACTGTAGAATTGTATTATATGAAAAACTGGAGGTTATTCAAATTGTCAGATTATTATTATTGGGAATTTCAATGACAATAAATAAGAACCATGACTAGCTATGATATCTAGTTTTTGGATTGTTTGGAGAACAGAGTTGAATTGGTTACAAAGCTTAATTCATTGGCTGAAATCGCTCACATTCCCTATTCCCCACATTACTCCACAAATTTAATTAATATCAGTGCACTGAATGAAATGAGTGAAAGAAAATGAGCGAGCTAAACCAGAGCGCAGAGGAAGTACTGTGGACACCATTCATTAAGTACGATGCCCACAGTGCATCTGTATTCTTTAGTGCAGGGGTTTTCAAACCTGTCCTGGAGGACCCCCAGCACTGCACATTTTATATGTCTCCCTTATCAGACACACCCAATTCAGGTCTTGGAGTCTCTACTAATGAGCTGATGAGTTGAATAAGGTGTGTTAGATGAGAGAGACATATAAAAATGTGCAGGGCTGGGGGGACAGGAGAGGTTTGAAACAACCTGCTGTAGTCAAGTGGTTCTCAATTCCAGTCCTCGCGACACCTGGCTTTGCATATTTTGCATCTCTCGCTCTCGTTTATAGAAGAGAGCTCCATGCATAAACTGTGTTCCAAAAGACATGGTCCCTACACAGTGTTTATTGTTCCCTTCTCCCTGAGCACTAAACATCTGTTGAAGTTTACTCCATTTTGGGACATTCATTCATAGATTTGCGCTACACCACTGCCTGCAGAGTCTTCACACACAGACAAAACTTAGAGAGGTGTGAAAAAATAATAATAATAAAAAAAAAAGTTTAAAAAAAATAAATAAAAAATTATATATATATATATAATTTTTTTTTTCTCTCGTCAAGCTTCATTGAACATTGGGAACTAATTATGCTTCACAGAAAATAGCAACCAGTATCTCTTTGTGTTCCATTGAATAAATTAAACCACATGGATGAATAAAAGATGACAGGATTTTCATGTTTGGTGAACTATTCTTGTAATAAAATAAAAGCTAAATCTTTAGTCTTCAAACCTCAAATAACCTCCTGTAAGACCTGATAGAAAACATGTCTAATTTGTATAAATAGTAAATGTAGAGTGCATCAGTAGAGGATCTTACAAATCGCATTAATCTCTTTAATAAGAATGTAAAATGATGTTATGCTCTGAGGATTAGCCGGCACTGTACTAGGATTTTCAACCCAGAAAGCTTCTGTAATTAAATCAGTCCGTAGGCATGGCTAGGATTTCCTCTAAACGTATGCAGGATGCTTCTGAAAGGATTTCTGGATAAGCTCTAGACTCTGCTCAAGGCCACTGTTCATTATTATGGATTGCTTTTGCACACTGTGCTTTGGCATGTTATGACATGTGATATGTTACAGTGGCGGCTCCTGTGACTTGATGATAAAACTGCAGCATTAATTAAAACTAATTTGTTTTGGATTAAAATGTGACTGGGCAAAAAACATGATTTAAAAGTAAATACATCATAATAGTAAAATAAACAGTTGGACCTTTGTATCAGTTAGACATTTAACATTTAACCACAACCATTTTTAATGGGACGTAATTCACATTAATCTATATAAAGATTTAGACCAGATGCTTTGGAAAATGCTTGAAGGGTATTTAAAGCTACTGAGACTGGAGAGGAGTCAACACTGTATCATCAGCTAGTTGACTGATAATTAGTTCTGCATTTTTCTATTGTGATGCCTTTTAAACTGCTCCTTTTAATATCTAAATTAAAAAAAATGCACTGCAATTACAAACAAATAAGGAGCTACTGGGCATCCGTTCCTAACTCAAGGATTTAAAGAAAATCTTGGAGGTATCACTGCTTAACTTAATTGAGCTATCTGCATTTATATACAGTTTTACAGAAGGTAGTACCAAAGCCAATTTCTTTAAGTGCTTGAAAATATAAAAATCATGTTCTAAAGTGTCAACAGCTTTATAACAGTCCAAAAAAAATGCTTTCCCTATAAACCAGTGGTCTCAAACTCAATTCCTGGAGGGCCACAGCTCGGCAGAGTTTAGCTCCAATCAGCTCCAAATCACACCTGCTTGGAAGTTTCTAGTAATCCTGAAGACCTTGATTAGCTGGATCAGGTGTGTTTGATTAGGATTGGAGTAAAACTGTGCAAAGCTGTGGCCCTCCAGGAATTGAGTTTGAGACCAATGATCTAAACACTTAAGAGATATTTTTATTAACCATATGATAGAACTCTGCCATCGTCAGCAAGCAGGAGACAGAGGATCAAGTGATGATCACAGGTGAGAAAATATGGCATAAAATCTTGAGCAGATTAGCTCAAAGGGTTCAAACTCAATTCCTGGAGGGCCAAAGTCCTGCAGAGTTTTGTTCCAACCCTGCTCCAACACACATACCATGTAGTTTTCAAATAAGCCTGGAGGACTTCATTAGTTGGATCAGGTGTGTTTAATTAGAGTTGAATCTCTGCAGGGCTCTCCAGGAACTGAGTTTGAAACCCCTGACTTAACAGAATAGTCACTGTGGGTCTCTTTGCAGGTTGAGGCAGAGACGATATGCTGGGATGAAGACAGACAACTGGAAAGGATTTGATGAACAGGTAGGTAGAACAGGTAAGTTGATGCACACTAGTGAACAACAATCCTGCATTCAAATCCTCCTGGGAAGCCTGTACTTGTGAGTTGACAAGTCAAAGTTACGACATCAGGTGGGTTCAAGTCACGTTCATCGGCACAAGATGGTAGCATACCCTTTAATAAAATTACAAGAAAATGCAGCACAGTTTAACTCCGCTTATGTAACGTGAAGAGCAAAGAATTTGCATCAGTCATTTTTATTATTTTTAATAATTTGTGAAGCCACGTTAAGTGTGATTTTACAAAATCTGGTATTGTTAGACCAGGATCACAATGTTACTGGTTTTCAGCATCAACAAACACTAAAGAGATTTTAAAAAAAATATGAAAATAAAACCAAAAAAATAAAAACACATGGCAAAATCTAATTATTTCTCACCTATACGTGTAGGTGCAGAAATTATATATATATTTTTGTTATACTTATGTAATTAACTTGCTGCATACAACAAGAAAATGACCAATTTAAGTCTATAGGACAACTAAAATAAAATTTCCACAAAAACTTCAAAAACCTTCATCAACAGATGTTGCATCCATCGATTTCGCCATGTGTCTCACTGACACAGCCCCAACTCAGAAACTCCGGGATTAAAGAAAATGAGTCTCCCACTCATAATAACAACTTTGTGGTTCCATTCATGTGCTTTCAACTTGTAAATACAGTCTATCCAATATGACTTGAATGTGTCACAGGACCAGACACTGAGGTGGGGAAGGTGGCTAAATACTGAGACTGATAAGTGTTGACAGGTGAAGTACATAAAAATTCTGATGAATGTGAACAAGTGGGTGGAAGTGAAGTATCTGGCAGTATTGCTGGTGTCTTTGTGACAGCCATTAGACCAGGGGTGCCCAAACTTTTTAGAGAATGGTCCTCAATGACATCATGAAGGGAGAAATTTCTTGTATGGGCACTTCTTCCTGAAGAGCGCATGCACACAGCAAATAGAGCGTGAGCAATAGCAGCCCATCAATGTGTTTCATTGGGGTTATGGAAGTTATCGGCAGCACTGCACAGTACTTGCTAGGGAAGAATGTCAATACAGAAATGTGTTCTTGGTTTTGAGAGAAAGATAACCGTGTTCAACTTCCCAAAGAGCCTAGTGTTAAGGGAAGAGTGGATGCTGTTTGTTTTCCTCGGGCAGCAACGAAGTGCAAGTGGATGCAGTTTGTTTTTGTCATTTCATTGATGAATGCTTTATAGTCTAAACAAGGGCCAGTTTGATTGTTTGATATTGAAAGATGGAGTGGTCCTAGCAATAAAATATCCCGGTCACGAGACTCTTTAGCTCCGAGTCCAACCATGGCACGCCTCCAAGAGCTCAGCTGTTTCCAGAGAGAAGCATAAAGCTGTATCTTTCATTTATAAAACTGATAAAACTAAAGAATCTTCAGAGATATGAAGGATGCAATAGTTCTGTATAGGTATTTTCAGGTATTATATTAAATAATGAGGTCAGTTTTTAAGGACATAACCTCCTGAGCAATCACAATCCCTGCTAAATGACAGAAAAGAACAAAACCGCTGGTGTTGCAAGGCTGTTTTAAAAAGTATTTCTTTTGGCCGAACCACTAACAACTCTAACAACACTAACAACCACTAACAAGTCTAATTTATCAAGATCAACAAACTGTGACAAAGACAATGCATTTTATTTTCCCTAGGTGGTCAGATGAAATTGCAGTAAGATTGATTGCTGATATAGAGAGGACTGTTAAAAATGTTTCTGTCAGTCTGGAGATCCTCACAGAACCAGTCAGTCCCATCAAGGTTTCAGCATCATCTATGCAATATCAATGGGCAGTTGAGCCCAAACCCCAGTTCTGCCTTGTGTTTTCTGTGGGCCTGGATTTCAGGATGTTTATCATCTTGGCCAATGCTGTCTCTGGAAAGGGAAGGGGAAGGAGATTGTGCACATGTGACATTTGAAGTATTTTCCCACAGCTGAGGATGGTTAACTGTTTTCGGGGGCTCCAGTATTACCAAGAATCTGTGTTTGAACTGGTAGTTTCAACAGACGGGATCACACACTAGCGTGTGCTTGTACCCTCCCACGTAAACACGCACATGCACACAGATAAATCTGGACAAACTATCTAGTGACTTCATCCTTTAAGTCGTTTCTATCTCTCTCTAGACTGGTCTTTGTGTGGTTTGTCATGCCTCTTGCCCTTCAGTTTCCACATTACTCTTTTGAAGTCAAAATCTGAAAGAATTACTCAGAATTTAGTTCACTGGGTAGGACTGGATTTTAATGATAGCCTTTACTATCAGAGAGTAAAAATGCATAATTTCTTATGAGACAGTGCAACAATGCATGACATTTTTAAGGTGTTGAGCCCAATTTTGACAGTATGTTATAGTTAAAGAATTCCTTATTCTCAAATGAATGTTTAAAAAAAAAAACAGAGCCTCAAACACATTCATAAATGCATCCTTGAATAATCTTCTACTTGCAGTCATTATGAGACTAATGTACAGTACAGTACATTATGCATCAGTAATGTACAGGGCATTGAGATTGCAACAGATGCAATAATGAACTGAGACCTACAATAACCGAACCAATAATAAAAAAGACAAACAAAACAACAAACAATGTTACAAAAACTTTAGCTAAATCTATTTTAATATATTAAGAAAACTATAATAGTATTTTTCAATGATACTAAAATAATACAGCCAGAACAAACACTGAAATGTTAATTAGGGTAGGAAGAATTTTGCTGGTAAATTTCTGAATAGACATAGAAGGAAGAAAGGAATGGATGAATGAATGAATACATTAAGCTTTTTTTAATGGTGAAGCATGTTATTGCACTATATGACAGTCTGTAATAAGCTATTAAACAGCTTATAGGGCCTTATCATACACACGACACAATGCTACGCAAGGCGCAGCGCAAGCATGTTTGCTAGTTTCAGTCCAGCGCCACGTTGTTTAATTAGCAAATGCATTTGCACCCATAAAAAAGAGGTGTGTTCAGGCGCATTGCTGGCGAATTGCTATTATAGGCCATGTCTACGGTGGGCAAGAGAGCTCAACACGCTGCAACTTAAGAAAACACATGCAAATGGAAAAAACACCAGCAAATGAAGAAAACCTCTTCATCAGTTTGACAACACAAGTGTTGGAAATCCTCACAACACATGCATATAACGAAACGCGCTGCAAATCCTCACAACACATGCATATAACGAAATGCACTGCAAATCCTCACAACACATGCATAAAACGAAACGCGCTGCAAATCCTCACAACACATGCACATTAAGAAACAATTAATGAAGCATTGCAAATATATTTTCATTAACCTTGAAATTATATTTAGCTGAGGATATTAAAGTTAGCAATCTTAATGTTTTACATTTAATCATATAATTATTCAGTTTATTTAGGCTAATAATATCCAAAAGATAAAGGAATCATGCAATCAGGGTGTTAAAAAAAAAACACCTTTCAGTTCACCAACAACTCCACTGACCAGTAGCCACTGCACAATAAGCAAATCCCAGCCAGGTCAGACACTTTTTGGGGTCTCCTTGAAACATTTCCATTGTGGTCAGTGCTATTTGCAGTGCGTTTGTTAATTTGCATGTGTTGTGAGGATTTGCAGCGTTTCATTATATGCATGTGTTGTGAAGGATTTGCAACACTTGTGTTGTCCAACTGATGATGTTTTTTTATTATTATTATTTGCTGGTGTTTTTTCAATTTGCTTTTGTTTTCTTAAATTACAGCGCGTTGAGCTCTCTCGGCCACCGTACATGTCCACACTAATACGTTTTCGTTTGAAAACGTACATTCTTCTCTCCGTTTTGTCCTTCCGTCCACACTGAGTCAACGAAAACATAGCTTTTGAAAAACGTTCTCCAAAGCGGATAAATTTGAAAATGCCGTCTTTGCGTCTTAGTGTGGACTGTGCAAACGGAGGCTTTTGAAAACGATGATGCAAGTTTAGTCATGTGATGCATATTATACAAATAGATTTCCGTGTTTGTATGAGACTTAGGTCTCTGCAGAGCAAAAGTGGGCGTTTATCACCTTGTGGGTGTTTTCAACTTGCTGGGTGTTTCTAAATCATGCAATCAAAATGATCCCCCTTACCCAACCCAACCCCACCCCACCCCACCCCTAAACCTAACATCACTATGACGTCAGCCAATCAGGTATCATGGTCTAAAAACACCCTGATCTGGTAACTCCCATTACTTTCCTTGCAGAGACCTATACTTGGTTTATACTGGTATTGTGCATGTTATGTGCTATGCACTTTCGTATTATTACTATAGATATGTTATTTTGTACACTCTTCATATCACAGTCCTGCAAATTTACTCGCGATCGCTATTTGCTGCAAAACATGAGGGCAGTTGCGTTATAGATCAGACATACAATCGTGATTGTGTGCTACCTGGACGCGTCAGTGGATTTTGAGTTCTTTTCGTGAATAAACTAAATAACATTTCCTGTCAGAAAAACTGCATGAAAGCTTCTAGTGACTGCGCCATAGACCAACTCAAACCCTGTCTAAAGTCAATGGCGCAATATGTTTTTGTTATTTAAAGAGCGCGTTGATAGAAAATGCTCCTCTGGGCGGGTCCACAGTGTGCGTTGACTTTGCTTATAACACACATGGATGCGCATTACATAAACATGCCAAATATTGAAAACAAAAGGATTACAGTGTAAAAGAATATTACGGTGTAGGCTACATAAATATAAAAATGTAATGATGGATAGTCATTGCGTGTATTAGAATTAGGCTACCTATTTGCAATTCAGCCTGTAAATAACAAAATGATGAATGAAATTGGCTAATTAATTGAACAATCGTGCCAATACACACACATATATCCTATATTAACTGATTCATTGTGAAGAGTTTTGGTGGATTCCTGCTTGTCCCGTAGATAATCTGCTCGCGCGCTTTAACTTCACGCACGAGCAGATCGGTTTCTACGCTTGAAGCGTTCAGCTTTTCCACCAACAAATTCCGCCTTGGCCCGAGCGCATCTCGCTCTTAAACATAGTGTTACGCCCCGTCTAGGGGTAGAGCATAACATGGGAAAAAAAAACAAGCGTGAACCATCTTTTGAATTTTATTTGGGAGTCTACTTTCAGGAGCTGACAGTGCCAAAATAATAAACAAAATGTGCTAAATATTAAACCCTCTAAATTACCTATCCAAAATAAGGAAGCAAACAAAGAAAAAATACAATTCTCTTAACCTAAACTAAAACTACCTAATCCAAAAACAGAGATCCAAACATTACAAAACAAAAGGTGGCGTCTAACTCCCTACTTTCCCAAAACTATTTACAATATTCACAATGAAGATTTACAAAGAAACATCAAGTTCAGAGGAATATCCAAAGTCAAAATCGTACAACAGGCAAAAGGTTCAAATAAGCCAGGTTCACTACAAAGCAACAAATATCCAAGCAATCTCAATCTAGTATACAAAAAGGGGTAAAACAACACAAGCACAGTACAAACAGCATGGTTCACAAAAATAAATAAACACCATAAATCGTCATGAATGTGATTTTTCTTTTTTTTTTTTTTTTTTTTTTGTTCCAACAGTCAGACATGTATTTATCATCGAGTCCAGAGAAAATTTAAGGTTTTGATATATCAAAATATAATGCATAGTAGGCCTAGGTTTATTAGTAACATTCTTCTACTTGAGTAAACTTCGAATGAACTATCGCTACTTACCTTAGCCTACTGCATTCAAAATTGCAATGGTGTGACTATACATGTTGATTTAAACATTTTAATTGTATTGGTTTATTAAATATGATACACAATGCAATTTGCTTGTGGAAGCAAATCACAAATTTGAGAGGAACATAATGTGAAAGTTAGATAGTTGAGGTGCCAAAGACCGTTCAAACTTCTCTTTATTCCTGTCCCGCAACACTTTTGCCACATTAAATAAGTATATACTAAAGTTACATTCATACAAAACCCCCTTAAATCAGTGTAGTGTCACAGTGCCAGTCGGAGAAACTACTGAATAGAGACAAAAAAAAGCTGTCATTCCTTACCTTTTTTTTCGTGACAGAAGCTACGCGCAACATAATGACAGCGACAGAACAAAAAACACATTTAAAAAAAAAAAAATAAAAAAGGTAAGGAATGACATGTAATAAAAGAATAAAAAATACAAATAAGTAGGTAAGGAATGAAAATATACAAATTGACAATTGTGTGTGCAGGTATATAGGCAGTTTTGTATACAGGCATATTATGTGCAAAAGTTGAAGTGTACACTAAGTATGGGCGTTAGATAAATACGTGTGTGTGTATATAAATGTATATATGTTTTATGATTCAACATCCTTGCTGTCTGGATTTTATATTTCTTTCGTTTGAACATCCATATGCAGCACAAAAGTTCGGCATTGTCCATGAGTTCAAAGTACAGGCGGAGCTCGCAGTGTTACCTAGCTACCTCCTATGACAAGACCCCTGTTCCAAGATGGCGGCGTTTTTGACACATGCTTAGAACCCCAAGGCGACGTCTAGTGTACGTATATGTCTATGGCTCTTAAAGGGAATGGGAGATGACACTCTGGTTGGTTTATTGAATGTTACGCCCATTACTCATTAAGAGAATAGGGACAACCATTCCAAAAATGCGCCCCGGTGCACGGACCATTTTTTCCGTCGTTAAAATAGCAAAAGTGGATTTGGACACACCCTGTGAACCTGTGCCGTGCGCTTTACACTTTGCGTTTAGATCATTAAAATAGGGCCCATAGACTTCTTAACAGAAATAAAACAATAAACATGTAGCACAAAATGATTAATGAAACAAGGAAATAAATAACTAAATTAACAAACGAACAAAAATTGTAAATTCAAAAATAAAATATATTTTTTAAATCTATTTTAAACAGTTAAAATTTGATAAATAAACAAAAAAAATAGCATTTAACATCTCTTTTGGACAACAAATATTGTAAATGTTGATGTAAAACACGACAACATACCCTCACTTGACATTTATGAAAAAAATATTTATGAACTTTGCTGTTGCCTTTTGAACAGCAACATTCCTTTGCCTATAATATTTCAAAATTATGGGAAACAGGAAAATATCTGCAAGGATACATTAGAATACCAGTGACTAGGATTTCATATTAGAATAGCGTTAGCACATTCATTTCTAAGCCTTGCACGGAACAGTCAAGGCAAGACAGCTAAATCTAGATGAATAGTTTTCAAAGAGTTGTGCAGAGAGTTTGCTTTAATATGCTCCGAGGACTGGCTAAGACCTGATGTCTCCTCAAAGAACACTCATTCCTTTTCTTGGCCAGATCGCTGGATGCAGACAGAGTGGTTCAGGACCTGGACTTACAGAGTGTCCCAGATTGGGAATACTTTCTCTGGATCTGTTGAGCATTTTTCCAGACTCTGATAAGCAGAAACAGAGACAAAATAAATAAAATAAATTACGTCACTATAATATACTGCACCTTTCTTTATTGCAGTTAATATAAAAGCATATCAAAGTCTTCTTGTGGTACTGTGGGATTTCTTTTATAGCGTTATTTCTAGGATTGTTTATTTGTTCTGTGTAACAAGGTGAACATAGTCAATTAGGATCAAGATACACATCTGAAGGACCATGCAGGGATTGAGTAAAATTGAATTAGCTTTTGAAATTGAGAAGTTATTACAAGAAGCTAGCTGTCTTAGTCTTAATGTTTTATTATTCCAGGTCAAACAAATACTATAGTTGCTTTTGCTAAAACTTGGTAGAAACATAAGCTATCTTTAGTGGAAAGAAAAAAAGATGATGAAAAGTTTGGTATGTGATGTATGACGAGATGTGCAAGAGTAAGTAATATTAAGTCCAATACTATCTAAAGATTTCATTTGGCTATGATGTAACATGCGGAAATGGACTTCAGTCTGTTAGATGCAAAACAGAGATGGGGTTCAACTTGATATCGTTGAGTGGACACAAACAAATATGTGGAGGGTAAACACTGGAATATTTCATTAATGTGGCTCAAAAGTAATAAATCAACAATTACAAAAGTGATTGGCCTGGACACAAATATTCGAGGTCAATCACCACAGGGCCACAATTACTGGACTTGATATTGTGATTATTAGAGTTTATTGTAAAATGAATTTAACTGGGTATGTGAGTCTGACGCAAACATTAGGGAGACTGGAACTACTTTGTCACAGATTTGGGGTCAATATGACATAAATTGTGTCATAAATTGATATTGCTGCACATATATATTAAAAAACTTTTTAAATGTACACATGCATTTGTGCACCTTATTATAATAATACAAGGAAAAATATAATATCTGTGTTGTGACGAGTCAGCTGCCTCCTCCCTGATTGTCACCGGCACCCCGTCCTAAATAGCCGCCCTTCACCAGGCTCCCGACTGGAGTGGGTGTGTGAGAGGAGGGGCGCTGGACGAGTCAGGGCTGGCGGCTTGTGATGGAGCACACCTGAAGGAAATGGAGCCTCATCACCGCCGCTGTTTAAAAGCCCAACGCGCTTCTCCTCGGGAGACCGGTCTCTTCCCCGTGCATGCACACTGGTGTCCTCGTGGGTCCAGGAAGGGTGCGTCGAGGTACTCCCGCGCCACTGGAGACGTGAGCTGCCGGACCCGCGATCCGGATGGGAACCGCACCCGTTTACACGGCCGTCGGGCCAGGATGCCGGGCCATCCTTCCCCTACCAGCGCCGCGGCCAACGAGAGTGATGCGGCCGCTAGAGGAAGCCGCCGCCCCTCGCGCCCCGGACTGAAGAGGGGAGCGCGTGCGGCCGCCGGACTCCGCCCCTTACCTGGACCCTTCCTCCATGAACCCTGCAAGACCCACACGAACCCCGCGGCACGACGAGGACACCAGATTCCCTGTTTATTTTGGACACTCTTTCTACTTTGACCACCTTTATCCCCTGTTTTATTTGATTTGTTAATAAAAGCCTCTCTGAGGCCTGACGCCATACCCACTGTGTCTGTCTCGTGCTCCTCCCGTCACAGTGTGTGTATGTGTATACGTGAGTGTGTGTGTGTATATATTTTTATTTCTTTTGTGTGTGAAAAATATATAAATGCATTATATTAATAATTACTGTCACCTTTATTTTATATAGCGCTTTAAACAAAATACATTGCGTCAAAGCAACTGAACAACATTCATTAGGAAAACCGTGTCAATAATGCAAAATGATAGTTAAAGGCAGTTCATCATTGAATTCAGTGATGTCATCTCTGTTCAGTTAAATAGTGTCTGTGCATTTATTTGCAATCAAGTCAACGATATCGCTGTAGATGAAGTGACCCCAACTAAGCAAGCCAGAGGCGACAGCGGCAAGGAACCGAAACTCCATCGGTGACAGAATGGAGAAAAAAAAACCTTGGGAGAAACCAGGCTCAGTTGGGGGGCCAGTTCTCCTCTGACCAGATGAAACCAGTAGTTCAATTCCAGGCTGCAGCAAAGTCAGATTGTGCAGAAGAATCATCTGTTTCCTGTGGTCTTGTCCTGGTGCTCCTCTGAGACAAGGTCTTTACAGGGGATCTGTATCTGGGGCTCTAGTTGTCCTGGTCTCCGCTGTCTTTCAGGGCAATAGAGGTCCTTTCTAGGTGCTGATCCACCATCTGGTCTGGATTTGTCCTGGATCCGGGTGACTGCAGTGACCCTCTGATCTGGATACAGACTGGATCTGGTGGCTATGGTGACCTCGGAATAAGAGAGAAACAGACAAATATTAGTGTAGATGCCATTTTTCTAATGATGTAGCAAGTACATTATGTTATGGGAATTGCTTCCGGTTCCGGTTTACCTAATTAAAGCAGCCTAAAAATCCTTTAACGGATTTGGATATTAAAAGCATATTAGTATGTGTAAGCCAGGTTAAAGAGATAGGTCTTTAATCTAGATTTAAACTGCAAGAGTGTGTCTGCCTCCCGAACAATGTTAGGTAGGTTATTCCAGAGTTTAGGCGCCAAATAGGAAAAGGATCTGCCGCCCGCTGTTGATTTTGATATTCTAGGTATTATCAAATTGCCTGAGTTTTGAGAACGTAGCGGACGTAGAGGATAATAATGTAAAAGGAGCTCATTCAAATACTGATGTGCTAAACCATTCAGGTCTTTATAAGTAATAAGCAATATTTTAAAATCTATACAATGTTTGATAGGGGGCCAGTGCAGTGTTGACAGGACCGAGCTAATACGGTCATACTTCCTGGTTCTAGTAAAAACTCTTGCTGCTGCATTTCGGACTAGCTGTAGTTTGTTTTCTAAGCGTGCAGAACAACCACCCAATAAAGCATTACAATAATCTAACCTTGAGGTAATAAATGCATGGATTAACATTTCTGCATTTGACATTGAGAGCATAGGCCGTAATTTAGATATATTTTTTAGATGGAAAAATGCAGTTTTAAAAATGCTAGAAACGTGGCTTTCTAAGGAAAGATTGCGATCAAAGAGCACACCTAGGTTCCTAACTGATGACGAAGAATTGACAGAGCAACCATCAAGTCTTAGACAGTGTTCTAGGTTATTACAAGCTGAGTTTTTAGGTCCTATAATTAACACTTGTGTTTTTTCAGAATTTAGCAGTAAGAAATTACTCGTCATCCAGTTTTTTATATCGACAATGCATTCCATTAGTTTTTCAAATTGGTGTGTTTCACCGGGCCGCGAAGAAATATAGAGCTGAGTATCATCAGCATAACAGTGAAAGCTAACACCATGTTTCCTGATGATATCTCCCAAGGATAACATATAAAGCGTGAAGAGTAGCGGCCCTAGTACTGAGCCTTGAGGTACTCCATACTGCACTTGTGATCGATATAATACTTCTTCATTCACTGCTACGAACTGATGGCGGTCATGTACGATTTAAACCATGCTAATGCACTTCCACTGATGCCAACAAAGTGTTCAAGTCTTTGCAAAAGAATGTTGTGGTCAATTGTGTCAAATGCAGCACTAAGATCCAATAAAACTAATAGAGAGATACACCCACGATCAGATGATAAGAGCAGATCATTTGTAACTCTAAGGAGAGCAGTCTCAGTACTATGATACGGTCTAAATCCTGACTGGAAATCCTCACATATACCATTTTTCTCTAAGAAGGAATATAATTGTGAGGATACCACCTTTTCTAGTATCTTGGACAGAAAAGGGAGATTCGAGATTGGTCTATAATTAACTAGTTCTTTGGGGTCAAGTTGTGTTTTTTTGATGAGAGGCTTAATAACAGCCAGTTTGAAGGTTTTGGGGACATATCCTAATGACAATGAGGAATTAATAATAGTCAGAAGAGGATCTATGACTTCTGGAAGCACCTCTTTTAGGAGCTTAGATGGTATAGGGTCTAACATACATGTTGTTGGTTTAGATGATTTAACAAGTTTATACAATTCTTCCTCTCCTATAGTAGAGAATGAGTGGAACTGTTCCTCAGGGGGTCTATAGTGCACTGTCTGATGTGATACTGTAGCTGTTTGCTGAATGGTTGCAATTTTATCTCTAATAGTATCAATTTTAGAAGTAAAGTAGTTCATAAAGTCATTACTGCTGTGGTGTTGGGAAAAGTCAACACTTGTTGAGGCTTTATTTTTCGTTAATTTAGCCACTGTATTGAATAAATACCTGGGGTTATGTTTATTTTCTTCTAAAAGAGAAGTAATCGGATCTAGCAGTTTTTAATGCTTTTCTGTAGGATAGGTTACTTTCCCGCCAAGCAATACGAAATACCTCTAGTTTGGTTTTCCTCCAGCTGCGCTCCATTTTTCGGACTGCTCTCTTTAGGTTACGAGTATGCTCATTATACCATGGTGTCAAACTGTTTTCCTTAACCTTCCTTAAGCGTAAAGGAACAACTTTATTTAAAGTGCTAAAAAAGAGAGAGTCCATATATTTCTGTTACATCATCAAGTTGTTCTGAAGTTTTGGATATGCTAAGGAATTTGGATACATCAGGAAGATAACTTAAAAAGCTGTCTTTTGTGGTAGAAGTGATGGTTCTTCCATACTTGTAACAAGAAGTAGAATTTACAATTTTGGCTATACGAAGTTTGCACAGAACTAAATAATTATCTGAGATATCATCACTTGGCTGAATAATTTAAACACTATCAACATCAATTCCATGTGACAGTATTAAATCTAGAGTATGATTTCGACAATGAGTAGGTCCTGAAACTTGTTGTCTAACACCAATAGAGTTCAGAATGTCTATAAATGCTGATCCCAATGCATCTTTTTCATTATCAACATGGATATTAAAATCACCAACTATTAAAACTTTATCTGCAGCCAGAACTAACTCGGATGTAAAATCACCAAACTCTTTAATAAAGTATGTATGGTGCCCTGGTGGCCTGTATACAGTAGCCAGTACAAACATAACAGGGGATTTATCATTAACATTTGTTTCTCTGGATAATGTTATATGAAGCACCATTACTTCAAACAAGTTATACTTGAAGCCTGCCCTCTGAGAAATCCTGAAAATGTTGTTATAAATTGAAGCAACACCTCCACCTTTGCCTTTTAGACGCGGCTCATGTTTATAACAGTAATCTTGGGGGTTGGACTCATTTAAAATAATGTAATCATCAGGATTTGGCCAGGTTTCTGTCAAACAGAGCACATCTATATTATGATCAGTGATCATATTATTTACAAAAAGTTTTTTCGTAGAAAGGGATCTGATATTGAATAAGCCAAGCTTTATCAGTTGTTTATCCATATTGCTTCTGTTTATTATTTGTTGAACCTCAATTAAATTGTTAATCTTAACTTGGTTTGGACGTTTTTTGTATTTTCTAGTTCGGGGAACAGACACAGTCTCTATAGTGTGATATCTAGGTGAAAAAGTCTCTATGTGCTGAGAATTAACTGACCTCTGTGACGGGAGGCAGCTAGCAGACGGTCGGTTTAGCCAGTCTGTCTGCTTCCTGACCTGGGCCCCAGTTAGTCAAGTATAAACACTAAGACTATTTGCCATATTTCTAGAGAGAAGAGTGGCGCCACCCCAGGAGGGATGAAGACCATCTCTTTTCAACAGGTCGGGTCTGCCCCAAAAGCTCGTCCAATTGTCTATGAAACCTATGTTATTCTGTGGGCACCACTTAGACATCCAGCCATTGAGTGATGACAATTTGCTATGCATCTCATCCCCACGGTAAGCAGGGAGGGGACCAGAGCATATTACAGTGTCTGACATCGTGCTTGCAAGTTCACACACCTCTTTAATTTTATTTTTAGTGATCTCCGACTGGCGAAGTCGAACATCATTAGCGCCGACATGAATAACAATCTTACTGTATTTACGTTTAGCATTAGCCAGCACTTTTAAATTTGCCAAGATGTCAGGCGCTCTGGCTCCCGGTAAACATTTGACTATGGTGGCTGGTGTCTCTACATTCACGTTCCGTACAATAGAATCACCAATAACTAGAGCACTTTCATCAGGTTTCTCAGTGGGTGCATCACTGAGTGGGGAGAACCTGTTTAATGTTTTTATCCGAACAGTAGAGCGGTGTTTTGACCCACGACTACGCTGCCTCACCGTCACCCAGTTGCCCTGCTGCAGGGGCTCTGTTTCCGGAACCGAACAATGTACAGGAATCCCTGAGCTAGACGCATCCAAAGCCGTATATAGAGCCCTAACATTCTTACTGTCCTCAATTAAAGTTTGGATGCGTGTCTTTAATTCTGAAATCTTCTCTGTCAGCCTAACTATTTCCCTGCATTTATCACATGTGAATCCCTCATCAGCGACAGAGATAGATAAACTGTACATGTGGCAAGAGGTGCAAATAACAATAGCAGGAGAAGCCATTACTCACCGTGCTTGATGAAATATTCTTTCTGCGGTTGTTTGATGAACTTGTGAAAAACTGGAGTGAGAGAGAGGAGAGGAGAAAAGAAAACACGGTAGGTTTGAATGAAAACGCTAATGACAAGCTAACGAGTGCTAACGCTTTGCAGGTGTACTGCACTCACGGATATAAAATAAAAGTGAACGATCAAAGTTAATCTGATAAGATTGATCGATAATATCAGAAATATGGTGTGAATTAAGTTATATTTTACCACTTTAAAAAAACAGAGAGTGATAGTAAGATAGCTACAGAAGGCCAACAGGAAGTAGAGAACTAGAGAAAACACTGTCCAACAGCGACAACCGCAGGCCACTGTCTAAAAGTCCTTATCAAAGTTAAAATGATTTAAATAAAAAAAGAAAAGAAAAAAGGAGAGCTGTACTGTTGCGTGAAATCCAGCTTGATGCTTAATTTTTAATGTGAAAGAGTGTGAGTTAAGATAAAAGTAGCTATTGATTTTGTTTTTTGACCACTGTTTTACAATAGAAATGATAGTGTTATATTTTTTTCTAACAATAATATTCACTAATGCAAAATACTTCTAGTTTACTTCTAGCTTCTAGATTCTAGTTAATGTGTTTGTCTTTGTTATAAATTAAAAGGACCCCCTTAAAATTTAATATTGGATACAGTCTGGAACATACAAACACAGACGAGCAGAGTGATACAAACAATGAAAATAAATAAAAAATCGCTTACAAATATCTGTTGTTTAAATGTTCTAAACCAGGGGTGTCAAACTCAATCTCAAATTCAGAAGCCCGGCAGAGTTTTGTTTCATCCCTACTCCAACACACATACCATGGCTGCATCCGAAAACTTAGGCAACTGACTTGCTGCCTCGATGCCGTATGAGGCAATGACTTTACAGGCAGCATTTTTGCACTAAGGCAAAATCATAAAAATTAAAAATTTGGAGGCAGCGTAACGGCTTGGTGATCTACAACAAAATATGTTCAAAATACGTGATAGCTAAATTATTACTTAATTACTATAATACTGATTTCTCGCTAGAACTAACATCAAAAGTGCAAAAAGTTAGTGAAAAATATACATTTACACACAAACTGTACACCAAACGCAACTTTCAGACGCCATCTTCTTTTTAGCTCTACCATCACGGAATGGAACACACAGGATTGTGTGATATCAAAGGCAGCGAAGGATACATCTATGCTGCCTTCAAAATTGATCAGAAGAAGGTACCTCCGTAGACGGGAAGTAAAGCAGAATTTGGAATTCGGACATGCCTTGATGTCTACCTGCCTTGGAATGCTGCCTCCGAAGGCAGCATTTTAGAGTTTTCAGATGCAGCCCAAGTCATTTCAAATAAGCCTGAAGCACTTGATTAGTTGGATCAGGTGTGTTTAATTAGGGTTGGATCTTAACTCTGCAGGGCTCCGGCCCTCCAGGATTTGAGTTTGACATTCCTGTTCTAGACCGTTATCCAGACACTTAAAAATGTGGCAGTGGAAACATTTGATAGGAAGAACACAGAGGGACTGTCTCAATGATCATCATCCTCAATGAGTTCTTTCAAAAGTTCAATTCTGAGTGTATGACTCATCCAGAATGAAAGATTCATAAATGACTAATGCCGCTCAGAGGACATCAGTACCTCTCAGAGGAAATTATGATACAAAAGAAATTTACTATAAGAGCAGCGAGGGGCTGTCCAAGACCTTTTGTGGAGAAAAAAATCATTTTAATCTGCCACAGAGCCAAAGAACTGAAACACATCAACACAACAATTACAGAAAGACTATCTGCACGTCTCCGTGTGCAAGAGGGAATTGGATCAGGTGCTGGAGTCTGTCTTTGTGTCTCAGGCATGTGTCCAAATGATTTATGAGATGCACAGCAGAGACGACGTATGCGCGGCAAAGACCATAGAGTAAATGCTCTGACAGTCTCTGTCTTTACACAATGCAAAGAGGAAGAAAACTTGAAGAAGGGCCCCGAGCTGAGAGTCGAAAACCTGCAGACTTGACTCACCCACTTACCAAAATAAAAGCCCACTATGAATGTATTCATAGCGGCCAGAGCCTGTAATTATTTTGTTCGACAAGACACACCAGCATGACTGCAGCAACCACGTCTAATTATAAGACATAATCATTATGCCCTGCGATCACTGATTCGACATGAATTGGTCAAAGTGGAGGCTTATTTTTGTGAAGGTCATGTTGACCTTTTGATATTGCTAATAGCATTTTAGAAATAATATTTTTTATGCACATTTTTTGAATTTATCCACATCTTGGCATTACCATACAGTGTTTTTATGCGATGGAATCATAGCTGTTGATTGCCATCCATTACTATCCATTACTTTTACATGAACCTACTTATGACCATGACAGGAAGCGATGACTTGTACTTGATGACTAAGCCCTGAATGGTTTAGCACCTCAGTATTTGAATGAGCTCATTTTACATTATAATCCTCTACGTCCGCTACGTTCTCAAAACTCAGGCAATTTGATAATACCTAGAATATCAAAATCAACTGCAGGCGGCAGATCCTTTTCCTATTTGGCGCCTAAACTCTGGAATAACCTACCTAACATTGTTCGGGAGGCAGACACACTCTTGCAGTTTAAATCTAGATTAAAGACCCATATCTTTAACCTGGCTTACACATAACATACTAATATGCTTTTAATATCCAAATCCGTTAAAGGATTTTTAGGCTGCATTAATTAGGTAAACTGGAACCGTAAACAATTCCCATAACATCATGTACTTGCTACATCATTAGAAGAATGGCATCTACGCTAATATTTGTCTGTTTCTCTCTTATTCCGAGGTCACCGTAGCCACCAGATCCAGTCTGTATCCAGATCAGAGGGTCACTGCAGTCACCCGGATCCAGTACGTATCCAGACCAGATGGTGGATCAGCACCTAGAAAGGACCTCTATTGCCCTGAAAGACAGCGGAGACCAGGACAACTAGAGCCCCAGATACAGATCCCCTGTAAAGACCTTGTCTCAGAGAAGCACCAGGACAAGACCACAGGAAACAGATGATTCTTCTGCACAATCTGACTTTGCTGCAGCCTGGAATTGAACTACTGGTTTTGTCTGGTCAGAGGAGAGCTGGCCCCCCAATCTGAGCCTGGTTTCTCCCAAGGTTTTTTTTCTCCATTCTGTCACCGATGGAGTTTCGGTTCCTTGCCGCTGTCACCTCTGGCTTGCTTAGTTGGGGTCACTTCATCTACAGCGATATCGTTGACTTGATTGCAAATAAATGCACAGACACTATTTAACTGAACAGAGATGACATCACTGAATTCAATGATGAACTGCCTTTAACTATCATTTTGCATTATTGACACACTGTTTTCCTAATGAATGTTGTTCAGTTGCTTTGACGCAATGTATTTAGTTTAAAGCGCTATATAAATAAAGGTGATTTGACTTGACTTGACTTAAAATGTTTAAATATTAGTGTTTTTCTTAGAAGACATTGATTCATCAACTGAATGGGGTCTTTCGGATTTTAGTCATGTTTGCTTTGCATGGTTTTAAAGCGTCAGCTTTGAAGATTCTGTACACTTGCATTACTGTATATGGACTTACAGAGATGGATTCTTTCTCTAGAAATCTTTGTTCATATGAAGTTATATACATCTGGGACAGCATGGGGGTGAGTAAATGATGAGAATACAGAATGTTCATTTTATCCTTTAACATGTCAAGGGTATTGATAATAGTTTGCAAGGCTCCACAAGAGCCATTATTGGCATTAAAATCCTTGTTCAGTGCATTTACAATGCAAAAATGTCTCTAAAAGGCACTCTGAAATGAATTTGAATTGGCTTACATAATAAAAACAAATCGATGTATTTACTTTTTTGCATTTTTTTAACCATACTTTTAAGATTCATCTACAAAAAAGCAACATTATGGACAAATACATTTAAATAAATGGAGAGAGGAAAGTGCTTTATCCAGCACACTGCCACAGTCTCTTAGAGTGATGTCAGCGTCTACACAAACCAGTGCTTTGAATCCCCCCTGAACACTTCCCCCAGCCACATGAAAGAGCACTTTATGTTTTAAGGTAAAATTGCACATAATAGACGGCAACAAATATAAGAGCATGAACTTGATTGCTTGCTTCTAAAACATGTTTTACTGAGCTGGAACTGAAGACAATAGTTCTTTTGCTAAAGCTGTGGAGCTGTTGAGATGTGGATGAAATTGGCACTGTAAATTATACAGTGAATTGTCACACGGTGAATAGGTGGGATACATGCAGTGGTGAGTAAAACACCTGAATTTACTCTCAATTTAATGAGAACTCTCAACCAAAAACATTTATTTTATATTTATAGAAAATGATAACCATTTTTTACATTTGATGATTCTGACAATGCACATTTAAATAAAAATTTGTCAGAGACCTGTACAAAGTCTGCTATAGGTCAGAATATACATATACATTTTTTTTATTTTTTTTTTTACAACTTTCCTTTTTCAGGTCACTTCAGCAATCTGATTATTATCAACCCATTCTATTGCCTTAATCCCACGATGAACTAAAGTGGGTTTAAATATCTCTAACAAATATATTTGAGGGGAAAACAAGATGAATTTCAGTTTATAAAAAGCAAATCATTGCATTGTTCAAAGTTTCTGCCAATTTTTGGGAGTTTATCCAATGTACTTTACTTAGAAATAACCACAGTAATCTTATCCCAATCTCATTTCTAAAGGATTGTCATTATATAAAAGTTAGCTGGCTGGGTCATGGTTTGAGAACAGACAGAAAAAAGACAATAGCAGACCTAATGTTTTCCATTTTAACCTGAGAGGCGTCTGGCGTGTCTGATTGTTGCTTTCATTTTTGGTTTAGGTCCTGGAATTTTTTTATTTTTTATTTATTTATTTTTTGCCTTTTTAAGTAATGCTAACAGTGAGACCGTACTTCCTACTTCAGTACAGGACTTGAAGTAAGTAATTTTTACTGTAAGTCATGTCCAATTGTGGCATTAATGTGTGAAATGGTGTGGAAGCACCACTGGAATTTGGATGGGTAGCATGCAGGACAGTCTCCAGCCAGTTAGAGCCCAACTGGTAGTGTTTCCATATCTGCGGTTTGAATAAATGCTTCTGGAATGCAGCAGTCTGTATCATCACCAGCAGCTAATATTCAGCTTTCACACCTCAGCTCACAGTTAAAAGGATTAGGAAGCTCAGCGGCAGTAAAAGCCCATCTCACTCTCTCCTATAAATTGCATCATCTCATATATCACACCATCTGAATCCTGGCATGTGCAGCATGTGCTTTTTTTCTGGTCTCCCTCTCTCTGAAAATACCTTTGGCCTTAAATTTTGGTCTTATGTGTTACATCACAAAGCCAAAACACACAATATCTCAAATGAAGAAATCAATGCACACACACAAGAAACACACCCATTTGATGTATATGCATGTATTTTATTATTTTATTGCCATATGTTTTACCAGAAAATAATATTTCAGTCAGCCTTGCATTTAATTCAATGTGTTTAATTCGTATGTAATTTGATTCAACATTTCACAAACTTTGTGTACTATGTACACAAGCCACCAAGAACTGTGCACTACCACCAAGTACTTTGTAAATTACTCTTGCATATGATATGCAAATTAACAAACTCTGCATGCTTCAGGGGTGCTCCAACAGTCTCTTCACTTTTTCGCAAGGCTCTAAATCTAACAGACTTCTTAAAATAGTCAGAATAGCGTTTTTATTAGTATTTATTTGTTTGTGTATGTGTTTGTGAGTCAGGATATGCCTTTATTGCTTGATAAACATACAAAATAATGTATTAATACAAAATATAAAAAATACAGAACGTTAGTTTGAGAGTTCAATTTAAGGTCAGGAGATATAAAAGAACATTAGTTTAGCATAAAAAACAAATTAATTTAATGAAATAATCTAGATATTTTTTTGTGCAATGAAACATATTTCATGTTTTTTTGCATGGTTGGATCTTATGTTTATTATAATGTATTTGTGTCATGCAATAAAATACCTTATTAATTAAAAATAGACTACTGAAATAAAGAACTGAATCCAGGTCAGCTCTAGTCCAAATGATGCATATAGTTCTTTGCAGCAGACTGATGGAAACTGATTGTAACGGAGCACTCTAAAATATATAATGAATTCAGGTCTAAATTCTTATCTCTGTGATCGATTGGAACACGTCTGACCTTTCTAAACTGAGTACAGCAGAACTTCTAGAGAACTGCTCTTACTGCCCTTGGCATTATTTAATAAAAGGGAAATATATGTAGTCAACAGACCTTGCAGATTATTAATGAAATACTCAGACAGATACAAAATAAAAGAGACTTTCACCTGCAACCCGCAAAAATATATATATTTTTTCTCACAGAACACATTCAATTAACTACAGACAGCTTGAATATCAATGTTTTATTCTGATAAATAAGAGAGAGGTAAGATATATTTCCCAACATCTTAGAGGCGTTAATGGTGGCAAATAGAGCACAAACAGTCTTTTTCTCCCACCTTGAACTGTGTTCAAAGTGATAGATTTGAAAGGCACAATATGTCCAGCCAAATTACACGTTAGACACAATTATTGGCACCCCTACAAATTCTTATGAATAAAATATCTCTGAAGTATATTCCCATTCATATTCACACTTTTGAGCACTCCAGGGTGATTATGAACAAGAAATTATACATCCAAGACTTCCTGTTTCTCAGAAATATAAATAGGAGGAAAAACAAAGCCTAAATTCCAATTTCCGCCATCAGGGCAATAATTAAGGATTTCCAATCATCAGAAAATGTTACGAAATTGCCTGGATGAGGACGTGTGTCTATATCGTCCTAATGCACAGTGAAAAGGAGAGTTTGAGTAGCTAAAGACTCCACAGCTGAAGAATGCAGAAAATAGTTGAGTCTTGGGGTCAGACAACCTTTTTAAAAAATGGTCAAACAGCACCTACATCACCACATGTTGTTTAGGAGGGTTTCAAGAAAAAAAATTTCTAGCTCATCCAAAAACAAAACTCAAGCATATTCATTTATCAGACACGACTGAAACTTCAAATAGGACTGGCTTCTATGGTCAGATGAAACTACAAAAGCTTGAGCTTTTTAGCAGCAAACACTCAAGATGGGTTTGGTTAAAACGGATAAAAAGTACCCCATGTGTACAATTAAATATACTGCTGTATTATTAATGTTGTGGGCCTATATTTCTGCTGGAGGTCCTGGATAGATACATGGAATCATGGATTCTATCAAATACCAACAGATTAAAAAATCAAAAAGTGACTGACTCAGTGCTTATAATGGACCATGTTTGGATTTTCCAACTTTACAATAATCCAAACACAAACCTCAAAAACAACACAAATATGGGTTGAAAAAACCAAGCTTCTGCTATAGCCATTCCAATTCACTGACCTGCACCCAATAGAAAATGAGAGGAGTGAAATGAAGAGGAGGAATCTAAAGGGTCTGGAGTGATTCTGGATGAAGGAATGGTCTCTGATCCCTTGTCAGGTGTTCTCTAAACTCATTAGGAGAAAATTAAAAGCTGTTAAAATGGCAAATGGAGGTTTAAAAAAGAATTCAATAAAAGGGTGCCATTATTTGTGGTCATTGTGTATTAGAGGAAAACATTTATTTCATAATGATATTTCCCCCCATTTTAAATTCTTATTATCCAATGAAAGTTTAGATTTTTGTGAATTTTTCAAATAAAAGATCAAAAGGATTAACAATGCAGATTAATTTTCACAGCCTCCTTTGATCATATTTACCAAGGGTGCTTATATTTTTGCCCATGACTGTATATATATATATATATATATATATATATATACAGTACACACATTCTCATTCAAAGAGTTTTCTTTATTTTCATGACTATGAAAATTGTAGAGTTACACTGAAGGCATCAAGGGCTATTTGACCAAGAAGGAGAGTGATGGGGTGCTGCGCCAGATGACCTGGCCTCCACAGTCACCCGACCTGAACCCAATCGAGATGGTTTAGGGGTGAGCTGGACCGCAGACAGAAGGCAAAAGGGCCAACAAGTGCTAAGCATCTCTCGGGAACTCCTTCAAGACTGTTGGAAGACCATTTCAGGTGACTACCTCTTAAAGCTCATCAAGAGAATGCCAAGAGTGTGCAAAGCAGTAATCAAAGCAAAATGTGGCTACTTTGAAGAACCTAGGATATGACATATTTTCAGTTGTTTCACACTTTTTTGTTATGTATATTATTCCATATATATTTCCACATGTGTTAATTCATAGTTTTGATGCCTTCAGTGTGAATCTACAATTTTCATAGTCATGAAAATAAAGAAAACTCTTTTAATGAGAAGGTGTGTCCAAACTTTTGGTCTGTACTGTGTGTATATATATATATATATATATATATATATATAATATGGGTTTATTTATTTATTTTTATTTTTTTTTTTCGAAATACATGAGTCATTCAGTCTGTCTCATGTCAAGGGTGTTTCTTTTCTTTTTTTACCTCCGTCTGAAATACAGGCACTTTGGATTGTTTGAAGCTTTCCTGATCGATTCTAAAGTTATGTTTAAAAGGGAAAATCTGTGAGCTGATATACTTGATGCTGAAAATCTTACAAAGGATTATGAATTTTCATTATCTCTAGTCATTATAAAGAACAATTTGCATGAATTCAGTTTGTTTGGTTCAAGGGTGAATCATGCTGCATCCCGATTCTCTTACTTATAATATGCCCTGAAAACTCTGAAGTTTGGGACTTCATCATAATTTTGTCTTTAATGGACCACTCTGTCACTTAGATATGTGCATCCTGTCACCATATAAACTGCCTGTCACATCTTGTCAAAGTTAAATTCTCCATGTATCATTTAATTTCCTATCCTATTGGAGAGAAATAATGTAGCATATCATTCTGCCAGTCACGGCTCGTTAATGCCAAGAACTTTCCTTGTGTGTTTGCAATTGATAGATTTAAAAGTTAATGATCAAGGGTATCATTATAAAAGTTAACAGTTGTGTTGCAGATGAAATGTAATATAAATATAATATAATTCGGATAATATCAAATATTTTCTCTTCAGGTTAGATATCTATCATTTAATCACATTCTCGTCCAAAGAGCAATGGGTTATGGACAATACTAGCAGTTAAGCTACGGTCACACTAGACTTTGTGCAAACAAAATTTCTACGGATACTGCAATGGTCGTAATATGACATCACTCTCTGTTTTTTAATTATTTTTATTTTTTTTATTAATTCTACATATTTAAAAAAAATTTAATATTCAATCTACTTCACTAAAGTTTGCATTCTTTTAATTCAGCTAACTGGTCACACAACTCCGTGTTATAAATAAAATTAAAAAATAAATGTGATACAAAATCTTTGGAAACAATTATATTTGCATTTCCTGTCTACCTCTAGGGCAGGAAACATAATATCGTTATATCTGATTATGTCTTTGGGAGAATCAAATCATTTGAATCAGTGACAAAAAAAATTTTACCCTCCCATGAAATTCCAATTCAAGTGGATTCCTATTGAAATGACTGCATAATGACTTAAATGACTTAATAATTGTTTCCATTTAGGGTAAATTTCTTAAATTCTCTTAAATTCCCCTTTCTTGTCGAAATTCCATCATCAAAATAGTGAGATTGATATTGCAAAAACACAAAGTTGCAAATACGGAAATGAAGTTACAGTTATTCAAACTATGTTAAAAGCTAAATGAGTAAGACATTGCCCAATAAGACGCATGTGGCAGGGCATCCAGATCATCAGTGACTACAAGTCAAGCAACTACACTCCAACGGTCACAGACATCTCCTTCCTTAACGAGCTAAATTTCTTCTATGCTCGCTTCAACAGTGACAGCAAGGAGACGGCCACCAAAATCACACACTCAGCAGACCACCAAACCCTCAAACTCACCTCCACAGATGTCCACACTGCATTGAGCCGGATCAACGCACGCAAGGCTGCTGGCCCTGATGGCATTCCTGGACAAGTGCTTAGGGCATGTGCAGAGCAGCTTGCAGGGGTCTTCACAGACATTTTCAACCTGTCTCTCACCCAAGCAACTGTGCCAACATGTTTTAAGTCCACATCCATTGTGCCAGTACCGAAACACTCCTCCCCAATGTGCCTGAATGACTATCGCCCCGTAGCACTCACACCCATCATTATGAAGTGCTTCGAGCGACTGGTCCTAGCACACCTCAAAGACTGCCTGCCACCCACACTGGACCCACACCAATTTGCCTACCGTAGGAATAGAAGCACAGAGGATGCAGTATGCACAGTGCTGCACTCTGCACTCACACACCTGGACCATAACAACACGTATGTTAGGATGTTGTTTGTTGACTTCAGTTCAGCATTTAACACCGTCATTCCCTCCAAGCTGACCACAAAACTTGGAGACCTGGACATTAACACCTCCCTCTGCAACTGGATTATGGACTTTCTGACCAACAGGCCTCAGCATGTTCGGTCAGGCCACACCCACTCCATCACCATCACACTTAACACTGGCGTACCACAGGGCTGTGTGCTGAGCCCATTCCTTTACTCCCTTTACACCCACGACTGCAAGCCTGTGCATGGATCCAACTCCATCATTAAGTTTGCAGACGACACCATGGTGATTGGCCTCATCACAGACAACGATGAGACTGCCTACAGGGTGGAGGTACAGCACCTGGCCACATGGTGCACTGACAATAACCTGCTCCTTAACACCAATAAGACTAAGGAGCTCATTGTGGACTTAAGGAAGAAGAAAGGAAGCACGCATGACCCCATCCACATTAACGGGATGGTTGTTGAACGTGTCTCCAGCTTCAAGTTCCTGGGAACCACCATCTCGGAGGAACTGTCCTGGGCCACAAACACCTCCAGCCTGGTCAAGAAGGCTCACCAGCGCCTTTTCTTCCTCAGGACACTGAAGAAGAACCAGCCGTCTTCATCCATCCTGTTGAACTTCTACCGCTGTGTGATCGAGAGCATCCTGACCAGTTGCATCACAGTCTGGTATGGGAACTGCTCAGTGGCTGACCGCAAGGCACTGCAGAGGGTGGTGAAAACTGCCCAACGCATCACAGGGACACCACTTCCTGCTCTTGAGGACATCCAGAGGAAACGCTGTCTACGACGAGCTCGCAGCATTCTCAAGGACTCCTCTCACCCTGACCATGGACTGTTTAACCTCCTGCCCTCCGGGAGGCGCTTCAGGAGCCTCCGGACAAGGACCACAAGACTCAGGAACAGCTTTTTCCCTAAAGCTGTCTCCTTGCTGAACTCTGCCCTCTGACACCCCTCAACACCCCCCACACCACACACACAGACTCCTCCCCCTCTTCAACACTACATCTGACTGATTTATTTATTTATTTACAACAAGTAAAACAACAGTAACTTGTTATTACTTGCACTACTGTCTGTTCATCCAGGAACACTGAATAATCCATTTGCACACTGAAAAATTTTCTTTGCACTTTACTGTCCATTGCAATAGTGTAATTATGTTCATATGTTCATAGTTCTGCCTATAGTGTACATACACTTTTACATAATCCACCTGTATAGTATGTTCATAGCACATACATATTGTAGACCTTGTATATTCTGTACTTACTGCTTATTGCACTTCTGGTTTGATGCTAACTGCATTCCGTTGCCTTGTACCTTACATGTGCAGTGACAATAAAGTTGAATCTAATCTAATCTAACCACCCCCTACCCCCCCCAAAAAAAAATTTGATCAAAAGTGCAGATTCTGTGCCTGACAAAGATTAAGCATTTTAACACACCTGACTGACATCATTACACCGGAAGCATCCAAACATTCCCTCTAATTGTTTACTTCTTGCATTTCAGAGTTTAAACTGTTTTCTGTGGAAAACTGTGGAAATCCAGGTGAGATTAATGTCTTGGAAGCTAATTCCTTGCTCCTTCGCTCGTTTATTGTCTAAACAACAGTCTGCATGGAAAATAAGCACACCAAATGTTTGTTGGTTTGTAGCTATTAATCTTCTACGCAAAGAACAAGAAGCACTGTTCTATGGCAAAGGAAATCACACAATCTTTCATTAGGAAATAAAACAAACAGCACATCTTTAACTTCACATGAAGGGACGCATACGCTTTGATCAATGGAGTCTCTGATTTGTTTTTAATTTATGAAGATTCAACTACTGAATAAATGGCTATTTTCACTGTAATATCAAAATGACTAAGATTTATAAAGTCCTTTCATAGGAAGTGACCTCCAAGACCCCCCAAAAAACAACAGCAAACACTAAGCAGGGCTCACTGTAATGGTCCATAAAGGATATAAAAGAAATTTGCAATTTCTTAATGCAAAAAGTGTGTGTACTATAAATTGTATACTGAATCCTATTATTGATAGAAGCTGTAATTTATATTGTATATCATGTATAATAAATGACATTTTAATATTGTAATTGCAATACATTTTTATTACAATTATATTTTATATTTATAACATGTATTATCATCAAGTTACATATTATAGTACTATATATACACACACATAATACTCTCTCACACACACACACACACACACACAGTTTTATGAATTTAGATATTTTAATAAAGCTTTATTAAACAAAAGCACAAACATGAACACATTTCATATATGCAATGGGGTGCAAAAATATGAGACCACTAATGAAAGTGCTTCTGTTATGCCGCTTTTATTTTTATTTTTTTTATTTTTTTTTATTCCATGTTTAAATTAGATTTTAAATCCCGTATTTTCAGTGTGGTCTCAGACTCTTGGACCCCACTGTTTAAATGATATGTTAATAAATAATGGATAAACCACCACACAAATCATTGCTGCTTGTCATTTGTCTTGACACTTCACACAAATCAAAGATGAGAAACTTCTTTATAGCTCAGAAGTTCTCATAGTTAGCTTCTCATAGTTCAGATTTCTGTATTTTTTGATGGATGAACACTTGACTGTATTGTGATGTACAGTTTGGGAAACATTGTGTATTGTGAACATTTCTAGGTCATTTTATTCAAGTGATCGTCAGTGGCTGTCAGGATGCTTCTTCTGATATGAGGGGTATAATGTCAATCTGCAGTCAGTGAAGAGAGACATCACACCATTATGGCATACAGTATAGCTCTGTGATACTTAGCCTCTGTTGTTGACTGACCCAGGAACACTATATGGCCTTTTCTCGGCATCACTGTTGATGACAGCTGTTGCAAATTGAGTTCACAAGAACACACACAAAAGCATATTTGCAAAGACTAATAATTTCTAATAAGTTTATGCGAATCGGAGTAGAATAGTGAAGAATGGTGTGACTAATTCATTGAGCATGAAATGTGCATTAAGTTTTGTCATGGTGATGTTATATTTAAACAGCTGTCTTTTAATTACGGGTAAAGGTACATTGGTCTAAAATTCATATTACTGAGATTATGCTGTTTTGGGCACAAAATATTACATCTGACAAATATCACAAATGAGTGTTTAAGATGTAAAATTAAACGTAAGATAAAAAAATAAGTATTTAAATTTATATCATATTACATTTCATGATATACTTACCATGCTTGAATGAGTGTCAGTCACTGTACCTAGTTTTAGCTCTGTAGGAATAAGAGGAAGTCATGTTCCACAAGAATGCCGAAAAGTACAAACTGTTCAAGTAACCACTTCAGGGACTTTCTTTATTTTGGATAATCATGGATTTGAATACTTCTGGAGTGCATCAAGCTTAAAAATAAAGTACAAGGAAAACAGCTTACCAACATTAACTGGTATCTGGGGGAGTTCTGAAAAGAAAAACATATGAAATCATGAGTAGTAAAGAAGACAGAATCAGTGTACAAAACTCCTGTCTTTCATGATTCTGATCGGAGGAGCTGAACAGACTGAGGCGACTGCAGTCATGGCATTATTGATGAAACACGTCAGAAAGCAAAAATAGAACCATACGGATGCAAGCAATAAATGTCAGGAGAGATTATACAAACGATAACAAAACAATGAGTGTTTTGACATTTTATGTGTGCGGTCAGGAACAAAACTTCACATCAGAGCCTCATTCATAATGTTTTGAAGTGCATCATCCCAACACTCATAAAACTTTTTTTTTTTATTTGTAATATTTTGGCATCTTGTGACTGTTTCTAGAACAGACTGTAGAGCTCCTATAAAACAAAATGGCAAGTCTTTTCTGCATGAACAGTATCTCTCTCTCTCTCTCTCTCTCTCTCTCTCTCTCTCTCTCGATCTCTATTGAGGTAGGATAATCTGCACCGGTTTCTATTGTGCCTTGACACATTCAATAATAGAACTGTAACAAGTCCCTTCAAAACATCTTCACAACAACTTAATAGTTATGAACATGACAAAAGGTCAGGTGATGTGATTATTATTCGCATCTGAGCACAGAAATGTCACTTACTATGATGAGTATAAAATTTGTGTATTTGTATTTTTAATCATGATGTCAGCAAAACCTGCTAATGGGCAGATTTACAATAATGGAGGATGTACAATAAACAGCGACTGAAAAGAGCCAACAAGTAACAGAGACAAGAAACGCTAGATGCCATCCAGGAAGTAAACATGAAGACACTTGTCATGACGCCGCAGCCAAAGGAGTTGCTCAGCGTGGATATTACTTGATATCAGACTGCGGTTAGACTGACTGTGGGGGGAAATCGAATGTTATGGAATGTTATATCCATTGCCACCTGTAAGCTCTTTCAGTAGCTGTAGTCTAATAAAAGCCTCAAAGGCATCAGAGCTAAAGTGGAGAGAATAAAGACGCCGGTCTTTAGGAAGTTTTATTTGTCCACAGGCATCTCCCAATTCTTTTCTCCACTTCTTATCACTAGGAAAGCACTGAAGACTTACAGTGCATTTATTTGATTAAAAAAAAAAACTGTTGTGAAATATTATTATAATTTAATATACTTTTTTTTCTGTTTTGATAAATTTACTCCAGTCTTCAGTGTCATGTGATCCTTTACAAATTATTCTAATATGTTGATGTTGCTTGGTGTTTTTTTATTTTTTTTTATTAGTATTATTATTACATATTGAAAACAGCTGTGCAGACATTCTTTGTTTAGAATAGAAAGTTTAAAAGAACAGCATTTATTTGAAACTGATATTTGTTTTTTAAACAAAATAAAAGTGTTTATTCACCAAGGACATGTTAAATTGATCAAAAGTGACAGAAAGTATTCTTCATGAGAGAGAGAGAGAGAGAGAGAGAGAGAGAGAGAGAGAGAGGAAAATAACATTCTTAATTACCTCAAATGTGTAAACAGTAGCATTCGTTTAGGCCTGTGTAGTGGGACACACAAATCCACACATTTAGATTTTATCATTCAAATAAATGAACAGTCTGTTTGTTTGATAGAGAGACTCTTATCTAGCCTGTTTTCTCATGTTGAAATGCCTTTGGCAATGTATAAAAGGACTGGCTACTTCCAACCTCTTCAACTAGAAGACTGTTTAAATGTATTATGCACAGGAGGAGATCTGCAGGACAACAGTTGTCTGCTTCACAACACTGGACATCCTTTCCTAAAACACAGGCAAAGATAGGGACATGACACTGCAGTTCTCCATTCCAGCAGCAACAAAAAGTGCATATTGAATTTATTCTTAGATCTCCTTCCCAAGCTTTAAATTAATTAAGGGATAAACAACTGACTGCACTTAATGTTCTTTTGTTTTAGAGAAATGGGGAGGGGATAAATCTCTGACAGAAAGACTGAAAGATACATCAGCACCTTGAAGCTTTGATTCAATCTGAGTAGCTGTGCAGAGGGAAGATCTGTTGATTATTTACAGTGACATGAAGCTACAGCAATTGTTTTGATATGTGTATTTACTTTTGTTTGACAAGGTTGTGTGAACTGACTATAAAACTCACTATAAAACGTCTCAGCAAGGGGCTGAGATAACTATTTGTCTCAACTTGAAACTGTGTGTGTGTGTGTGTGTGTGTGGGGGGGGGGGGGGTGTGTGTGTGTCTGTGTGTGTGTGTGTGTGTGTGTGGGGGTGTGTATGTGTGTGTGTGTGTGTGTGTGTGTGTGTGTGTGTGTGTGTGTGTGTGTGGGGGTGTGTATGTGTGTGTGTGTGTGTGTGTGTGTGTGTGTGTGTGTTTGATGATGATGGAAAGGAAACCAATGTCAGAGGCAGAAATATTGAGACATTTTTGGACTGACAAACACTTATTTTCAAACCGTTATGAAAAACAGTAAGTAAAAAAAATTAAACCATCCAAACTAAACCAAACCACCCATCCAATGAATAAATAAATATAAAAACTCAATAAGAAGCAATTCTCAACTGCTCTTTAGATTACTACATTTCCTTCAGGGTATGATGCAGTAGTTTCTCTATCATAGTGTGCTTTGCTATTTAGAAAAAAATTAACTTTTGAAAATTCCTTGCAAAAAAAAAAAATAAAAAAAATTGTTACCCTCTGAAAAATTCAAACTTCAAATCCGACATAATTCGATCAGTAGTTATTTTCTTTTTGGACAGTGTTTGAAACCTGGTAATGTCATTTTCTCTGGAATGGGAAAGGGGTCATATTGAGCCAAGCAGCCACGGAAAAGATCTAAACCCCTTTCCTGTGCCCATTCAGTGGTTGGATGCAGCTGAAGCTATCATGTTTAATGTTGATTGCTCTATTCAAGCACCACCTCAAAACTAGAGGTTATGAAATCACCCTGCCTAAATCCAGTGGTATCTCAGCATTCAGTGAAATAGCTGATTGACATGTTTCTATCACGATACCTAAAGGTGTCCACTATGAGTGCTTGTTTTACAAGAGCTCTCATTTCTGAGTACACAGCATAGCGACAATGGGAAAATAGCTTAAATTCCTGTGATTTCTCTCACTAGGATTTCAAAGCTACTACACTATTATTGTTTTGTTTTTATAAATGTTATTAATAATAATCAACAGTGGTACAGCTTTAAAGATGTTTGGGTACATACTACATACATACATATTGGGTGTTTTACACATGATGAAGGAATGTTATCATCCTTGATTTTAAGCTGTAAGAGAAAAACTTTTTATTTTGCCCTATCTACCAGGTTTAAAATGAATACGTATTCAACACCACAGCATTTGATAGTTTCATACCATTGTACACTTGTTTTTATAGGCTTTACAGTGTCTCATGGACATGCAAGTTCTGACACTCATGATCCAGTTTTAAATTCTTATGTTGGTTAACCTCAACATCAGTGTTCGTATTATGGTGCACCATGCAATTACATCAGTACTGAGTTAAACTAACAAACAACATGTACTTCATGTAATTACTTTGTGCAGCTGTATGTAATTACACATATTACTGATATGGCTATTGCAATCAATTATAATACTATGTGTAAAATGGACACTGTAATATAAAGTGATAACATAATATATCCCATTCTAGAAAATAGACTATTTATTAAAAAAGTTTGTGACTAAAATGGCTAATTTCTTGTATATCCAGGACATATTTTTCTATTAAAGATAACTGTAATTAGGGACCAATTTAAACCCATTTGTGAGTCATTTTGTTTCTTCACACTGACGTGCTTGTGCTGAAAAGGATTTTACGCTTCGAGAACAGACCTCGGTTTAAATAAAATAGTTAGGTAGACGTAATAATGAAACTTTTCACAATGTGCAATTCAAAAACAAATAACCGTGAAGGCATGTGAAAGTACCCTTGCTTCTCCGTTAGCAAATCACTGTGGTCTCTAAGGCTGTGTAAAACAACAGGCTTCCTATTAGCTGGCCTATAGCGTTTCCAGATCTCACAATTTAACGCAAGAGAGCATATTAATGTCCATTATGGCGGATCTGATTATGCTGAATAATTATCCTAATTGGAGGTCGCACCCCACCTTACAGCAGACCACCATGTTGGGAAGGAACTGTGCTGCGAATTACTGAAAAGTAATGGTGGAACGTTTTGTTTGCTTTTCAGAGTTAGTGCAGCAGTAAAGCAACAGCAGCAGGATTTTTGTCAGTGTACCAGAGTGTGAGGGGGGTTCTTCAGTGGGCACCAATATCTTCTTACAGAAAAAGGACTGAATGGTATGTGAACCATCCTCAAAAAGAGTTGCATCAAAAGAGTTTGCTCAACTGAATGATGTTCTCGACGATCCAAGCATTTTTTTTATCATTAATTCACCCAAGTCATTCCAAACCTCTGTATGACTTCCCAAAATATGATGAAAACAACACAAAAGAGAGATTAAAGACTTTTACAGTGTTACAAAAAAAATCTATTTCAAGTAAATTATGTTCTTTTTTTACTTTTAATTACTCAAAGAATCTTAAAAGGAAAATACAAAATACATCATGGTTTCCACAACCTTGTTCAACTGTGATAATATAAAAACTGTTTCTTAAATAGAAAATCTAAACATTAGGACGATTTCTGAAGGATCGTGACACTGAAGACTTTGGTAATGACTGCTAAAAACGAATTAAATATATTAGAATAGAACAGAATATTTGAAACTGTAATAATATTCCACAGTATTACTGTTTTACTATATTTTTGATCAAATAAATGCAAGCTTATATTAATATTAAGACTTCTTTCTTTCAAAAAACATTAAACTATTTTGAACAGTACAGTACATTAAAAATAAAAAATATTATAAATATAATAAAATGATAATTCACAACTTTCAACATTTTCATTTGGGAGATTTCATTCATATTTACATGTTAATTTGCCTAAATGCCATTTTTGTGCAAATTAATTATATAAACAACTTTATATATACATTCTTCGATTAAGTATACATTTACAACATTCCTTATGATTCCCTTCCAGATCACGCATAGGGTGTCAAATTATTTAATGCAAATATGAATATGATCACAAGGCTTAAAACATGCATCCTCACACAAACAATCTTTCCTTAGCCTTTAGAGCAGCATTTTTCTTTGAAGCAGCTCTTTCACACAATCCTTTAAACTGGTTCACAGCTTGACAGTGGACAAAAGGACTTTTGACAGCTGCTAACATACCTACAGGTAAACTTCTCCAACCAAAAGAATACCTTTGGGTATTGCAGCATTGTGTTATTGATACCAAAAAAAAAAAAAAAAGTCAAATTGCTTTTACTGAAAATACCTACTCTAAAATATACATATTTCATAACAGCACTTTTTGTCTCTATTTAGATTAAAGAAACATGCTGAGCTGGTTCTGTAAATTTAAACTGCATGGCAGTCCTGTCACATCTTCATTGTCACATTTGCTCAGAAAAATTGCATAACTCCTAAACTGCATTTCTTCCTGCTCTCTCTCTCTCTCTCTCTCTCTCTCTCGCTCTCTCTCTCTCTCTCTCTAATCCCCCTCAATGCTTCACCAGCTCTCTGTCTCCCTCTTCCTTCTTATGACAGTTTGCCACTGTGCAGATATACAATCACTGTGAGTAAGTGGCTGGCCTTATACCAGCATCAGACACAGGTCATATTCAAGCTTCACATAAATACATTTTCAGTTTGTCAGTTTAATAGTATATTAGCATGCTAAAGACAATCACATTTATTACTATTGTATGTTAGTGGCAAGTGGTGACATGAAAATATAGTTACAACTTTTTCATTTGATGTAGTCGTGTTAGTTTTGCATCAAATGTAGTGTGATTTCCAGTAATCGAGATCTGGCTGCAACAGCACATTTTTCCACTTGGACGAGCAATTAGTGAACAGCTTTTTTGTGCGTAAATTCAACCACGTCAACAAATCAATGAGAATGGGCAACAATAATGATGAGTCGCAGAGCGTACAATATTTCTGTTACTTAATGCCGAGATTATAGTATAAGAAGTATCCTTTACGGAATAGAGCTGCTCACACTTGTTAGGTAAGGTAAGGCAAGTTTATTTACATAGCACATTTCGTACACAATGGTAATTCAAAGTGCTTAACATAAAAGAAAGTAAAATAGTCATAACAAGCAATTTTAAAACTTATGAAATGATTTAAAAATGGACTTATTTAAAATGAATTTAAAACAGTTAAAAATAGAAAATAATTTTACATAAAATATAGTGAATACGTAAAATACAGTGCAATCAGTTCGGACATTGCACAGTGCTCATTCAATAAATGCACAGCTAAACAGATGAGTTTTAAGTCTAGATTTAAATGTGACTAATGTTTTAGCACATCTGATCTCTTCTGGAAGCTGATTCCAACTGCGGGCGGCATAGTAACTAAAGGAGGACTCCCCTTGTTTTGTGTGAACCCTTGGTATTTTAAACTGACTCGATCCTAATGATCTGAGTGGTCTGTTAGGCTTATATTCAGTGAACATATCTGCAATATATTTCGGTCCTAGGTCATTGAGTTATTTATATACGAGTAAAAGTACTTTAAAATCAATCTTAAATGTAACTGGAAGCCAGTGTAAGGACCTGAGGACTGGTGTGATATGCTCAGATTTTCTGGTTCTAGTCAGAATCCTGGCAGCAGCGTTCATGTAATGTTAAACTAAAAAGAGAAAAAGATTAGTAGGAAACCAGTGGCAATCTGAAAGTTAAAATTTAAGAAACAAAATCATTTACACGTTAAGAGTGTGTTGTTGCATGATTGACAGATATTTGAAAAACAAAAAAGCCAGGAAAAAAAGAGCTAAATTCTAACACAAAGAGGCAAATAAATAATTAAGGAACAGTTGCATACATATTACATACATACAAGTTCCACTCTTCAGCACATTGTTTAACACAAAACTCAAAACCATTACAGAATCTATTGCCTTAGAGTAATATTAAAACAATATCTACTAACACAATCCATTCATTTGTACACAACATTTTCTTTATCAGATTTTCCAGTTTGATGGCAAAAGGCTGTCAGTGGCTTTTACAAATTGCAGTAATAACTATACAAGATTAGCAGCATGCTAAGCCAGAGGGCAGTGTGAAGTGGTGCTATAATTGTCATTAGCATCAGAAAAGAGATTGTGTGAAACGACCACTGGACTGTCTAAGAACAGTCAGGGGTACAGTCATGCATCTCACCACATCGTGTTCAGTCACGTTTTATTTACATGGTCAATTGAAACTTCAAATGAGTCGGCCGCACCTCCCAGTGGGTGGGCATTGGCAGCCCCAGCGTCTGAGTTAAAGGGATAGTTCAACTTCAGTTGCTGGTCACCGCTGACTTCCATGTTATAGAGAATTAAAAAAACAAGAAAAGAGAAAAAAAACACTATGCAAGACAATGGGGACCAGCAACTGAAGGAGAACTATCCCTTTAATGGCCATGCTGACCATACAACAGGATCAAGCATGTTGAAATGAACGCTGCCAGTCAGTGGGACAGACTTCAGTGAACTCCTACCCACCGCTTCTCCTGAAAAACTGACTAGCCATTGTTCTGCTCATATCTGATCCAAAACTTTACACAAATATGACCAGTATAAATAGCACAAAACAGCATATTGTTTATTCTAACAAATAGTGACAGATGCTATTCACACAAAGATTAAAGAAAAGTAAAATGCTATTTATATGAAAGCGACCCCCTTTAAAGTTTGTTTTAGAATAGGTTATTTATAACTAATAGCAGTGGGGAACTGTCAGGGTCCTCAGAGAGAGGCTAAGCTATTGTAAAAACAATATTTACAATTTTGAGTTTGATAAAAAAAAAAAAAAACACTGATTGAGAAAGTGCGGTCTATTGTAGTCAAAGCACGGAAGCAAGTGGTTTTCCAATTACATGGTGTGGCATAGCACTGCGCTTCTTGTCCAGTATGTGACCACATTCAGGCTGGATTAGCCTCTTGTTTCAAAGGTGGAATTGTCAGAGACAGCTTTTAGAAATAGACTCTGTTAACTACGCTGGTAATCTTGGAAGTTAAATTTGACCACATTCCCTCATAAAAATCACGGATGAAGAGAACCAGAGATAATGAAACCCATGGGCATCGCCTCAGCAGAATCAAACAGAAGCATGTAGAGACACACTGTCCCTTTGCTCTTAAACCACACCACATCCAGTAAGCGTGAGAACAGCCTGCCCAGGCATCCGGACCCTTGGAGTCGAGGGGATACAGAGAGCCCTACTCTAGAGACTTCACTAAGTAAACTTGTATCACTGTTTTGCAATCAAGAGGGATTTACACTCAGTGTCAAGCACAGGGCAAGAGGATATATGTGTGTGTGGTGTGTGTTTGTGTGTATAGATCAACATGTTTATGACTATTTGTCATCAAATCACTTACAGTGTTGACAGAGTTTGACAAAGCTAGTGTGCTCTCGAAAGACAATTTGGGTTGTCTTGAAGGCATATATATGTGTGTGTGTGTGTGTGTGTGTGTGTGTGTTTATGGCTCCTCTATCGGTTTGACCACTGCAAAAGGTTTGACCACTGCAAAAGGGTGTAGAAGAGTTGCTTATCTCAAAGACTTTAAGGTATCTGCTTTGTTTCAAGCTAATCTTTCAGGTTTGCTTTGACAGTCCTTTGGAGACACACAAAGTTTAGGTTGTCAACTCTCTGAACTCTAAAGTTGTCAAAATGCCTTTTAAGCATTTTGGCCGCAAAACGGTACTTAGCTGAAAAAAGAAAAGATGTTCCATAAAAACAATTTTGAGGGCTGATGAAGTCTGCAGTTGAATAACCTGGAATTGCTCCACTTTAGGTTTTAGAATATCTACACAGCTTTTCCATGATGTGTAGGGTACAACCATGCTAGCGCCAGATCAACAAAACACACCATCTTACTGTTTTAATTTCGACAGTGTTTATTTAAACAACAAAAATCTTCTATGCTCATAGAGGTATTTGCACACACAATGAAGAAACATACAATTTTAGGCCATTTAATATTTGAACTTTAATATTATTTTAAAGTGTTCCAGATTTATGAAGCTGATGATATACAAGCACTTGTAAACTGTCACATATATTTGGAGACAAAAACTTGTCCTTTTATCTGCCTTATATTCAAACATTTTTAATCAAAACAAATACTGTACAAATGACATAAATTGTAATAGTGTTGCTCCAACTGTATATTATAATTGTCACGATCACCAGCTGGAGTGATTACCATTTTGCCTGAGTTCCTTGGCTTGTTGCTTGTTTTGATTGCTTGCCTGTGTTTTGCCCTGTTGTCTGTATTTTAGATTGTGTTTCTGGATTGTCCCAAGAAAAGCTGCATTTGGATCTCCAACCTTTCAGGCTCGGATCAGTATGTAACAGAAGATGTAACATGTACAGATCCAATATACAGATCCATAACAATATTATATATTGAAGCTACTCTGTGCAGACCGATCAGTATGAAATCAAATTACTGTTAGAGCTGTAGAGAACAGACGGCTCCTTGTGATTTAGAATTGCTCTAGTGGTACATTGAAGTCACACACCGATCAGTCTGCACAGTGCTGCTTCAGGTTGAACACACCTCAGACATTAAGAAAGATCACATGTGACTGAAATTTGTGTTACTTTTTCAGTAAAGCAGTGGCTATTCTCTTGCATTCACTGTTTTTTATCTTTCATTAATACAATTACAGGCACCTTTTTGCATTTTTTGCATGTACTGTACTAGGGCATATTCCAGAGAGAAATGCTTTGTATTCACAAGGGTCATATGTCATAAACAGAAGAATCAAATGGGAACAAGAGGAAGATTTCTGCAGATTTCCGATTGATCTATGCATGAATTCTCTATCCACGCTCACTCCATCAGAACATCAGAATCACAAGATGGCATTTTGCTTTGATTTCCACAAAAAGAAGAAAAAAAGTGTTCTTTGAAAGGTGTAAGAGATCAGAAAATGAATCATCCCTTGTGGCTACTTTCACCATCTTATCACACGAGGGCTCTAGGGTTTTCTTGCTTAGAACACTAATCAAACTTCGGAGGATCTCAAACTGTCTTCAGACTCTATATAACATCCCATCAGCTTCCACTTAGCATTCCTACTATATTATTGGGTCAAAAACCATATTATCACACACATTTTAGATATGTGCAGCCTTGTATTCAAAGAAAACAAATCTGTGAAAACCAACACACATCTTCTAGCTTCTTCTTTTTAGAGAACACAGCTTTGTTATGATAAGGTCCAGAAGCATAATCCCTCCCAGCTGAAAAAGTGAGCTGAGTGAGCACACAGAAAGCTCACATCTGGAATGCATCTACTGTGTACAAACATCTTATAGATGTCTTTAACATGTCAGTTTTACATACATTCTAAATCATAAACATCTTAAAGACATTTTCTAAACATTTATTTGACATCTGATAGGAAACGTCCCAGAGATGTATTGCAGATGAGCAAACTCAAATAGACATCTCCGTGATGTAAGTGTGCTATCAAGGCAGATACCCTATTTGATACATTTTGCTTGTGGTTTGATCTTTGTGGGGTATATTATTTACTTTTACATACAGTTAGATGAAAGATTAGTAGTATTTCTAGTTTACAATTTAGTAAGTGTTTTGTAATTTTGTTATGTGCTTCTGTCTGTTTTATTTATTTTATTTTTATTTTATTTTTTGCCATTTTTAAGGATCAACAAAGGCGACATTTATGTATTTTGCTTTATTTATTTTTTTTTTCATCTCATATATTTGTTTTATTTTTAGCAATATCAGTGTCTGAGCTATAATAAAAACGAGTAAGGTGAGTGTTTTGTGTTAATAATCATTGATGTGGCCTTAAAATTTGAAAACAAAACTAAATTATTTGCTTTTTATCTTCCTTTCCAAATGTAATATAGTGCAAGCAAAAATAAATAAATAAATACAAAATAAATAAAAACTGCTCACTTATTACAAATCCAGAAATGGGTGTTCTAAAATGTTCCAAAAAGACACAAACATACTTTTTTGTGTGTTTCAAGTTATCATGTTGTAAAAGTGGATGTGTAGTCTATTTAGAACAAAAGCATTTTATAGAATCTGTTCCAGGCACATGGAGTCTCATTAGTTTTCCCTTCATACAGGAACCCATCTAAACTGTCAAAAAATCAATCTAATGGGTAAAAATTAGCACTGCTCTCATAAAGAGCACCTATGAGCAAAAACACACACACAAGTACTCTGAAAATACAGCATGCTACCGTTATAGTGTAAGCCTTAAGCAACATTATATAATTTAACAGTCAGCCCTGCTGAAACAGTCCTCTGTTTCCCCAGGTTGTATTACCTTTAATGGAAAATCTATGCAGTAATTTAAACATGCAGCCCTGAAGCTGCTGCTGCTTTCAGTGGCACTATCTCAGGGTGTAAAAGAGAGTTTTAAATACAGAGAGACATTGTGTGAAGCTACTCTCTTTGAGGTGAAAGGTCTGAATGAGAATCCTATGATCATGAATACAAATGTATACAAATGCATGATGGCCAACATACAACAGTCTTGATTAATGGAGTAGAACATGATGAAAGGAATGACTTGAGGTTCAGGAAGTGAGTCAGATTAATACAGAAACTGTTCCAATTGAGAGCAGTTTTTGATTCATTAATAAGTTCATAAGAGTCATTCTCAGGAATCAAGCATACCTGGTTCCAAAGTTTATTTTCTGATTCACTAAAAAGAATCATTAGCCATCATTAGCGGGAATCATATTTGGCTGTTCACACTTTATGTTTTTGATTCACCCCTAAACGAACCCACTTATAGGAACCATTAGCTCAGGAATCAAACTTAACTGGTTACACTATATGTTTCTGTTCTGTGGGGGTTTGTGTATATGTGTGTGAGTGTATGCACTCTGTGTAATGCGGAAGTCTCCCCACAAGGAGACATCTGTGAAAAATGTGACCCCATGGACCACAGTGTCCGGTGCAGCGCTTGTGACGGCCCCATGAGACCCAGATGAAACTGAGGACACAACATAGAAATCATAAAACATGTGCTACAAAAAGCTGGTAGAACTTGACCCTCTGCTCTGATAAGAGGGGAGATTTGCCGTCTCACTTATGATGGTTAAGGACATGAATGTTATTCCCAAGACCAGAGCTGTTTCATAAGGACAGGGCAATGGACTTTGAGTTATTTTTTTTTTATATATATAGCAAAAATTTTGATACTCTGCAATGTGGACATGTGGAGTCATTTAAGTCCTGTTCTTGTTATTAGGACAGCAGGGGTTTAGTCAAACATCAGAAATATTATGTTCATGAAATTATCTTTATTGAACTGAACATCCAAACTGAGGGGATTAAAATGATATGAAACTGTTTATGGAGTCTTTTAACTGTGATGTTATGATTTAACTTTTTTATATCCTGTAATGGTATTTTGGCCTTTTGCAAAAGAAATGTTGTGGAAACTAAATAAATAAACACAGGATATGCCCTAGACCATATGAAAGAACACAAACAGTAATGATCCCACTACTATTTTATCAATATGACAATATACAACAGCTGACATTGAAAATGTGTAATACACTAAAATCATAGAACAAATTAAATAGTATTGCCTTTGTGTGCACTTTTTTATTGCTGCTATTTTTGGAGACACTGCGAAATGTATTGAGATTATTCTGTATAATATGACCTCAGATGGCAATTTGTAGCCATTAGCATCACAGAAATAAAAAAATCAAGATCCTCTATAGACATCTAGCACATAATTACCACTCTCTTAATGACTCAGTCCCTCCTGTGTGTAATAAATGAAAAGAAGTGCAATAAAATATGCCATGGGGGTTAAAAAGTCAAAAACAATGTTATATATATATAATAGAAGCAGTGTTTTATACAGTTTAAAAAAACGATTAAATGCATTTTTAATATTATAAAAGATTTATATTACAAATAAATGTTGATATTGCTCATTTTAGATTACAATTTCAGATGGCACTTAGAGGTTTTTGCATCTGTACTCTTCATACACACATATATATATATATATATATATATATATATATATATATATACTGAACAAAATTATAGATGCAGCACTTATGTTTTTGCCACCATTTTCATGAGCTGAACTCAAAGATCTAAGACTATGTACTCTTTTCTATGTACACAAAAGGCCTATTTCTCTCAAATATTGTTCTCAAATCTGTGTAAATCTTTGTTAGTGAGCACTTATCCTTTTCCGGGATATTCCATCCACCTCACAGATGTGGCATATCAAGATGCTGATTAGACAGCATGATTAATGAACATGTGTGCCTTAGGCTGGCCACAATAAAAGGCCACTCTTAAATGTGCAGTTTTACTGTGTTGGGGTGTTCAGTGGAGTCCGAAAACCAGTCAGTATCTGGTGTGACGATATATATGTATATGCTGGTCCAGAGCATGCCAAATATGCTTAATGGGTGACATGTCCGGTGAGTATGCTGGCCATGCAAGAACTGGGATGTTTTTAGGTTCCATAAATTGTGTACAGATCCTTGCAACATGGGACCATGCATTATCATGCTGCAACATGAGGTGATGGTCGTGGATGAATGGCACAACAATGGGCCTCAGGATCTCGTCTTGGTATCTCTATGCATTCAAAATGCCATCAATAAAATGCAACTGTGTTAATTGTCCATAACATATGCCTGCCCACACTATAACCCCACCCCCACCATGGGCCACTCGATCCACGCCGTTGACATCAGCAAACCACTCACCCACACAACGCCATACATGCTCTGTGCCATCTGCCTTGTACAGTGAAAACCGGTATTCATCCGTGAAGAGAACACCTCTCCAAAGTGCCAGATGCCATCGAATGTGAGCGTTTGCCCACTCAAGTTCGGTTACGACGACGAACTGCAGTCAGGTCGAGACCCCGATTGTGGCCAGCCTAAGACATACCTTTGCAATAATCATGCTGTCTAATCAGCATCTTGATATGCCACATCTGTGAGGTGGATGGATTGTCTCGGCAAAGGAGAAGTGCTCACTAACACAGATTTAGACAGATTTGTGAACAATATTTGAGAGATAGAAAAAGAAACTCCCAGACATAGAAAAAGTCTAAGATCTTTGAGTTCAGCAAATGAAAAATGGGGGCAAAAACAAAAGTGCTGCATTTATAATTTTGTTCAGTTTATATATATATATATATATATATATATATATATATATATATATATATATATATATATATATATATATATATATATATGAGCAATATCATGAGTAGCAGAGTGATATAGCTCCAGGCCGAGTGCTGTAGGTAATCACAGCCATATCTCACTGCTATGATATTGCTTTTATACAACAGATCAACGGCACAAATTTGTCAATAAAAGAGACAACAACGGAATGTCTTTAAAAACACTCTTTTGCACAGAACTGCTTCCTTCCAACACAGATTCAAATCTCAGTTTGACAGTTTAACAACTGAGCCTTACTAATTCGAAAACATCACTTTAGAATTAGTAACCAAGGAATATTGAGTTACTTCGTTGAAAGCTTATTGAATTATATAAATAAAAAATATTATTTATTGAATAATAATGTTTGATAAACAACAACAACAGGCATCTTAAAGTTGCTTGGCAATTCGGTCGAAAGTACAAAGGAAGCGCTCTGATATACAGCATTAAATCTGTATAAAATATAATATTATGAGACTTTGCCCTCAGCCAAAACTATTTGCAAAACAAGGATGCTGATCCAGGAACATGTTGTACTTGGTGAAATCATGCTCATTGTAATTCTAGTGTCTGTGTGTGTGTGTGTGTGTGTGTGTGTGTGTGTGTGTGTGTGTGTGTGTGTGTGTGTGTGTGTGTGTGTGTGTGTGTGTGTGTGTGTGTGTGCGTGTGAGTGTGTGTGTGTGTGTGTGTGTGTATACATATATAAATTTAAAAAGCATTACAGTTTTTACTGTAGATTTGAGTAAATTCAGTCTTAGTGTGCATAGGTTTTTCAAAAACATTTTTAAATCATATATATATATATATATATATATATATATATATATATATATATATATATATGGTGTATTTTGTTTAAAACATATATTTAATATGTTATAGTGAACTAAAACAACCCTAGCTACATTTGTTTTCTTAAGCGAGTGAGTAGCATATTTCATAGTAACATTTAAAGTCTTAATACTGAGCTAATCTTAGCTTCAAATTCTTCTCTATTTGAAGCTTGGGCAGCTGGAAGAGGTGATTGGTAGCTGGAATTTTCCACATTGAGTGGTGTGGAAATGGAATGGGGCTGCGACAAGTAGACTGGGAACAGGGGTCATTGTCAGGGGAATCACTCTTTAAAAATGTGTGTGAAGATTCTATGCTGCAGCTGTGGTTCTGTTTGGCCCAATCTGTGGTTTTATGTGGTTAAATTAGCTAGACCAATTGCTCAACCATCCCTTCAAACTGTGTCGGCTGTGAATCTTGAATGTCTCATCACTGCAAAGTAACATCCATCGACAGCAGATATGCTTTCAGTACAAGAACTACAAAACTGTTTCCTAATCAGCATAACAAAGTGCCTTTGCATCACTTTGACACAGATAGCAATGTGGAACATGGCTGTGTGTAGGTAATAATCTTTGATGCAAGAGATGATGGTGGCTCTCATCAGAGAGGTAAAAGCAACTGGTGTTCATTTGCTGAGTGACTCATAGGCAACTTTTATCAATGACAAACCCAAAGGATGTCATGGTGTTCTGAAGCAGGGAGCACATACATAGTGTCAGTTCAATTAGAGCATAGCATTGAATCCTTCAATGGTATTGCATTCAGTTTAGACTCCACAGGGACTGTTTAAGACTGTCATAAAAATGGAGCAGTGTAAAATACCTGCCAGCTTCAAATAAATATCTGCGCTTTTGTTCCCTTTTATGCAGATTTTTTTTTTTTTTTTTACTTTTTTTTAACTGTGAGAAACTCAATTGAAATGTTATATCTAACATTTTTTTGTTGATATTTTGTGAGATCTAAGCTCAGGAATGCAGCAGGGAAAAAATACTGAATTGTGAAATAAAAAGTCACAATTAGCTTTTTAGATTTTTTTATCCTGTGGCGGAAAAAGTTTCCATAAGTTACAGACATAAGTGCTGAAAATAAATAACATAATCCAATGAAGAAAATGCCAGATTAGTAGATGTAGGAAAATAAAAGCATGAAGAGAAATCTGGTCTTCTAATTTAAGAGAAGATCCATAATTAAGGATCCTTAAGCAGTAGAAGCAATCAATTAAAAAGGCATAATTAAAGGTTGGTCATTAATTAATGATGGCAGAGCTGCTAGCAGTTGTTTTTGAATTTCTTTATATTTTAAATCACTATTGTTTTGCTGCCAGCAGGCTGAAGCATCCTGATAAAACCTAAAATTGATCCAGTGCAGATTTTGGAAGGCAGCTGACGGTGTTCAGGTGAAGAATTTCATGGAGGGGAAGATCATTAATTCATGAAACCTAGCAGGCTTGGACCTGGAGAGTGTGACAGCACAACCACTGTTCATAAACATCTCAAATATGGAAGAGTAATGACATTGCAAGTCTGACAGCTGAGCAAAAACCACTTCGGTTAGAGCTACAGAGTGGGCAATGTTGTTGCGGTTGTCACGTCAAATTTGACAATTTCATACCAAGACCTGGAATCTTTTCCAAAACACATAACAATAGTTCTGTTAGAAAAGGGGGTATTCTGTTTGTGTTCAAATCTGATGCCTTGAAAAATAACAATAGTGGTACACCAATACTCGTATTTGCACAGAATACAATAAACTGAGCCTTGAACAACAACTAAAGGCTAAATTTAACAAGCTAATCAAAGTAAGCGCTTTCTAGAACTTCTGCTACCTTTAGTCACAGAATTAGACACGCCCCTTCTTTCTACAACAACACAATTACAAGTAAAGCATCTGTTTTTAGCCCTTTGAAACTCAATATCCTGCAGCCATGAAAAGTGATGTTCACTCGTGCTTCTAAATTTTCTTCGGTCCTCCCATTCAAGGAAGTTTTAGCCGTGAAATATGAGAAATCAAAAACATGTTGCACCTTCCATATTCATGAAAGTGCTACAAATTCTCCCAGCTTCCCATTATGAACTGCCCTCTGAGCATGCGCAAAAATATAGACAAGTGCCTCCGTGCTTTCTGATTGGCAAAATAAAGAATATTTTATTTGACTGTTTAAAGAGATAAAGGTTGTTACAGAAATCGGCAAAACAGGATAGTTATTTATTTCACTGATCATCTTTCATAGAGTCGATCGATTTCTGCACACCTTTCTATAAAAAATACTTACAGTACCAAACACCCTTAATATCATGTGAATATATTTATTTATTTATTTTATAACAAGAAGTATTAATCATACATATTCATACTATAGATATGCACACATGCACATCTTGAGAGATATGCAGTTTGTGATGTCATTAATTTAATGCAGAATTGATTGATTACACCTATAATCAATTCATATCCCTTGTTGTTTTTCTTGGTTTCATACTTAATGACTACTTTAGAGTCTCAGACTAAACCTGCTTTTCTCTTCACAATAGGTAGAATTTTTGCATTATGATTTCATTAGAGTACTGGAAACAATCCTTGGGGACTTTTGTCCATGCTGACTAACTCCTTGTAGTTTCTGCAGACTTTTTGGCTGCACATTCATGCTTTAAACCCTTCCGTTCCACTTCCACAGATTTGAAGAGTAAATTCTGAAAATGGGTAGTTAGTGGCTATATGGGGGTACACATAATCAAAGCAGTGCTCAGGCAACCTGCGTTATTCGAACTATGGTCGGTTGGTCTAATGTGCCACAAGAGAAAATTTCCAGGGCTGTTACACCAGCGTCACCACTGTGCCCTGTTGACACAAGGCAGGAAGGATGTGTGGATTTAAGATGTGCCAGATTCTGGCCATACCATCTGCCTTCTGCAGGCAGGATTTTGCAGGCCATGCAGTGTCTATCCAATTTTAGCTCTTCAGATTTGGTGATCATATGTGAATTTTAGCCAGTTTTTTCCCCTCTTCTCAGCTGGAACTAAGCTTCTTTGCTTAGGATTAGAAAAGAAACTTGGAAGAGCTGCACACAACACTATGGACAACAGATTCATCCTCACCACCGGATGTCTGCTGCTTATATTCAGTTAAGTTACAACTGTAATATACACTGGAAAAGCATTTCAATTATTATTATTATTTTTTTTACATCGATAATGTTAAGAACCATTAATAATAACTGAACCCCAATAATAATCAAGCACCAAATCAGGATATTGGAATGATTTCAGAAGGACTATGAGACAATGAAGGCCATAGTAACTACTGCTGAAAATTCAGTTTTGACATCACAGAAAAATATATTAAAAAATGTACAGAAATAGAATGGTTATTTTTAATTGTAATATTATTTCAATTTACAATATTACCATTTTCACAGTATTTTGATCAAATAAATGCAGTCTTGGTGAGCATGACACTTATCTCTGATGTTGTATTTAATGTTCACGTCATATGATAAAAAGACTGATCCCAAGACAACTATGTAGAATTTACATTTACATATAAGTTTCCACACAACACCCTGATGCCATCAGTGATGACTACCTGGAAGGCAACATAAAATATTTAAACACTGACTGTGACTGACATTCATGTGTGGTTGCTTACATATTCTTAATGTGTATTCCAGTACTATTTTACCAGAGTTTCTTCACCTAATCGCTTCCTTCCAACTCCTCATCAAGGGACCCTGTGGCTCTCAAATTGCCCCTCAGCATTTAGTATGCATCTGGACTAACAGGTGACAGATTGGCAGCTGCACAGCGTCAGTAGGAATAGCATTAATTCTGACTTTACTGCACAGAGCTTCAAGAGGTTTATTTTTATTCAGAAAGCTCATGAAAAAAAAAATTTGCATAAAAATGTGGTGTTTTGGTACCTTTTATTGTAGACAGCAGGATTGACATTTACCAGATTTGCAAATGGAAAAGTGTTGTGTTTAGGGGTTCTGCCCACATAAAACATGAAATATTATTAAAAGTTTGTTTTTCAAAGCGATTTAAGATTTAAGTAAAACTGTAATATAGAAAGAATATGAGGAATGCTTTACCGACCAGTACGGTAACCTGCAGATGTTTGAGACTATAATAGAATCGTTATATATATATGCAACTGAAACCATTAAATATGTTCAAAGGAACATTTATTTTTCAGTGAACAATTATTCTAACATCTCAAAAATCCATTATGAAGGATCTTCTGTGGAATGGAAAGGTTCCATGGATGTTCTTCGTGAAACCATAGATGCAAATAAGGAACATTTATTTTTAAGAGTGTAAGGAATGGATTCCTGCAAAGCTTCTTAGAAAAAAAAGAAAGGAAAAAAAAAAAAAAAAAATATATATATATATATATATATATATATATATATATATATATATATGCACTGCATTTGTATAGAATTTTAACAACATAGACATGTTAAAATTCTAAACAAATAAAATTGACTTGACATGATGTTATTCTAAATAATGTATGTACTGATAAAAATCATTATGCATTGCGATATGAAAACAATAATACAGAACCCTCTAGTGGTCACATGGATATCTGCAGCAAGTGTGAGACGCGTCACCAAGTTCTCAGAGCTGGAGGAGGAGACCTGGAGCTCTGGGGTCCACATTGACTCTCTGTAATCCAGTTTGGAGTGGTCGCTGAGGATGCCACCAGAGGTAGCCTCTCCATAAGACCTGCAGTGCATCGGCACTGTGGTTGTATAGACTTGGGAGCTTATTAGTTGCTTAATAGTTTATTCTACCTCAAAAATTGTTTCACTGTGAACCGTTTAAATTATAGTTCAGGTTATGCCACCACAGAAAAAAATGTAGGTGTAACGAGATATATAACAGAAAACATTTTAGAAATAGGCTACATCTCACAAAGTGAAGAATCTGAAGACACCTTCCATGAGTGATGATGAAGATGAAACTCTCCTTAAACCGACCAGTCAAAACCGTCGGACCAAACCAGTAAAAGTCGTCTTTATGGAGTTTCAAAATGACATTTTCTAAACTGCTGAACGGGAGCAAGGATGAATTCCCCTCGGACTCTCTCTCCAACATCAGCAACACCACCTGTGAGAGCATCACCCTCGACTCTCAAGTCATCGGTGTCGGAGTCTTTCTGGCCGTTTTCATTTTGCTGGCGATCGTCGGAAACATTTTGGTTATTCTGTCGGTGCTGTGCAACAAACATTTGCAGACGGTCACCAACTTCTTCATTGTGAACCTGGCCATCGCGGACCTTCTTCTTAGTACCATCGTCCTGCCGTTCTCCGCGTCTCTGGAGGTGCTGGGATGCTGGGTGTTCGGTCGGGTCTTCTGCAACATCTGGGCAGCGGTAGATGTGCTCTGTTGCACGGCGTCTATTTTAAGTTTGTGCATTATATCTATAGACAGGTACATCGGAGTTAAATACTGTCTGAAATACCCCACTATCATGACAGAACGGAAAGCAGGTGTCATCCTCGTGGTGCTCTGGGTTTCTTCAATGGTGATTTCCATCGGACCGCTTTTGGGATGGAAAGAGCCCCCACCTTCTGATGAGAGCATCTGCCGCATCACGGAGGAACCGGGTTATGCTCTGTTCTCCTCTTTATTCTCCTTCTACCTCCCGCTCATGGTGATTTTAGTCATGTATACTAGAGTATACATCGTGGCCCGCAGGACTACAAAAAGTTTGGAAGCGGGTGTGAAAAGGGAGAGAGATAAATCAACGGAAGTGGTGTTGAGGATACATTGCAGGAGCATACCGGAGGATCCGAGCACGAGCTCGAAAAACAAAAATCACCCGTTCAGAAGTTCACTGTCCGTGAGACTCATGAAGTTCTCCAGGGAAAAGAAAGCTGCTAAAACCCTCGCCATCGTCGTGGGGATGTTCATTCTTTGTTGGCTACCGTTTTTCTTCGTTTTGCCTTTGGGTACGTATGAGTTTTCTCTGTTTGGTGTGAGTTTTCGAACGGTACCTAATCTTCATTATGGTTCAAGCAAAAATTAAAACATAACCTGATGTTTTACAAGTTTTTTTTTTTTGTTGTTGTTTTTTTTTTAAATCAAAATCAAAGTAGACTATATATATCATTGCACTGTTTGGACTCTCAAAACACATAAACCCGAATAGAAATCACGAATTGTGACAAAGTAAATGGGTGTACAGAAGTGAAATTTCTATTAAAAAAAAAAAAAAAAAATCAGTTATCATAATGGAATTAAATGATTCAGATCATACTGTATAAAATAAAATGTAAACATTATTATTATTATTATATTACTACCGGACAGTTAAATGAGAGAGCATATAAAACATATAATATATATGTTCTAACAGACATTTGGGTGTGCTAGGAAAAAATGTGTTCTTAACTTGTTTTGTATTATGTTTTTCCGTTATGAGCTATTTCTTATTAAGAAACAGGATTGGTTCCAAATTATGATAAATATTCCAATCGAATTTTTGACTATGATAAATCGTTTATCATAAAATGTATTAACTGTGTTAAAAAGCACTTGAGCTAATCCTTTTGCAATTGATGTAATATGTGACACAGGAGTTGATGATTTTACAGTATGATCAGCTTTATTCCTTAAGATGCATACATGCATATAAAATTGACATTTATTTCAGCACTGTTAATGTTTTACTTCGTGTTTAGGCAAAACAGAAATGTGCCTGGTATAAAGCACGGGAGCTATTATGTCATCATGACTTTTCTCACGGACGAAATCAGTTCAACTTTTCTATTACATTCACAGTTAATATAGATAGCAAATGTGTTTTGAGCAGTATTTGACAGCAGCTCCACCTCGAAGTATTTGAGGGGAGATTGTTACACTTGGTCTTTTTTGGACAATACTGTAGTCTTTAGGATTCAAATAAATAATAGTGCATGTTGCAGTGCAAGAACAAATGCAAAATCAGCCAATACCCAATAGATGATAATAAATACAGATAATATGATAATAATGTCAGATTTTTGCCATTACTGACAACAAATTGTTGAATGGTTAATAAATATATAAAGACCAGCTAAGTATTCTGCTATATATTGTTAGAAAGTATTAAAAAAAAACTATAAAATACAATATCCATTTAAATGTGGGATGAAATAAAGTCTCTCTTCTCCTAACAAAGAGCTCCATTCTTTATGCCACAATATGTCGAAAAAAGAACTATTGTTTGATTAATTACCTTTATCAAAATGTTGCCTTCATGTGTGACCATGATGTAGCTCCACATAACAAAAGTTCAGACACTGACCTGTATGTTGTCAAAACTAAGCAATATAATTAAGGCAGAAGTAAAAGGCTTGTGAGAGACTTATGAGCAATTTTCCTCTTTCTATAAAGGCAATGGCATGAAGAGTTCATAAGAACATGCTTTGTTTCCTCACAAATCATGCATGCAATCACTTCTCCTCACATTTTCAATAGCTTATAGCAGTTTCTTTGTAACAGTACATCTAATCTAACAATATCCCCTACCCTTCTAGTAATTGCAAATGTTTCAAACATTTTTATAATAAAACACTGGTGGTCCGCAGACATGTATAAACATCTTCCTGTCATCAAACCCCTTGAACATACATTCTGTTGGCCCACACAATTATAAAGTTCTTTACATCCCAGGGTTTATAACTATAACTGTTCCTGCATAGGAAAAAAAAATGATTTGGGGATATTCATAATGCAGAAATGATTAATTATCATTTGTATGCTAAATCAAAGAGCACCCATGGGAGTCTGAAGCATAGACATTAAATGCAGTGTTCCAGTCACGCAACCATTAACCAAGATTATGTTACAGAGGCCAAAAAGTGTGCTAGAAATTGAAAAAACGCTCTCTTATTACATTAAAATAATTTTGGTCTTGCTGACATCATTGTCTGATGTATACAATGGGTACATCTTAAGTAACAAACAAATAACAACACGTACCATTTTGACTATTATTAGCAATTTATAATTAAAATACACATTAAAAAGAATAAAAATACATGGCTGGCATTGTACATTCCCCACAATGTATTGGTTTCCCTCCAAACCCACCATCCCATCCGTCTCCAGGGTATTCCAAGAGTGTGGTTTTTGCCTGTCCCTGCTGGTATTCCACTCATAGTAACTGTGGGGAAAAACAGGGCAGCAGTGGTTGATAACATCTTCTTACGAGATTTGAATGTGGTGCTGGTGAAATTCTGGGATCAACTCTTTTCTCTTTCATTCTTTTTTTTTCTTCTTCTTTTTGCTCCCAGAGGTTAGAGTCAATGGTTTGGGAAGGGGGGGACTTTGTTCAACCAGAGAAAATGAAGGAGGCAGTTTCACTCAGGTCCCTGACCTCTTTCTGCTCAACGCTCCACTGCCTTAATCACGGCTATTAACGAGTTGAGTTAAAGAGGGTGCTTTCATTTTCCAAAGCTTCAGCAACAGCCAGCCACCAGGACAGAGGAGGGATACGACATGGCTTAGATCCACACGTACACTACAGAAGCACAAACTGTGAGGCACTGTGTTATAATGACAGGAATGAGGGATTCACTGATCTTGCTTCAATTTGAAGGCATTGGGAAATCTGGGGGAAATTTCTTAAAGAGCTCATATGATGTTGCAAAATATAACATTATTTGGTGTATTTGGTGTAATGCAATGTGTTTATGCGGTTTACGGTTCAAAACATTATTTCACATACACATACACATTATTTTCCACATACTGTATATTATTGTTGCTCCTCTATGCCCCGCTTTTCTGAAACATGTCGATGTTTACAAAGCTCATTGTTCTAAAAAGCAAGGTCTATGCTGATTGGCCAGCTATCCAGTGTGTTGGGATTGGCCGGATACTTCAAGCATGTGACGGAAATGTTGCGCCCCTTAATACTGTGATGCCGTGTCCCAGCTCAACGAGACAAAACCAATAAAACCCATTACAAACGAGGCATTAGTTGCACACATCTGATTTCTAGTTATGTCCTCTTTTGGAAGACCAAACAAAGCAGTTTTGCTTTCACAATGAAACACACAGCGTCTCCACGACGTAGCGGCGGCAGCAACAATACTACAGTGTGAATCAAAGTTACACCTTCTTTTTTGTGTGAACATTTGAGCTGTGTTATGCGAACATTTCATCTCATCTTTGAATGAACAGTTTTTAACACTCCAAAGAGAAAGGAAAACTTGAAATTGCATCATATGACCCCTTTAAATTACATCTGGTAATTAAAAAAAAAATGAAAACACTGCATTTACACTACTTTCTAAAATGCTTGATTTTGATTGGTCATTCAGTGGCCCATGGCAACACTGTATAATTAGCCACATATCCAGGTAACTACAACCAGCGCTACTTTCAAATTTCTCATTGTGGATTCGCTTTGTCTTGTTTCATACAAATGCAATTGTCACTATCTTGTGTTTCAATTGTTGTTGTGGTACTTATTACAGGTAAGATTATGGTTTAATTTAAACTCAATTCAGTGTTATTCATGTCCACATATTTTTGTGAGTAGCCATGTAATAAGTGCGCGAAGTACAATCAGCCAGTCATTATTGCAAAATGAACCACTTCATGGTGATACAAGAACCCTCTAATCCTCTTATATAATTGTACTTTTTGTGGTATAAGTTTTTAAAATGACAAGTCTACCTTCTAAATAATTGTCACATTTTTGGCAACAACATGCCCACAATGTTATTGTTATGATGGATCAGGGGAATGTTTCCCTTATGGCGTTTTTATGCTGGACAGTGAAGGTCTCGTTTCTGGTAACAAACAGAACAAAATGTTTATGCTCTCCTGAAAGGGTTAATTCACCCAATAATCAAAATTATGTAATTAATTACTCACCCTCATGTCGTTCCAAACCAGTAAGACCTCCGTTTATCTTCGGAACACAGTTTAAGATATTTTAGATTTAGTCCGAGAGCTCTCAGTCCCTCCATTGAAACTGTCTGTACGGTCTACTGTCCATGTTCAGAAAGGTAAGAAAAACATCATCAAAGTAGTCCATGTGACATCAGAGGGTCAGTTAGAATTTTTTGAAGCATTGAAAATACATCTTGCTCCAAAAATAACAAAAACTACGACTTTATTCAGCATTGTCTTCTCTTCCATGTCTTTTGTGAGAGAATTCAAAACAAAGAAGTTTGTGATATCCGGTTCACGAACGAAACATTCGATGTAACCGGATCTTTTTGAACCAGTTCACCAAATCGAGCTGAATCGTTTTAAACAGTTCACATCTCCAATAAACATTAATCCACAAATGACTTATGACAAATGACCTGTTAACTTTTTTGTTACTCTCCCTCTGAGTTCAAAAACCAATATAATTCATTTACTCAAACAGTACACTGACGGAACTGCTGTGAAGAGAGAACTGAAGATTGAAGATGAACACCGAGCCTAGCTAGGTAACGAACAACAGACTGACTCGTTCTCGAGTCAAGAACCGTTTCTGTCAGACGTGTCCGATTCGAGAACCGAGGAGCTGATGATACTGCGCATGTGTAATTCAGCGTGAAGCAGACTGACACACAGAGCGTCTGAACTGAACTGATTCTTTTGGTGAATGATTCTGAACTGATTCTGTGCTAGTGTTATGAGCGCGGGTAAACCGAAGGCTTGAATCAAGGGCAATCATTGCCAATGACGCCATTACGTAGAGTACAAAAGAACTGGTGAACCTTTTTCTTCAACCGGTTTATTGAATCGAACTGTCCGAAAGAACTACCGGTGATCCGAAAAACCGATGCAACCGGTTCTTGACTCGTGAATGAGTCAATGTTTCGTTCATTATCTGGCTCGGCTCGGTGTTCATCTTCAGTTCGCTCTTCACAGCAGTTCAGTCAGTGTACTGTTTGAGTACATGAATTACTCCGGGATATTGGTTTGTTTGAACTCAGAGGGAGTGTCAGCCACATTAAAAAAGTTAACAGCTTAAGTCATTTGTGGATTAATGCGTATTGGAGACGAGAACCGTTTAAAACGATTCAGTTCGATTTGGTGAACTGGTTCAAAAAGATTGGGTTACATCGAATGATTCGTTCGCGAACCGGATATCACAAACTGCTTTGTTCAGGGGCAGTTTGTGATATCACAACAGACACGGAAGAGAAGACAATGCTGAATAAAGTCGTAGATTTTGCAATTTTTGGACTAAAATGTATTTCCGATGCTTCAAAAAATTCTAACTGACCCTCTGATGTCACATGGACTACTTTGATGATATTTTTCTTACCTTTCTGGACATGGACAGTATACCGTTGTAAGGGAAACAGGTTAATTTAGCTCAAAGGGAATCATTTAAGATTTTAAAGGGAATTTGAACAGAATTTAGGTTAAAATTATATTAGATACACCAGTACAAATGTCTGAAGGTACATTGCCTGTGTTCTCTTTGTTGTCATCGAAAGGGGGTTTCCGATGTCTCTGATTGGCTGGAAGTTCAGTAGTCGCTGAAGTGACGTCTTGGGAAGCCCGTGGTTGGGCGTTGGCTGAAGATGCAGAGTTGTGTGGGCTGGTTGAAGTTGAACGGGCACTCGAGGTCAGACACGACGTTACAAAACTTAACTCAGAACACGAAACTCTCAAACGGAAAAGAAAAGAAGTAAAGTTTGCAGAGACTAGGTGGTGTTTCTTCTCATTGTGGCTAAGTAGCAGCAGGCGTGCAGGCCGAAGCACGCTGGAACCGCGCTCAAAGTACGCTTAAAGCATGACTAAAAGCTAAAGCTAGGAAGCAAAGCTACAAGCTAAAAGCTAAAAGCAGGCATGACTAATAGCAGAAGAAAGGCTAAAACTAAAAGCAAACATGACTAATAGCAAAAGCTAAGAAGCATAGCTAAAAACTAAAAGCAGAATTTTATGGTGCCCTGAGTATTTAAACTGGCCTGTTGGCCACACCTCAAATGTTGTCTTGACCAATCAGATATTGTCTTGGATCGGGGGTATCATAAATCATATGTTATCTTATCAAGCACATGGTCTGAATTTTCCCGCTCTTGCAGGGTCTAATTTTGGACATGATTCCTATAACAAGAATATGATACATTTGACAAATAACTGATGGTCATGACTGTTTCAAGCAAGCAGATTCAAGCACATACGTATGAAACATGAATATGTATCCTTAAGCTATCCAATAGTTATTAAAAGACACACAATAAGGGATTATAAACATGAAAGTAAAATGTGTGGGTTACACATAAATGAATATGGAGTGAAGCGATGGACTGAAATTCATTTATAAGTCTTTTTGAGTTCATCTTGGTCCATGTATATGTAGAAAAGACAGTTTCTGTGTCATTATCTTATGACAAAGATTTCTGTGGAGACCAGAGGTTCAAAGCACCCCCCGCCCCCTTTGGAATTTCAGTCTGGTTCTGCAAGGTAGGGAAAGTGTTTAAGGATATTGTGTATAACTCTCATGGGTTTACATGTGATGTCTGACGTTGCATCTCACTTGCCCCAAATTTGACAATCTCTTCTCCGAATTGAAATTGTCAATAATTGTTCTAGTGGTGTTAATGTTGAAAGCTGTTCTGTGAAAGCGTTGGTTGGTTGGTTATCTTGCTTGGGACTTGTGGCACAGAATGTTTTATGAATTCCTGTTGCCTTACTGAGGAATTCGGCTCGTGTTTAACCACAGTCCTAATCGACTCTTTAATTTGTCTGATTCGAGTCAGATCGGCTACACCGTGCACACAGTTTCAATGGAGGGACTGAGAGCTCTCGGACTAAATCTAAAATATCTTAAACTGTGTTCCGAAGATAAACGGAGGTCTTACTGGTTTGGAACGACATGAGGGTGAGTCATTAATTACATAACTTTGATTATTGGGTGAACTAACCCTTTAAGAAAACAACAAATTCATTTAATGAAATTACATGACAGTTAACTGCATTGCCAGGTTTATACATTTTAATATGCAATAATTGTAAATATTATATGTCTACATGATTAATCCAAAAGCAAAAAATACAGAGAAGATTAGAGTATGAGCCTTTTTTATGTGCCTGTATTTATGTTTGTGACATATTGAAAATCCATGATGTGAATGCATATTCTGCTGATGTAAAATTCTGCAGCATTTTTTCCAAGTTTCCCAAATACCATATTTTTAACCTAAATGTATCTTTTTTGGCAAATATAACAGTTGCAAGAAATCTTTCATTAGTAGCTTTGATTTAAATTTCACCAGCAAAATTAGTAGCTAGCCTAATCTAATACATTTCAGTAAAAAAAAAAAAAAGTTGCCTGCCTGTCAAAAATAACTTTCACTTTTTTGACCCAAGCTGTTGTGTCAGCCTCTAATACATTTACATCAAATTGACACAGAATGCAGCTTGACAGGAACTCACACATGTAGCCAATAACTACAGACCATGGTAAAATAGGTCTTGGGGTGATCATTATTAGATGAGACCACTTTAACATGTGGCTACCTGCCAAAACACTCCTATAGCTCAAGTGGCCCGTGCCAGGATGCATTGCTAGAAAGCAAAGGCCGCCAGCATGGGTTCAACGCTCTCAGCTTACCTGTAAATGAATTGCCTACCTGACTGCTCCATCATTTGTGGAATATTTTTCACACTAGGAAAAAAGGTTATTTTAAAAACTGTTCCCTGAAAGGTTTTTTAAGGTTCCCAGTATACTTCTTAAATGCCATTATTGTGATAACCCCCCCTTTGGATTTTATTAAGAGTATAAAGCAGAACAATGATGTTGGGAAAGCCACATTGGATATAAGTGCCAACTGAACCTATTTGCTTAACTTAATAATTAGGCCGACACAGTGAGTTCACATGCAAAACTGAGAAATTTCTACACCTCCCATGCCCTTTTGTATAATCATTTTAAAAATATTTTGTCTTACTGATTATGCTTTCAGCTACCACTAAATGTCTACTTTTAGTTTGGCTTGCTTTTCTAAGTCCTTTTAGCAGAATTCCTCACATACTCCCCTAAAATCAAAACAGCAAATCTGAAAAAGTCAGAAGACCCTTTTTTTCTGCACTGTAAGTACACGGAATGGTTCCAGATTGCCCCAGAATCAGGGATGCCACATTGTACATGATGCTCTGGCAAAAAGGAAGTTTTCTCTCAGTAGCTAGCGAGCATCCTGCTTGGTGTGTCTCATAATCACAACAATTACCAAAAGGGGGCTTTCCAAGGACTGGCTTTCATCTCAAGCTCACAATTGCAACCAATTGACGGCCTCGAGCCAAGAAGGAGAATAAACATTTCTTTTTGTTCTTCATAATCTGTTTCAACAAGACCGCTCTATTCCCAGTCCATTTTTACTACCTATTCCCTTTAGTGCTATCTTTATACATCTCTACTGACAGAGCGGTATTGTGACCTCTTGTGACACTGAAATGCATGGCATTTGACAGTTGCAATGACAACTGTTTTATGTGTGAGATAATGCAGCACTAGCCTCCTCTCACTTCCTGTGGGGAAGGAACAAGGCAGGGAGGAGATATTGGCAACATATGTTGGTGTCTGTCGAAGGTGCAGCGGAAATGTGCAGGTAGTGTAGATGTGTGGGAGGAGAGGATGTGAAGAGAGACGTTATGTAGAAAGATTTCATGTGAGCCCAGATTCATCCAGCCTAAATCTCATGATCTGTCTATTAAGTTTGTGCAGGCCTGCTGTAACTAAAAGACTGTTTTGGCATTGGCATCTATGGTTGATAAAGGTTCTTCATGGAATCAGAAATGCTTATTAAGAACCTATATTTTTAAGCTTGGGTGTGAGTTCATTTTGGGTGAATTATCCATATTTAATATGTGATTCTGGTTTGAATGTGAACAATTCATTGGTGCATGTTATTCCAAAGAAACCCATTCGTTTTTGTAATCTTTGATCACAATGCAACAACTTGCATCTCCTCTCTAACGACTTTGTATTTCCACTGACGTCACGTTGTCTAATGATGATTGACAATAGCCCAATAGCTATTTAAGTAATGTTTTATAGAGCCTGCATTTGGTCCGCCCACTTTTCACAATCCAATCAATTCCCAATGGATAAAATCAAATCTTACCTTGCATTTATTTTTTGATAATCTCCTACAGGCCGAAAAAAAAAACCAGATATGTTTTCAAAAAGATATTAAGACATGCCACATACTATTTAATATGCATAAGACTTCTCCTGAGGCGGGGGGGGGGGGGGGGGGTGCAAAGTGTAAAATCTCTCAGCTAGGTATAATTAGGCAAACACAATTTAAAACAGTGAACTCACGGATTTGAACTTTTCAGTGTGTGGAAGGAGTATGGTAGCTTCAGGCTAAGTTTACTTGAGCCACAGTGTCATTTCCCATGTAAATAATCTTGCTTGAGCTGATAACTAAATGTTTTTTAAATTTCTCTTTCTTTGTGTCCTCAGGCTCTTTTTTCCCAGCTCTGAAGCCCTCTGAGATGGTGTTCAAAGTAATCTTCTGGTTGGGCTACTTCAACAGTTGCATTAACCCCATAATTTACCCCTGCTCGAGCAAGGAATTCCAGCGTGCCTTCACCCGTCTGGTGCGCTGCCAGTGCCAGCGGCGCCGCCGCATCCTCCGCCGGTTCTACGACCAGCGCTGGAGAACAGCCATGCAAGGAGCCCAGAGGGACCCACACAGAGACTACTGCTCTGGATTTCCCTTTCACGAGCAGTGTGGTAACTCTATGTATTCCTGCCAGAACAAGAGCCGGCCTCTTAGTCTGAAGAGCTGGAGCTTCTTACCCCCTTTACAGAAGTCCTCCTTCCAGCTAAAGGAGAAAATGAACAATCTTTCCAATAAGATTAAGAATGGGACGGGGAAGAATAGCACATCTGCTCTGGCCCGGACAGAGATTGACACGGTCTCCATGGGGATCTATAACGACTGCGGCGATCAGAGCACTTACCAGATCTACGACCTCACAGAGTGCTACGGCCTGAAGGAAACAGACATCTAAACAAAGACAGAGATTACTGACTGTTCTCTCTGAGAGCTCTGACTCACTGCCAATTCTTAAAAAATTGTTAGAGTTTTATTTTTTTTCTCTCAAAGACTAGTATTCTTGTTATGTCTTAAAGTGCTGGCTTCAACACAGTAGAGAAGCAAATATGAGTAAAAATGACAAGGACAATGTGTGTTAAAGGAGATTAATGCATTTTTACATGGATGATTTAACATTTTTCTTTTAAAGTGGAAAAAGTACTCTGAAGGGGGAAAAACTTATGAGGGAAAAAATTAACTGCACTGGATTAGAACGAAAAGATTCATTGCTGCTGGGTATCTGTATACCGTGCTGTCCATGTGACCTTTGAGTAATTTGTCTGTTGTTTCAAACTCCAGAAACCCTTGAACTGTATTCACAAAGAGAGATTGTTACAAATTCTTTGACTTGCTGTCCATTAAGTGTGAATGGAAAAACATATTTGACTGATATGAGACTGGTAAATCCATGACACTAATTTGAATTTGACATAATGATTCATTGTGGTTCACAGATTGCTGTGGAATCCACTTTTAAGTGATTCAAAATTGATTCAGAGGTACATACATTTAAATGTGAATCACAGTTTATAACCTAAACAGATTTTGTGCAGATGTTTTCAGTATTACAGAGGGTAGTTCAGTGCTGTGCTATTTATGTGCTATTCATGCTTTTCTCATTTCAGCCATGAGATTTAAGTCATCCTTAAAAGGACCAACAGTGGGAAAAAAAGAAAAAGAAAATTATTAAAATAATCAAAATGAATGGACTCCAACTCAGTTTCTGTGTTGTTAAGAAAAGCTTTTGGTTTATTTGTAATGCTGATGTGATGATGTCTTTCAGTGTCAACTATTGAACATAATAAATCTGAAAAGAGCATGCAGTTGATCTAATATGTGTATTTGTTGAATCCTGAAAACAATGAATCCATTTTATTAAAACAACCATCCCATAGGAAAGAAAAATCTGATTAGATCCCTTAAATAATGTAATTTGTAGCCATGATAACACTGGAATCAAGTACTTATCTTGTCAGCCTTTTCTTCTGAGAAATACTTAAAGCACACCTAAATGAAATTCAGTTTCATGTTCTAAACTCATAAAACTGAATTAGGACTTGGTCTTCGAACACAATTTAAGATATTTTCCTTCCATTCAAGTCCAGGTAACCACAACTGCAAGATCCGAAATGGTTATAAAGATGACACAGAACAAACTGAAGTTAAGCATTTTGATCAAAGTCTTGGGGATGAGTACAGTGAATGATGATAGCATTTTCATTTTGTGGGGTGAACTATCCCTTTAAGATTAGTCACTACTCACATAGGCAAATTTGTGGCTCCTTTGTACAAAAGGTCAGATGTTGTTGTTTCCATTCAAGATGCTCTTTGGTGGAAAATTATCAAATCATGCCAGAGAACATGATTATCAAGGCTTTATAGTAACTTGCTGGGTTCATGCAGCTCAAGTGCTGCTGACATTTAAACAAAAGAAGGACATACCAGATACTAAGACATCCTGAAACTCATTGTATGTCTCAAGAAGAGAGTTAACAGTATTACATGTTGTGCTCAGATTTGCCAGGATGTGAACAATGCACATTCATTTTATAGCTTTGTACTCATACTGCACATCTATTTCTCATCTCTTGTCTATTTTTATTTATACAAAGAATTTTAGGAGAAACATCTGAGACAAAGGTGAAACTTAACCAAAACATTAATGAGAACCCTATGATGTCTCCTGAGTTATGAAAAAGCAGCCTCTAAATCGGTCAGCCTATCAACTGATTCATTGCTGCATTAATTTAATCATTAATGATGAAAAATCTAAGATGGCCAGTAGAGGTCACTGTTAATGTAAATGAATTACAAATTCCTAAAATTTTACAACAGAATTGGAAACACAATTGTTAACAGGCAGCATCTAAAAGCACTCTGAATCATCTCACATTTTGTTTAATTATATAAGTGACAAGACTCTGGGTACGAAAATAACGTACTCTATGTGCAAATGAATAGTTTTCCTTTTCCATTTAAGATCTCTGAGAACAGAAAATCACTGTGATTCCCTGTCCTCCCCTGTTTCCTGTGGATTACTAAATACTAACACCAGCAACTAGCATGATACTAGATGTTTTCCTGAGACAATTTCCATTTTCAAAATTATTAAATAAATATTTCATTATAAAGAACAACCCCCACCCACCCAAGCTCCTTTATCTTTGCTTACCCCATTATTAAAGCAGCACACCAGCGGGAAATCCAGTCATTTCATAATAATTATATAAAGAAAACATGATCACTAGTACTGAGATTTCATTCCCGTTTCATTTCCAGCATAGCATGACAGGGGAGGATGTGTCACACGCCTTTGAGTGTTTCTTTCGATAGGCACTTTAGGTGCACTGTACCCTCAAATAGCAAAAACCTTCTATTCCTGGTTGTTCTTCATTCTGTTTATTATTTCATACTGCCATAGTTTGTTTGCAAAGGACATTATGTGAGTTTAAAATGTGCTCTTAACCATTTTAGAATTCAACTGTTACATCTTGTACCACATAAGGCTTATAATTCTGCCAGAATAAAAAAGGTAAAGTTATTTTTGGTACCTTGAATACACTTTGCATTAGTGTTTGCAATAGATGCAGTAGAATTATGGATTGTGTCCTGCAAAGCACCAAATCTGTGGGAAAAAAATTATGAATGAAGGCCAGACATCTAATTTATTCACACAGTAAAAAAAACGTGAAAGAAAACACATCTTACAGGAAGTTCAAATCCCAATGTTTGCATGCACTCTATCATGCTGTTAACCTTATCATACTGGGGTTTGTGTTATATCATTTATCATTATTTGGAACCCATACTGAACCCATATATATATATATAATGCAACAATCATTAAAGTCTTTTAAAGTCTTACAACAAATAATACCTATGGTCACCCATACAGCAGGCAATAATATATTTTCAGATCTATTTTAAGTATGTTTTAAAATATACAAAAACTGCCTATAAAGATTTTAAAATAAATTTTACACAATTATATTTCCAATTTTCACATTTTAGTTGCTTACAATTCTTCATATGTGTTTAGCCTTTTTTATCTAAATGTATTAATATTGTCAAAAAATTATTATAAAAATTATATTTTGTGATAAAAAATAAACTAAATATATTTTAATAACTTTGAAAATCTAATATTTCCCTAAGGTGTGCTTTTTATGTAACCCTTTTGGTTCTGTTCACTTCACTTGCTCTGAGTGGGATTCAAACCATAATTTTTCTGGCATGGAAGGTGGGCACCCTAACAAGGATGGCAGACTCTAGTATCAATTGCTAGTGCAACGCTTGACATCAGGGGAGTGAGATTAACAGTGGCATGCGAAAGTTTAGGAACCCCTTGCAGAATTTGTGAAAATGTGAATAATTTTAACAGAATAAGAGAGATCATACTAAATGCATGTTATTTTTTTATTATTATTTAAGTAAGATATTGTACATAAAAGATGTTTACATTTAGTCCACACCACAAAAAAAAAAAAAAAGAATTGCTGAAATTATTACAATAACCCAATTCAAAGTTTGGGAATCCTTGGTTCTTAATACTGTGTGTGGTTACCTGGATGATCCACGACTGTCTTTCTGTTTTGTGATGGTTGTGCACGAGTCCCTTGTTTGTTCTGAACAGTTAAACTGAGAACTGTTCTTCAGAAAAATCTTCAAGAAGAATTATTATGGATCCATAAAATGGCACCTGTGTGGATATCAGCAATTATGACACTTTTTTAATGACACAATTATGGCAATATTAATATTATCAAGTCACCTTTATTTGTATAGTACTTCATCCATTACAGATTACAGTTCAAAGTATCTTCAGTTTGGTTGATAAATATTATTTGTCTTTTAAACCCAAAATTAAGATTCAGTCTTTATTTATTTCCCTTATGTCATTTCAAACCATTTTACCTCTTAACTTATTATTATTATTTATTTTATTTTTTTTGTGGAACACAAATGCTTTCATGCAGCTCTTTCCATAAACAATGCCAATTCATAGTGACCACACATCTGTCCATTTCCAAACAGAACAAGAAAACACCATAAAATCATAAAAGTAGCCCATACAACTCTTGTGCTTCATGGATCTTTTTTAAACCCAGACCACATCAGTTGTTAGTGCTTGTTTTGGCTTCAGTTATGATTGTCCCAGGCCCTTTTGAATGTGGAATATGGCACAAGTTGTATGGACAAATTATTATTATTATTATTATTATTATTATTATAATACCCGTATAATGAAAAATAAAATTGTGCTATGTATATGTCCTTGTGACAAAATGTTTTATAGAAACTGATTGGGTATTAAGACTGACTATAAAAATAGAGAAATGGCAAATGGCCTTATGGGCATGCAATATTGCACAATGCAATTTACAGTCATAAAATAATGTAATTTGCAACGTTACAAAATGTCCAGTCTGGGAGGTTAGGACTGCAGATACTGCTTCTATACGCTCACAAACACACACTCTATCTCCACTCAGACACAGCAGGTGAGCTTTAAAAACATCCTGCACAGACACTCTTGCAGTAAAGCTGTGACCATCAAGGCACTGTTCTGACAAAAGCTTAAAGATACTTGTAAAGCAACAAGGAGAAACAGATATTGTGCATGTGTACTTGTAAGAGTGGTCATTATCCATTTTAAACATGACAAATTAAACTCTACCCCACGCTTCACAAATGTAAACAGAATATTTTTAATTGTATAAGAAAGTAAGACAAAGACAAAATCTCTCTCTGGGTTATCATTTAGGACAACACCTCTGCCTTTTTTTTTTTTAGCTTAATTGACCACTACTGGAGATAAGACAAATGACTTTCTATTCATCCCTAAATCTTACATTTAAACCAAAGGCACTGGAAATTCAACGTGATTGTGCTATCAGTTGCTTTGTTTGTTATTCTTGAACAAAACCCTTCTCTGGCACGTTCCAAGCAAAACAATTGAGCCAAATCAAATCGCTGCATTCTTCCAACTCACTTAAAATATGTATTTACTTTACTTTCAAGGAATTGGATAGAGAGACTGGACAAGGCAGGAATGTCCATTTGGGTCAGATATTTATCAGACTGCATAAAACTCACCTTCCCACACTAAAGAGGAGACGAACAGACCTGTCAGTCATAAAGTGGATCAGAGGGGACATTCAGGGTTCATGATAATGTAAACTAAAAAAAAAAAAAAACAATTCTGGAGTTGATCTAGACATAACAGGTTTTAATATCTAAAGACTAAAAATATACATAAAAAGTTTACTTGTAAAAGGTAAAAAAAATAATGATAAAAATAAGTATTTTTTAAATATATGTATTTATTATTATTATTATTATTAGCATGCATACATATGTCATAAAAGTACTGGAGCTATAACAATAATAAGTATAAATAAATGCTCAATTGTTTATTATTATGATTATTATTATAGCCCTTCCATGAATTGTAAGGCATATTCATGCATGTTACAATCACAATAACAAGTTTACAGCTCAAATCAGAGATGTTCTACTCACCTAAATGGCAGTGCTTCGTCTTTCTTTATAATGCCATGTTTAACTGACTCTTCTTTTTTTCCTCTGTTTCTACTGAATGGCAGCTCCATCGGTGAGGTGAGGATGTTTGAGTACCTGTGTGTGTGTTATTCTGAATATGCCACATTAATAAGCTCTAAAACAGTCGTCTTGATCAGAATGTAGTGTGGGTGGGGTGGGGGCATGTGTGTGGGTGCCTTTGTGTTGGGTTTTAAGAGTTGGACATTGTTATGCAAATATTCCTCACATCCAACAGATTTCCTGCACTGTTTGCCGTTTCTCAGTGTGGCTAATGCAGACATCAAAGGCAGTTAGACTGGGTAATAAACAGAGAGGTTACATGTTTTCTAAATTGCACTTGATGTGTGTATCACATGAAATAATTGCTTTCGGGCAGGAGAAGGATACACACTGCTGTACTGACTGTCTGGATTTCACCGATAACATCAGTAATCACACTGCATTCCACTCTGATCTTGGAATGAGTTTATCTCCGCTTGGCTTTGGCCAGACACACAGGGAATCTGTGCTCACACGACTCCACAGAAAATCTATTGGATCTATTGAGTTATTCAATGATGGTGAATAAACACATAAAAATTTAATTTTGAACATTTTTGTAGGGCTTCAAGTTAGAAAAAGAAGAGGTGGTGTAAGATTATAAATAAAAATAAATAAGATAAATAAATAAAATAATAAATAAAATAATTTAAAAATAATTAAAAAGGACTGCCATTCTTGAAATTCTCATTAACATGGGTAGTTTGGCGTAATAATAATTATTATTATTTTATTAATATTAAAAGCTCACTTTAAACATTACCTTTCATGAAATTTACAGTTTTTTTGTTTAGTTTCTTTTTGTTTTTTTGCTTTACACCACACTATATTTTAGAGTAATAAATTGTTTTGTTGTTGTTGTTGTTGTTAAATAAACATCTTCAAAAAAAAACGCAAATGTTATATTTTCTAAGAACTTTGCACACATTTTAATCTATATTTTCATATTTTCCTTTTTATCATCTGTGACATACTTATGCTTAGCTCTTTTTTAACATTTTGCCAATTTCAAAGTGCAAATTTCATGCTAAATGTAATGAATAAATTAATAAAATAAGAAAAATAAGAAACAATGGTAATAATAATGGTACAAGCCTAAAACATCAAGACAGTTAAGTGTTGTGGCTGCTTAGCATATTGAAACTGATAAAATTAGTGGGGTAAATATTCCTTTGGAACCTTTGTGAACATCTGCTCTTGGCAGCTCTTCTACTCTCTACGGCAGTGTCACAGGATGCCTGATTAACCCTAACAGAGAACATTTGCAGGAGATTAGATGATAAGATATCCATTAAAATGTCCATAATACCTCTTTCCTTTTTTCCACAACCAAAATATCAGGCACTTAAAACAAAGCACTTTTAAACAATGAGATTGTAATACAACACAGCAATGATAACTCTGCTCATTATATAAAATGTTTTTTTTTTTCTGTTTGTATTATTATTTAGTTTGTTTGTATGTACAGTTGTGTTCAAAATTATTCAAACCCCTTGACTTGCAAGACAATTTGCTGTGGAGGATAACATTTTATGAAATCAATTTAACAAAGGCATCAGTAAAGTATTAGAGAAAGTTTGTTAATACACTTTTGAGTGATTCTGAGAATGGAACATTGATGAATCATGATAAAATTCGAATTGGCTCTAAACATTCATGTTCAAAATTATTCAACCCCCTTTGTGCAGAATCTTTTATTCTTTTAAATCACCAATAAACGCTGTCTGTAAGTGTTTAGAAGCTTCTGTCACCTCTCTACTACAGTCTTGGCCCATTCCACGCCTGAAAAAGCTTCCAGATCACTGATAATCTTTGGTTTTCACATTGCCATTGCTTTCTTCAAATTCAACCAGATATTTGCAATGAGAATTAAGCCTGGAGACTGAACAGGTCACTCAAGTACATTCTATGACTGACCCCTGAACCAAGCAGTAGTAGATTTGAATGTGTACTTTGGGATGACTGTCCAGCAGGAAAGTCAATTGAGCATCAGCTTCAGTCTTTGCACCAAAGGAATCACAATTCTTGTCAAAATGGCCTGATACTTCAAAGAATCCATGATGTCCTTCATACAGTCATGATTTCCACTTCCTTCTACAGTAAAGAAACCCCATAACAGTACTGATCCACCTCCAAGTTTGACGATGGAGATGGTGTTCTTCTACTTATGAGCTTTGCCTTTTTTGCAGCAGACATACCGCTGATCCATGGGTCCAAAAAGTTCCAGTTTGGTCACATCACTCCATAAAACATTCCTCCAGAGCTCCACAGATCTACACAAATGAATTTTATCAAGTTCAAGTTGGCTTTTTGTTCTTCTTGATCAAGAGTGGTATTCATTGAGATGTCTCAAAATGAAGGCCATACTTGTCTAGTGTTCTTCTTACACACTGCATTGAAATGTCTTTGGCTGTACATTGCAGGTTTTTTCTCAGTTGCTCTGATTAAACATTTTATGATATTGTGCTTTTTCTTCCACAACCTCTCAAAGGTTTTCTGGTAAAACACACTTTAAGCTAAGAAATAAGGCTGAGAACTGTGTCTCTAGGAACTTTCAATGTCTTGGAAATCATCATATAGCCTTAGCCTTTCTAAAGTACTACAATATTTATTCTCTTTTGCTTTTGTAAGATCTCTGTTGACATTTTTGCTACTCAACTTCAATACATGCATGGGCCAAACTGTATGTGTAACAGCTCAAGCTAATTCAGTTTTTAATAGAGTTTCTAAAGGCTTAATTGTGTTTTGAGACTGTTTTATTCCCCACCATGCAAATAAGCGATTTAAAAACAGCAATGTTGAATAGGGGTTGAATAATTATGACATAGCAGTATTATTAAAAAATCTTATAACTCAAATATATTACATTATATATTGACAATATAACTTTTAATATGCCAGTGAACTGTTATAGATGCAAGTTTTATTATATCCTGGATCTTCAGAAAAGCTTGTATTTGTAAAGTACTGCAGTCTCTAGGGGGTTGAATAATTTTGAACACGACTGTATGTATGTTTGTTTGTTTGTTTGTTTGTTTGTTTGTCTGATTTTTCAAAACATAAACAGTTATTAGAACAAGATGTGCAGTAATTGAATAAAGTGCCAGAACGTTGGGAGAAAAAAAACACAAGGTGGTTCAAGGTGGTTACAGACTTTGACTGGTTATTAAATATAACTGGTGTAGGGTTATGCATGCCAAAGCATTCAGTAACTCACTTCACTTGACACATGACATAACATGGAAGCCATTGTAACTGCAAAGGTTAATTGTTATTTGACGATTATTATGGCATGAATAAAAGCTAAACACTCTGCACACGACTGATGAATGTATTCACAAACCCACTCAAACCTAATTTCCATTCTGTCTTTCCAAATAACTATTATTGTAAAATTAATATGATTTTGTTAACATGTGATTTGTGAAAATAAAATGCCTGAATGAATGTTTCCACTGGTTTGGCTAACTGAAAGTGGCTTGCTTGCTTGTAAATGTAATGCAAAAGATACCAATAACTATTAATAAATTATGCACTAAATAATTTTAAATGAAAATCATGCCATGTGACATAATTTGAACACATCTGAACTTTGGAATTAGTGACTCAACATCTGAGTTTACACATTTTCCATATACAATTTTTAATCTAAACATAAAATGAAAAATAATGTGAAATTGCTAAAAGTAAACTATATTATTGCTCAGCTCTAATCTGCTAAATGTGACTATTAGGCATGAAGATAGTAAGATATGATAAACATTAATATCATGGTTTTCTGTAAAGATGTCTTGAAGCAATGTGTATTTTGAAAAACATAATAAAGATAAAATTGACTTGACACACATATCTGTCGACTTATTCACAAGACCCTGCTTATCATCCTTCCAAGCCCACTATGTGCTTCCTTCTCGCCTCCAAAAACCCCTGCTGTGCTACCTGTGGCAGGTGGAACTGACCTCCAGATACCTGGAACTGGAACATCTGTCTGTGCTCAAGTCCTTCAAGTGTGTAGGATGAGCGTTAATTAAACATGTGGGGTTTTCAATGGCTCCCAGATAAAAAGGCACACTCACTCCTTGGCCAGCCGTGTCTCCAACCAAGTCATTCATATGTAATGTGAGGCACAGAGCATCTGTGCTATTGAAAAAGCAGACTGAGACCAACAGGCAGGGATGGGTCGCATTTATTCCTGTATGATGAGAGTTTTGTTAATTATGAATATGATCAAAGATACTGTATGACTATAAAGCAGCAGAATTCATTGGAGGTAATCACAGCCTATGTACTGAGATGTACTGAGAGGGACTGAGACTTTTGTTTTTCCCTTTCCAAACTTGAATTTTCAAAATCAGTTTCCTTGGGTTACAATTATATTGTTATCAAGCTCAATTATTTTTTTTGGAGAGTGAATATCATTCAATGTTCATTACTTTGCTTTTAAAGTGCCAGAACAAAGAGCATTTAAATTGACTGCTTTACAAAATACAATTCTGGCTAACTCGAATTCTTGTCTGTGGCTTTGTTTTATTTATATTTTCCACGTGATATTTCAGTTATTCATTTAAATTGAGATTTTGGTTTAAAGGAAAAATACCCCAAAGCTCCTAGAACGAACTTAGAAAACTGATATTTTCAATTAAATCATAAATCCCTGTAGTACCCCCCTGAGTTTTAGGGGGTTACACCTACATTACATTGTTGCACACGCCGGTTGCACTGCACTATCCATCCATCCAAACATAGATCCAAATAACTGACCATCCATTCAATCAGTTAACTTTCCATCATCCATCCATCCATCTATCCAACCAACCAATCATTAATCCATCCATTTGTCTATCTATTTATCCATCAGTTTATGCAACCATTGATATTCCACCATCCATCCGCTGCAATATGAACATGTATTTAATAAGACACATTGTAATCAATTATAGTGTTTGATAAATATTTATATTAGCACCCATAATACTGTGATTAAAGCTTAAAGGATTAGTTCACCGAAAAAATGAAAATTATGTCATTAATGACTCACCCTCATGTCATTCCAAACCCGTGAGACATCCATTCATCTTCGGAACACAGTTTAAGATATTTTAGATTTAGTCCGAGAGCTCTCAGTCCCTCCATTGAAAGTGTGTGTACGGTCTACTGTCCATGTCCAGAAAGGTAAGAAAAACATCATCAAAGTAGTCCATGTGACATCAGAGGGTCAGTAAGAATTTTTTGAAGCATCAAAAATACATTTTGGTCCAAAAATAGCAAAAACTACGACTTTATTCAGCATTGTCTTCTCTTCCATGTCTGTTGTGAGCGTGTTCAAAACTCTAGAGTTTAGTGATAACCGTTTCTGTCAGACGCGTCCGATTCGAGAACCGAGGAGCTGATGATACTGTGCATGTGTGATTCAGTATGAAGCAGACTGACACACAGAGCATCTGAACCGATCTGATTCTTTTGGTGATTGATTCTGAACTGATAATCGACCTGTCCGAAAGAACCGGTTCGAGGAAAATAACCTAATTTCCCATCACTACTGGTGATCCGAAAACCGATGCAACTGGTTCTTGACTTGTGAACGAGTCAATCTTTCGTTCTTTTGCTCGCCTCTGTGTTCATCTTCAGTTATCTCTTCACAGCAGTTCAATCAGTGTAAATGAATTACTCTGGGATATTGGTTTGTTTTAACTCAGAGGGAGTGTCAGCCACATTAAAAAAGTTAACAGCTTAAGTCAATTGTGGATTAATGCGTATTGGAGACACGAACTGTTTCAAATGAATTAGTTTGATTTGGTGAACTGGTTTAAGAAGAACCGGTCACATCGAGTGATTCGTTCGCGAACAGGATATCACTAAACTGCAGTGAACTCGCTCACAACAGACACGGAAGAGAAGACAATGCTGAATAAAGTTGTAGTTTTTGCTATTTTTAGACCAAAATGTATTTTCGATGCTTCAAAAAATTCTAACTGACCCTCTGATATCAAATGGACTACTTTGAAGATGTTTTTCTTACCTTTCTGGACATAAGTAGACCGTTCACACAGTTTCAATGGAGGGACTGAGAGCTCTCGGACTAAAGGTCTCACGGGTTTGGAACGACATGAGGGTGTGTTATTAATGACATCATTTTCATTTTTGGGTGAACTATCCCTTTAAGAGAATATGATGCATTCTAACATAATAAAACATATAGTACTTAAAATCGGTAATAAAAAAAAATGAAAAAAAGGACTATATTCCAGAAAACAAAACATATTTGGTTGAAAAATCTATTCTACTTTTTATTAAATATTAACAATATAATTTGTGGAAAAATAATACAGATTATTTAAAATAAACACAGCTATTTAAACAAGCAAAGAGGGATTATAATCATTTCGGGCATTTCAAAATTCTATTATTACTCTTTATATACTTTGTATCCTGGAGCTACAGTGCTTATTCATTCATAAAAAGTGTAACATAAACTGCATTGGATTTTTTTTTTTTTTTTTTACATTAACAATAACATCAACAGTCTTTGTCTTTTACTTGCTGAAGAAAGCAGGATATCCTCCAATCTGCTCCAGGATGTTTGGGTTAAAACTCTCCTGTTCTGTTGCATCTATGTAACGAGAACAATGATCTGCATCAAGTATTTAAAACCACTCATGGCAGCGGCTTATCAGGTCATCACAAAAGAAAACAGCCCACAATTGTGGAGTGGTCAGCAGGGAGTCACTGACAGACTCCGGAGATTGATCGGACATTACAGAGCCGGTCACAGGTCAGCAAGGTAAGCCCAGGCCCATCCAGGCACATCTCCTAAAGACCTTTCTCACCCAACACGCTTATAAAAAAATAGCTAACTCCGCCCATAATTACTCATCCAGCCAATGACTGTCCATAGCATGCCAGTACCAGCCAGGCAAAAAGCCAAAGCAAATATACTGCGCAAACTGTTTCTACTCTAAACATGACCTGTATGTAACTTATAACAACACCGGCACAACAGGGTGATCATAAGGAGGAAGTAACCCCATCAGCACTTTCAATGCATGAAACAAATCACTCATTTGGGGTCTTGGCTCATTGTAAGAAAGCGCCTCTCAGAGGACACTGATCCGGCTTTCGTGACAAGTATCTTAACCAGAGAGAAATTGCTAAAGTGGTCTTGGATGAATGCCGTTGCTGCATAAGGGATACATTACATACTATATTACAGGAAGCAGGGAGCAACCTACGGAAGAAATGAATTACATGACAAACATGATTATCTCTGAATCCTGCACAGGAGCTTGCAGTACCTTTAAGAGATATAAAATAGGATAAAGGGATTTGAATATTCATGAGTGATTAGTCAAAATACCTGGCGTATTTTTTATTTTCGTTTTTATGTTTGAGATTATATATCTCTATATTCATAACAGTCTGAGTAATTATGACTCTTGAACAGTAAACTTTCAAGTGTCAGCTTTGCAAATATACTATATGTTAGTTATGTATCTAGTCAGAAAGACTCGTGGGCAGGGTATGTCATTTATGTCCCCATGCCAAAATGGGGGTGCTTAAGAAGGGGTTAAATGCACATCACTGCAGGATTCAAGATTATCTTAAAGGAACAAATTCTAGCAAAGTAAGATAAGTTTCCCATTAACTTCCCAATACTAAGGAAAACATTTCTTTTTTTATTTCCCCCCAACAAGTTGAACGGCAATTCTATTCAGCAATGTCTTTTTCAGTGTCTGAAAATTGTGTGTCTATGACCCCTTGTGACAAGGGGGCAAAGGTTCCCAGAAAGGAGTAATGCCGATGTGGAAAGTCCTTTTCAATGACTGCAATACCTTTAAGACTGAATCTAGATTTTTCAGAGGTTTGCTGTCAATACGGTACAAAAAGCAATGCAAGACAGAGATGACTGGATAAAAGCCAGAAGCGGGAATGAATCACCAAGGGTCAACTGTGGGATGGGAGTGCCATTAATGTAATGACCTGCTCTCAGCAGTGTCCATATAGGTGACAGTTTACAAAATACAGTCCCAACAAATACATTGTGTGGTATAATTTATTTATTAGCATATTTTACATGGAATAGGTGTTTAAATGCAAATAAATACTGATAAATATTTGAATAACTGAAAATGGAAATATTTTTTTTTCATTAAATTATAGTGCCCAGTCGACGTTGCATTTAATATAAAGATAAATATATGAACACACTTTTATGTGGCCTAATTGCCTAAAAAAAAAAAAAATTATATATATATATATATATATATGTCTTACTTTTATTCTGCAAGGATCCATTCAGTTTGGTCAAAAGTAACAGTAAAGATGTGTTTTTAACATTCAATTCATCAAAGAATCCTAAAAAAGAGGAAAAAGTGCAGTTTTCCCTCAAATATGAAGCAGCACAACTGTTTTCAACACTGACAAAAATGATTAGGTGTTCAAGAAATATTATTTCAGAATGATCATACTAAAGGCTGGAGTTATGTGTACTGATATATATTTGTAATAATATTTCATGATATTTCTGGGGGGTTTCTGTATTTTTCATCAAATATATGATATACAAAAATATAAAAAATCTTACCAACCCCAAACTTTTGTACTTAGAAAATTGAAAATACAGCAGACACACAGAATAAAGTATAAATATAAAATATAAAATATATATATTAAAAAAAAAAAACATCTGAACATCTGGTTTAGTAGTCCTCTCCCAGAAGCCAGTATGTCCTCACCCAGCCCTTTCCCTGAAATGGAAAAGAACAGAGAGGTAAGAGCAGTTAATGAAGCAATGAAAACTTGTTTAGTAGACTATTGAGCTCTATTTCTCTACCAGCTGTAACTCGTTAATGAAGAAATATTTCCACTCTTTCTGAAATTATGTTGCCATGTATACACAACTTTTCAGATATCAATGTTTACAGCCGTGATTGTAGTTAAGATGTCATAGTATTACACTATGGTTTTTGTAACACAATAGGTGTGTCACTGTTTTGAAGTTTAATTTTGAAGCACCATTCCTACAATAAATATGTGTGAAAAAATCAGTTGAGCGAATCAGATTGTTGTGATGTGATAAGACGGTAGAGATGAAAGCGATATGATGCTTTCTGAGGTGAATGTCAAAGTGGCAGAAACTCTGTACCTTTATGTGGATGTCACCTCGCAGTTCACAGCGGAACATCCTGAAAGTGTCAAGGAGAGACTTGGTGGAACTGCTCACATGGATTCTCAGTGCTGGAGAGGGAAAACGTAAAGCAATATGATGTCTGTCTACGATATTACATAATTAAAAGGCCGGTCAAAAAAAAAAAAGGTGTTGAGGTCATGGCAGTACGATCAATCACATGGGTTTCATTTAAAATGCTTCTTGCACATATCATCCTAATCTGTTGTCAGCACATCCTTCATGAATGATCTTACGTAATCCGTATGTCTCCATCCTGGAGGCAGTGTTCACAGTGTCTCCAAATAAACAGTAGCGTGGCATTTTCAGACCCACAACCCCCGCGACACAAGGTCCTGTAACAAGTAATATGATTTTGTTTAATGACTCTGTATTTTTCCACAACTTAGTAATTTTAACAAACACATTTCAAATAAAGTTTCTTCTGTTCATTTGACGCAATAGTACTCAGCCTATGTTTTGTGTGCCTAAAGCAATTCTTTAATGGTGACATTATGTAATATAATGTATAATGATGTATTTTATTTGAATTTTTCTTATATGTGTCATAAAGCAAGCTGGCAAGTTGGAATTACTGCACGAATGCCTGAGTAGTGTAAACACTCCTCTGATGCATAAATTGACCAAATCAGAATGAATATACAAATGCGTCATTGGTTTTCTATTGAAAACACATCTGAAAAAGGCAAGAAATAGAAGAAATGAAATGTACTGTATACAATTTTTGTATAAATAACCAGTCATAATGAAATATATTTATGAGAAGCAGTTCCTTAAAACTTTAAATAATGCATGATTTGTCCATCTGTTTCTCACAGTATATTGCTCATATTTATCTTCATATATTTATATACATGGAGAGGATGATTTATTTAGTTTTAATTCTGTATTATATTTTGAAATATTTTGAAGTGCAATTTATTTTTGTGATGGCAAAGGGGAATTTTCAGCAGTCATTTCTTCAGTGTCACATGATCCTTCAGAAATCATTCAGATATGCTGATTTGGTACAAAATAATTTTTTTATTTATTTATTTAATCACTATTATTATTATTTTTTTTTTTATTATTATTTTTTTGGAATCCATGATACATTTTCTTTGGTGAACAGAATGTTCAAAAGAACAACATTTATTTGAAATAGACATTTAATTATTATAACTGTTATTTTACATTACATTATTATTATTTACATTGCAGGCCAGTACGAATATCACAGCCAAAGAGCTGTCACCATCCAGTTATTACCTGAATGAACTCCAATGCGAACCCTCAGCTGCTGCTCTTGTATATGTGGACTGTAGAAGCTCCTCATGCCCTGCACTACAGCTAATGACATTCTTGCTATTTCTTTTACATGGTCGTCTCCATTTCTTGTAGGCAGGCCTGACACTACCATATAGGCATCGCCAATGGTTTCTACCTGGATACAGCAAAGCACACATGAAGCAACCTATATCCTACAATAGATGAAATCGTTCTGCAAGGCAGTGAAGCATTCAAATTATGTACCTTATAAACATTGTGGTTGTCAATGATATTGTCAAAGTATGTGTACAGGTCATTCAGCACGTTCACTACCTACAGCAAAGAAAACGTGCAGTCAGTTTATAGCTGTCAGCTTATGGATCAAGATACAGAGATCAAAGTTTCTGTAACGTGACAATAGTTTTCCATTGGGGTTCAGCTGTGGGCTTCAGCATGGTCCAAAAATAAATAACCTCATGTGAATGTATTATTTCCACGTTAAGGATCAAACAGGCTACTGAGCCAACAGCTATGCTAATAGAAGCCTGCTACTCATGACAGAGTTAAGTTTTCAGCACTTGTGCCATGTCACCTAATAATGTCAAGAGCTCTTATGGGACATATGAAACCCATTCCAGAGCTTACTATGTTGGTATTTGATCTTACAACAGACCCCTGCACAAACAAACACATAGACACATGCACTATTTAACAAGTGCAGGGTATATTTCAAAATCTTAGACAACAGAATACAGCAGCTCCTCAAGCCTCCCCAAATAGCCCTGGACATATGTATTTTTCAAAATATGATCGAAATCTGTACAAATGGCCCCACAAAGGACCTACATTTTTAAAAACCTCTGTGAAGTGTTTTTGCCTGCAAGGCCTACACAGAAAAAGTGCAGAAACTCTCTAAGATGCTGTTTGAGTCTCTGTGTCTTTCATCACCTGCATTGGCGTGAGGGATGCTGACATGGCTGTGAAGCCTTCAATGTCACTGAAATAGATGGTGACGCAGTCGAAGGTCTCTGCTCTCACTGTCTTTCCCGCTATGAGCTGAGCAGCTACACATCTAAAAATACGAGAAAAAAGACAGGTTTCAAGTAGGGGGCTTGGTGATGATCACTGGTCTTGTCACGTAGGCTTGTAAGGCCAGGTGCAAGCAAGTTTTTAGTGACTGAAGTGTTGTGGATGAATTCACTGAACAGTTGTGCCACTTTTGCCTGCAGTATATCAACAAGAACACCACACCACAAAGTTTGGAAACATTACTATTTTTTATGTTTTTGAAAGAAGTTTATTCTGCTCATTAAGCCTGCATTTATTTGATCAAAAATACAGAAAGAAACAGTAATATTGTGAAATATTATCACAACTTAAAATAATAGTTTTCTAAGGCTTGATGAGCAGAAGAAACTTCTTTCAAAAACATAAAAAATAGTAATGTTTCCAAACTTTGTTTGTGCTGTACGTAATTCACTATGCATACATCATTAACCTCATGTCATTCCAAATCTTTCATTTGTCTTTGAAACACAAACGTTTTTAATTAAATCTGAGAGATTTCCATCCCTCTACTGAAATATGATAAACAGAACAAACAACCATTTTTGGCATGCAAGAACAAACCTCTTTGGTTCTTGTGTGTCAAGCAAGCATGTTGGAGATTGCATTTAGCATATTGATTTGCTCTGTCTGCATTGATCAATGTTTAAAAGTGAATAAAAGCTTGAATTAAATCTGTTCATCATAAAAAGCGATTGTGCATCTTCAGAAGAATTAAACAGCTCGATTTATATGGATTACGTTTGCTATGTCTTTATGAACTTTTTGAATAGTCGAATTTTGGGGTGAATAAACTGTCAGTGGAGGGTCCAAAAATCTCTCAGATTTCATTCAGAATATCTTGATTTCTGTTTCGAAGACGAACAAACATCATATAGATTTAGATCAACATGAGGGTGAATAATTGATGACAGAATTTTCATTTTAGGGTGAACAACTTTTTGGGGGTAAAATATATCCAGTCACACAGAATTGTACATTTTAAATTTGCATTCAGTACAAAACATTTGAACATGTTAAGCATTAAGGCTAAGACACAACAAAGTGACATAAAAAAGCAGAAACAGAAGCTCACTATAGTAAAAAAAATTGACTAAAGACTAAAAGCCAACAGCCTAGCACATAGTTTTTGTGCCTGCATGAGAAATGTACGATACCAGCAGGTGGCAGTGGTCTGTATTCATCATACAAAAAGACAAACTGGAAGAGCCAAAAGAGCATTCTGTGTGTGCCCTCTTGACTTCCTGCACTGTTTTTAAAAGTTGAACAGCCATCAGTGTAGGCTCTATCACTAAGAGACTCCGTTGTTGATTCAACATGCTGCCAAAAAGCTACCAAGGCTGGTCCAACAAGGGCAGCATACTTCAAAAACTAGGCCAACAGATGTTCAAAGACAGCCTGACTCTGGTCAATGGCTGACCTTCGGCTTGGTGTGTCAAAGTCTATTTGCATATTTACTTTGTAAATCAAAGAAGGTAGCTTTGGATCAGAATTATATATATATATATAATCTGGAGCATTACCGTGGCAACATCTGCGTGAGCAGTCCCTCTGCTCGCTTCTTCTCTTCCTGGAGTTCAGCGGTACGTTGACTGACTATCTCCTCCAGATTACACGCATACTGCTCCATACGGGACAGCAGGTTATCCAGAATGTTCTCAGACCCCCTGGGCACACACTCAAATGCTAAGCAAAAGTCATTTAATATTATTACCATTAACTAGATTTAGTACTATTAAATGTATCACATTAAAGAAGCAGTAATTCTTTATTGCCCGTTTTGGTGCAAAAGAAACATTTATCAGCGCACTTTACTCACAACACTATTGTTTTTTTTTTTAATTCTTTCTCTCTGTTCATCCTCCAAGGCCAGTATAATGGTTTAGCGTGATATGTTGTGACAGTGTTGTTCTCATGGGACATTGTGATCGCTGGGTTGTGTGTCACTGGTCCCCGGGGTAGCCATATCCTGTTTGTTTGTCTACTTGATTAAGCACTGTCATTTCTTAGTGTAATTGATGATCCTCTGTGTCCCTGCTTGTTCTTTATTATCTCAAAAGTGTTCATTAGTCAAACTACCCTCATTTAGAGTTTAAACAAGCACAAAGAGGAAGAATGCGGTGAAGATTGTATCAGCAGAAAGACTAATAAAAGTGCAGTCCGCAGAGAACCATAAAAGTCAGAGAGGCTGTGGTTCTCTTTGTTTAGGTCTGGTAAGTGCCAACTGCTAACACGTCACTGTTTTATAATGTACTGTATATGGGTAAATGTAAAAATATGAATTATGTTTATTAGCCGATTGAGATAAACAAATGAGTGTAGATAAGTGTTGCACAAATAGAAATACATTTACATTTAGCTGACGCTTTTATCCAAAGCGACTTACAATTGCTAATTAGGTCACACACCTCTGGAGCAACTAGGGGTTAAGTGTCTTGCTCAGGGACACACTGGTGTCTCACAGTGGATTCAAACCCGGGTCTCTCACACCAAAGCCATGTGTCTTATCCACTGCGCCAACACCACCCCAGGAGACATAGAAATAATAGTATAGCCTATTGAATTTGCTTTCATTCGTATATTTTCAGTTTTTCTTTTAATTCAAATTTTTCATCTATTTATATCTTTAATTAATTCAGCTTTATTTTAATCAATGGAAAGCATTTTAAATAGTTCTAGTTAATAATAAAGACACTGATAGCCATAGATAAATACACAAACATACAATCAGAAGTTTAATGATTAGTGATATCCAGTTTGTTAATGAAGCTGGTTCTTGATTCAATCAAACCTAGTTTCAAAACGTTTGTAAACCAATCAGCTGCACAGTGTAAAAGCTGATTGTTTCTTGGTCTGAACTAAATGTAGTAGGTTGACTCAGTCCTACTAAATAATAGTTTTTTTCCCTTGGGAAAAACAGCCACATGTCAGCCCTTAGGACGTGCCCTATTCCATCTAAAATTAAGCTTCTATGAGGATAATGATTACGTTTGTGACTATATATTTTTTCAGTAGTAGTAATTACTTTAAGGGTAAAATAATTATTAATAACAACAGTTAATATTGTGACATAGACGCCACTGGCTCTACATCTTGCTTCATTACTGACCCATTAGGACACAGTTTCTTGATGGCAGTCCTAAGAGAAGAAAAGTCTGGTCTCTCTGCAGGTTTTTCTCTCCAGCAGCTGACCATGATTCCCTCCAGTTCCTCTACATCATCTGCTGGATCTATGTGAGGCCTCAGTGGGCTACATCCCCCTGCCCTGACCCTATTCACAATCTCTAAAAAACAGACAGGGGAAAGTCGCCAACAGTCCCACACAGTTGTCGATCTGAAATTGTTTACTTTATGTTATGAAGAGTGACTTTACAGCGAGATGGAGTGGAGTGTATTACCGTACCTCTAGAACTGAAGTGACAGTTGGGGATGTAGAAAGGCCCTCTACGATATACTACCTCTTGAGCGATAATGGCAAAACTGTAGATGTCCCCTTTTTGTGTACCATTAGCTGGAATGGACTGCCTCAGTAGCTCTGGTGCCTTCCACAGCAGAGCTTAAAATTTAAAGAAAACAAAGAACTGACTAAATCTAACTAATTGGTCCTCATCTTGCATTTATGTGTGCAACACATTCATATATTGAACTCTAAATGAATGCATTTGTTCTTGAAAGTTCCACATTTTCAGCTTACCGGTCCAGGGGTCAAATCCGGGACTCTTCTCTGAGTCTGAAATCCTGAGTATATTAAGTCCAAAATCAGTGATCTTCAGGACAAAGCGGCTGTCCACCACACAGCTTGCTGATGAGAGGTGACCGTGGAAGTGCAGGGGACTATGGTGCAAATAGTCCATACCCTACATGAGAGTCAAAATTTATCCATCACTGTTTTATATTCTACTGTCAGTGAAAACGGTTTAGACTATGTAAAACACAGACACAATAACCTTTACGATGTCTAGCATGAGGGAAAATTTGAAACTCCAGTCCAGCTTGATAGACTCATTCTTCAATATGTCCTTAGGGAGAAAACCTTTCGTTACAATGGTCATTCATAAAATAATAACATATATCATGTATTCATTCATTCAATCATTCATCCATTCATTCATTTATTCATTCATTCATTCATTCATTCATTCATATACAATCACATGAAAGGACATAGCACTTATTCAGTTCATGTTGTTCCAAATCCGTAGAACTAGAATATTCTATATATTTGCATAGCTCTCTTCATCTTTCCAGAAAAAAAAAGAAACAGAAAAAAAAAACAAGTCAAGGATTTACATTTTTTTTGTGTTAAATATTGAGAGAATTACATTTATGTATTTATTTATTTTTTGAGTGAATATTTTTTTTTTTCTAAGAAAGTAATTAGATTTTACATTGAACAAATTATTTGATTGTTGGTGTACTAAAAATTAATGAGGTAAAACCATAAATGTTATTGTCTAGCAATAGATCTGTTTAGTCTCAATATTACTTTGTAGGTAAACCAAGAAAGGCTAATCTACTACAGTTCTGTCATGACAACTCTCGGAGAGTCAAGCACATTAATATACATGGCAATGTTGATGTGTTTGGTCTTGGTGGAATAGATCTGCTATAGCTGCCTGCTGCTGCAGAGCAAGTACCTAGACTTACTTCTGCCAACACATCCACCAACACGGCAATTTGTACATATTTGACAAGGTGGCTAATTAGTACGAATCCGCACATTATATTTCAATATACGTACAAATTGGCAGTGAGATAGCATTGCATCCACAGACATGCTGATGTGAGCATGTAGGAAATAACCCTGTAGCAAAGCTGGGTGGAGCTGGAGAAGATGGAGGGTTTTTGAAGCGCACCGCAACTGCTACAGCAAGCACTAGCCAAGTATCAGGCTGCTGATGCAATAAGAAACCAGTCAGCTGAGCCATGTGAATGATGATGTGATTATATCAGATTGAGCTAGAACCTGTAAAGCCTGTGTCATCTAGAGTTTTATGATACTTCATAAATTTCATTAAATTTCTCTCTTTTTAATTTTAATTTAAATTTATGATTAAAATAAGTTACTTGAAGATATAATGATATAATAATGATGTAATAGCACCTGTAGGCTTCCTTTAGGGCAGTACTCTGTAAGAATGAAGGGCTGAGGGGTATCCAGGGCCGCTCCAATAAATTTACAAAGGTTATAGTGGGTCAAATCTCTGCACTAAAGACACAGAGGCATATTATCTACAGTACATGAGTAAATGCAAAATTTGTATAAAAAATGAAATGCATTTTTAATGTTTTAACAGTTCACCTGTTTGAGTTCCGCCAGGAGCTCGCTGCTCAGATGAGGGTTCTTTAAATTCAGAAAGCAAACAGAACAAATTGTTCCCTGTAGGAGAGAGAACATTTATTTAATCAACTGAACTATTGTTTTATTGGGCAACTATATCGTGCCAAATGTTTGTTATCATAAACTGTCTTCTCCATAATTTTGCTATGTAGTGACGTAAATGTATAAACGCTCAGATCCCAAATACTTCACTTTGTAGACTGCGGTTCTGTGTGCTGATGGCTTGCCTTGCATGCTGCAAATTATAGACTCCAAAGAAGCTTGGATGGGTTTGGATCTGTGAGACTGAACCACAGAGGGGAGAATCTAGATGTAATAGATTCATTTGTGTAGTAATTCCATCCAAACAAACAAAAAAAATAAAACAGCAATGATAAGGGTGTAGAAGGGGGTATCTCTTTAGATGACAGTGTCTATTGCATTGTTAACTATATGTAATATTTCTGCCTAACAATTGCTATTAGTACTTATGTTCATACTTCTTGCATAGCAAAATAAAGTAAACTGTGGGCCAGAAGAGATACTTAATCAACTTATAATGCATTAAATCCTCTCAAAACCTTTGCTGTCACAGTTGAGGAGTGATGCTCCATCATTATGACATCATCGGCGTTGACTGTCCACAGCATCTTGGAAGCTTCTTCCTGGATTTTGAACTTCCTGGTAATAAATATTACTTTAATTTGAAGACTGTAATCTATGTACATTTCTACAAAGCAAAACTGAAGAACAGCAGTGGGGTTGACTGAATTAGGCTTGCATTTTTGGGCATCTGCTCTAACGTTTTAGCTTAAGCATTTAGTCTGGCATTCATGAACTATATAATCAAAAGATTATTTCAACATAATTGCAGTACAACATGCAAATCTTACATCCAGAATAAAGTAAAATGGTGTAACAACAAAAAACAAAACAAAAACATATGTATCTCATTTATGCAAATTATATAATTTCTGCACTTGATTCCGCAATTGTGAATCTGCAATTTTAATATTTAAAAGCAGCTGAAAATACACACTTTTTCTATTACCTGTATAAAGCACAGATTGCAAGGGTCCCAGCACCCACCAAGCCAACAATAATCCCTAAAGCAATCAAGAATTTTCTCTCTGAAAATAAAACACATACATTTGTAATCTGCAATCTACGATAGAAATGTTCAGCGACTGATAGTAATAGACTAGTGATGCAAACTACTTTTTTTTTGTTTTTATGAAATTTCACCATTCTGAATTGAAAATATGCAATCATGATTCATGTAAATCATAAATGAATGTTACAAGAGATGTTTGCGTTTTCGACTATTAGACAATAATGTGCACATTTTAAAGTAAAATATTATTTTCAAATAGTGTAAATTGATGACTACTTTATATTAATACAAACCTAGAACTTATTTTAGCATTCTTATTTACTTGTTTAATTGCTTTATTATTATTATTATTATTATTATTATTATTATGCAGTTGATTTTACAGTTCTTATGAGCATGTGCATGACCTGATTCGTGCGCAAGCATGTCATCCCCCCACACACACACAATTTGGATCTTGCAGGCATTGGTTCGTTATTTAAGTTTTTTTTCTTTTCTTTCTTATTTTTTAATCAAATATATGGTATGGAGCAATGCCCAAAAGATGAAAATGAAGGGATAAAAAGACAATCAGTGTGAATGCACTAATGTATGGAGCAAAGTTGGGCATCTGGTGCCCCCTACTGGAACTAAAGTGACTGCATTGTAGCCTCTGACTGGCCTCTTGAAGGATTTGATAAGCTAGAACAAGATGAACATGCTTCCAGGCTTCTATTCATGTTGGTGCATGTTATTAGCACACCTTCATAATGAATGAATGCTCGACCAACTGTGAAATGCATTCAACTTAGAAGCCATGAAAGTCCAAATACCAACCCAGACTCACTGGAAAAACAAGCCTCTACCTACATCTCTGCAAAACTCCAATAACGTGTTTTTGCTTTTGTTACCACTATCAGTTAGGTTTAGGATATGGTTTAATGCAGGTGGAATGTTCTTTTCAAACATGATAGAGCATTATCCTTTTAGTGCCACTCACATTTCTTTTCAGAACTGCTATACATACAACCACCAACATAAACGTTGCCAGATTCATGTTCGTCTGGATAAAAAAAGAACACGTTTTTAGCGCCATTGACTGGACTTTTTTTTTTAAGTATCACGAAATGTGCAAGAAGTTCTATAATATAATTTTGCATAACTGTTGCCACAGTCATGTTCTCCCAGTGAGCCCCAGTTGACTGATACCTAGATTGATGCAGAGTTTTCCATGAAAGCCACAATCTGGAGAGTCTTTGGGAGGAGTTGTCCGTCCTCCAGGCCACTTGATGTGAAGCCCCTGTACTGCCTTATAAGTCCCAAAATAGTTCGCAATGACCTGTGTGGAGAACCCTATGACTCATTTGACAAATTACATTCACAATAGCACAGCAGTTTTCAGACATCTTGAATTTGTTGTGCCTAGAGTAGTTTAAGATTATTTAAGCATATGACAGTAGCTCACCTGAAATTGGTTATTACTACCTTGGATTTGTTTCATCATGTAATTTAACTCACGATCTCCACTTGCATCAATAGTTACATCTCCTTGGATGCCTGTTTAACAAAAAGTCACAAAGCATCTAACCAAAAAACAAACCAAAACCAGAAATATGTTCCTTTTAACTTGTATTATACTAAATAATACCAACTCAGCATTGCATATGCGCATGTAATCTTAACTCCATAAAGGTTTGTGAAAGTTGAATTATTGTGGAATCACCGGATATATTTTAAGCTTTACAAACCTGTAATAGTCCTGTTCCACATTCGTCTAGTGATGGCTAAACCATCATATGGGTTTCCATTTTCTGCCAAAGTTTCATTTAATGCCTGGGCATACAGCCAGACACTATCATGAGCTATGGCTGCTAGGACTGACACCTGTGGAATTAAAACAATTCAACTCATAATGAAGTAACCTAGCGGTTGTGCTAAATGGTCATATCACTTGCATAGTGATAATGTGATAAAACTACATTTCACATCAGGCTTTCCATCACATGGCTTTCCATCCATTCAACCACATGCCCTCACACCAAAACTCAATCATTGAAAATAGACTCTACCTTAGCTGATGTGCATTATAAAACCAAACCTTTTCATCAGAATCATATGTATAGCCAAAGTCTATTTTGGATCTTCTGATGACATTCTCTGAGAAGGTCTGATACAGTTTATGACTGGGTTTATACAAAGACAGGAAAAACAGAGCCTGATAAGCTTGCCTGGCCACCAAGTCATATTCATCACCTGAGAAAGAAGAAAACCTTGTACTATAAAAATAAATTGCATCAGGTTCAGTAATCTCTCATTTTATGAATTTGTGGTTATGACACACCTTGTTTCCATTCAAAACTGCCAAATAACACCTTTTGCTTATATGGCTCGAAACAAAAGAAAACAAAATCTCCGCTGGTGAGGCCTTTCTTGTGAGCTTCAATTAGCAAACTGCGGACCACCTTGCCATCTGCTGAGATCACAATGACTGTACAGGATAAAGGACACAAACAATACTTTCCTTGTTTAGTTCCTCACAGCTTTTGTGAGAACAAATTCTCATCAGAGGGGAATTTTTTTTTTTTCTTACTGCGCGAGACTTGTGCCACCTCAGTTAAGACCCAGGACCAGGTCGACAAGGATCCTTGGGAGAGAGGGCCAGGGATCTCTTGATACTTGGCC